>NC_060139.1:738321954-738638424 GCF_021461385.2 Schistocerca piceifrons | reverse complement strand
TGCCTCCAAGGCTCACCGACAGAATTCTGACATTCATACAAGGGGTCAAGTTAACAATATCATGGATCACACAAGTCAAACACGGCCTAAGAAAATTAGAAAACGATCCAACAGAAATTGAAGACACAGACATATACAAAGACAGAATATACAAGAAGAACGTTAAGGCAGGAATGAAGTCCCAAAGAAAGCAGGGACCAAGTGGACTGAGAATAGGAAGAGTTTCCATGGAGAAAAAAAAAGAGAGATTCGTGAAAGATCTGAAAAAATGCTCAAATGAGGCAGAATTCTTTGCGTGATCCAACAGGGTCCCGATGCAAATAATAATAATAATAAGTATATGTATAAATGCGCATATGATTGTATATGTAAACTTCGAAGACAGCTAGAGTATACATGCCGTACTTTCTTGAACCGTCATTACAGACTTAGTTACATGTCGAAAATATGTGTATGTGAATGTAGTTGTTAGACATTAACTACAAAGATAAAATATTAAATTAAATTTACAGCAACTTGAAACATACACACACACGTACTTATGTACATAAGGATACTTAGATACATACATAAAAACACACATGTTCCTCTTGGAAACTATTTTCATCAGGGACGACCATGGATAAATCCTCTAACAAATGTCATCTGCGACGTGTTTTTAGTATGCTGCGTCACACTATAGGTACATCTACCATGTGGTCCATAGGTCGGAACAAATCTTGATTCACTAAAACTGGAGCAGTCCACAGTGCCGGGAGAAATGTGTAAGCCCACTAGTTCTCATGGTGGTTTCAAATAACACAATTTCCTTAACTACAAAAGCACTCTTTCGTTAGCGCAGCCCTTCACAGAATCACTCTGGTGAATGAGAAGACTTTTTACCACTGGCGCAACAGCTCTTAACTTTTGCAGAAAACATTTCTTCGCACTTTTTGGAACTAATGATAGTCAGTGGTGGAAAGGAGCAAGGCTGGGAACATCAGGTGCTCTACACGACTACTGTGACTCTCTGCACCAATTAGTGAAGATGAAAACATATTATGAACGACATTTGTGCTCCAAAGACGCCTCGTATTGATTGCTTATGAATTCTAAAGTTCCCGCGCGCTGATACACGGACAAACCCGACCACTTCATTCACACCGTGGTCGTGGGTATGCCCGGGCACAGTAGATGCCGCTGCCACTCTGTAACGGCTCCACAGCGACCCATCCTATTGCGATGATTCCATACGTCCGACTGCATACGCACCACTGCAACGACGTATGTGGCCTGTCTAGGGCTACATCACTACACGAGACAAGTTCGACACTGATGAGACAAATATTACGACCAATGCTCACCGCAGGGCTGAATGCCTCCTGGTGGTGTTGAGTGCACTTGACGCAATAAGGGAGGAATGTAAGGGGAAGAGAGACAAATGGAAGTCATTATAGCAAAGATATGGGCCGCAAACGCGGAAATCAACTAATATAAGTGGTTCTCAAACTGGTTGAAGGTTGGTGGAATAACGAGTAGGCCGTGCAGTATTGGACCATTACGTCTCATAACAAAACGTAGGGGACGGAGGATAGGCAGAAATCTGTGACAAATCTGAAGACAGAGTACAATGCTGGTGCAGGCGCAAATGTTTTAGAGCACACCGTTCGAAGGCCGTTGTTAAATATGCAGCCCCACATCACACGACCCCTACATGTTCCCGTATTGACCCAACGATAATTTCATTTATGATTGCATTGGGCGCAGCATCACTAAATTTTCCCGGTGGAGTAATAGATACGTATTGCCTACCGAATGAATCGCATTTCTTGTTACACCAGGTCGATGGTTGTGGCATTGCACTCCGTCATCCTGGCGAATAGCTGCACGAAACATGCAACACGCCGCAGCTGCAGACCGATAAGGGTAGAATTATGCTGTGGGGTACATTGAGCTGAGCTTCCCATGGGATGAGTGATGATAACCAAAGCCATCATGACAGTAGTGAACTACTTGAACATTATCGCGGAGCACCTGGATCGCTTCAAGCTTGAATTATCCCCCTACGGCGAAGACATCTTCCAGCAGGATAACTGTCCACGTTCAAAGGTCAGAATCGTGCTACAGTGGTTCGAGGGGCATTATAATGAAGCCGGCCGTTGTGGCCGAGCGGTTCTAGGCGCTTCAGTCTGGAACCACGCTGCTGACGCAGTCGTAGGTTCGAATCCTGCCTCGGGCTTGGATGTGCGTGATGTTATTACGTTAGTTAGGTTTAAGTAGTTCTAAGTTCTAGGGGACTGATGGCCACAGTAGTTAAGTCCCATAGTGCTCAGAGCCATTTGAACCAGAAAATGTGTCTGATCTGCACTCACAGGAACACATATCGCGCCTGCTGCGTGCCCGTAAAGCACCACCCCGTAATTTTCGGGAATTGCTTGACCTGTGCGTAGACATTTGGTTCCATGTACCTCTGGAGTCCCGTCAAGGACTTCTCGGACCCATAGCAAGCAGAATCCCTGCTGCATTATGTTTGAATGGTGCACCAACACGCTATTAAACAGTCATAATATTTTAGATTATGGGTGTACACTACGTTCAACGCTCCAAAACTACCTGGTAAGGAGGAGACTAATGTTTGTCTGGTGAGCGTATGATCAAATGCGCTCTCTAGATATTGTGCCAATGTTATCAGAGAAGTTGAGTGGACTCGTCCTAGGAATTTTGGAAGACGCAACTTTACAAATATCGTGCCTCTGTCACTGTAGAAATTCTTTACACAGATTTTGTGTTAATCCTTATATCCAAAAAACCAGTTTGATAATATTTATACTTCAATGAATAATAGATCTTCTTTTGAATATTCATTGTCGAAAGTAAAAGTCGAAGCGGACTGTATGAAATGAGAACAAACCGGCTTGGCAGATAGTTTCCAATAGACAGAATAAATATTTCTTACTGGTTAACAGTGAGCTCCCAGGTGTTCAGCGGAGTTGTTTCCATTTTCCGCACACTATTTTGTCGGACGATTCAGTTTCGCTGTTATGTGTACTCGGCGGCTGGACTTCGGACTGTGAGTTGTTATTGACCTCGCGCCAATATTTATAGCCGAGTTCGATACCCGACATCCACTGCGCCCTTAGATGCTCTTTTATTTTGCAGAGCACGCACTGATACTCCGTAAAACGCATATTACCTCAGCGAGAGATTTGAATAAATTGTGTGCCGGACCCCAAGGTTCACTGAAGTTGAAAGCTTCATCCCTGGTTATTAGGTTTTCTTGCATCTTGCTGTTAGAAAACTTCTCGTTTGCAACAAGATACTGGTCTCACTGTAATTCGTTTCTGTTATATATGATTGACATTGTTAAGTTAGGGAGAGATATAGATTAATGCAGAAAGACAAGTACGCCTTCAAACAGAAAAGATAGCTATAGTACAGCATTTATTATGATGACCAGTTTCACTGAATCTTGACCAAATGCATCTTATATCCTGTCATATCACAGAATGATCTTTTATGAACATGAGAACAACATTACATCAGCAAGTGAAGCATAAAATAACTGTTACATAAAATAACGTTTGTATTGCATTGACTATAAAAGGTCATGTTCGTACATTAGCAGAATGAAGAATAATTAAGTTATAATCAATTTATCTCCCGAAACAGTTTAATATTAATTAACTGCCCATCGTAACACCAGTGTAGGTGTTTTAACTCTCCGGTGAGGCTCTCTTTGTTTCAAAACGTTCAAGCTCTATGGACCAGAGTCTTCACCTGTACAGTAACGACCTTTGAATCTGTAGTTCTCTTTCTGCTTTGTTGTTTTAGTCGGGTGCGTCGCTCGCTGAGGTGCCTTGCATCTCCCCTCGACTGTTCTAATAAACTGCCCAATGTACGACATGCCACACTCGCAAGGAATGCGATACACACCCGGCTTTCGGAGACGTAGATCGTGTTTAACATTACATTTTATCTTAGTTGAAGGGAGCGAAATACACTGCATGCCATGTATCCGTAGAAGTCTACCGATCTATCTGGGTATTGGGCCAGAATAAGGCAGATAAGCCATCTTTGGCTTCTTTTCCTCAGTCTCTGTCTCAATCTTTTTCTCAGCGTTCTTGATTGTGACTGCATCGACCGTGCAGTTTGACGCTCTGAGAACCCATTCCATCGGAACGCCAGTGTAGTTGTTTTAGTTCTCCGGTGAGGTTCTTTTTTGTCTGAAGGTGTTCGGTTTCTATGGACCAGAGTCTTTAGCACCGAATATGTTTGTGACGGTTGGTGCAGGCTAGGGGCGTCCAGATAAGGGTCGCTCTGTGTAGGTTTTCTGTATGCACTATGACCTGGGGATCAGTCCGGTCTTAACTAATACGTCGAGGAACTCTTGAAGCTTTTATGCTCCATGCGGTCACAGCAGCAACGTGTCGTTCACGTAACTATAGAAACACTTGGGTTTCAACGTGGTGGATCCTAGTGCCTTTGCTTCAGAGTTTTCCGTGTGTAGGTCAGCCACGACAGGCGATAACGGACCACCCGTCGCCATACCATCGATTAGTTCACAATAAAACAGGAAATACTTGTGGAGAAAACCTGAGAGATTACATTACGTACTGTTCTTTGCAAAAATTGTATGGATCTAAACAGAAGGAGATTTTCATAGTATTATTGAAAAGTTTTCTGTGGTATCCTAAAATAAACAGCAGTGCAGCTGTTCACCATCTTCCAAGATGAGACTGTGGTGAGTCTTAAAGAAGTGGCGTGGTCATGGTGGCATCGCCCTGTCTGGGCCTTGTACCAGGGGCCACCAGCGCAACGCACAATGCAGCCTGAGCGTCACGTGTTGGCCGCTGGTAAGAGCGATGAATCGCTGTGTATGATTGACACCATAAACAGTCTGCCTGCTAATTCAGAGCATTTTCCTCAGATAGATTACAAGGAGGTTCCCAATCCCAATTAAAGGAGAGTCCTTGTTTCTGTTAATTATATTATGCACCAAATCAGTTTCAATCTATTCCTTGTGTACGAAGAATTAGCAATAGAACGTGGTAGCAAGTACATTATCTTGCCGAATTCATCCCCTCAACCACTAAGCAGTGCTCCAATATAGACGATTTCTCAGGTGGTCGTAGTCTTTGGTGGCGACGGTGGATGGCAATTCTTAGCTTGGAAACACCAGTCGTTATGTGTTGGTCGTCACTGAACGCTGTACCCTAGGATTCAGGAATTCATTTTGTTTCATTTAATTTACGTCTATGGTCACAAACTTTTTGTTAACAGATTACCGGTTTCGGTCTAAAGTGACCATCATCAGATCTGTTTTATAAAAACAAAGTCCTGATGTGCTACTGACAACATGACTCGTGCATATATATTTGACGATGCTGGTGCTGATTTTGCATTTAATATTTGAAGATGCCACTATGGATGCAGTAAATTAGGACTTTGTTTTTATAAAACAGATCTGATGATGGTCATTATAGACCGAAACCGGTAATCTGTTAACAAAAAGTTTGTTACCATAGACGCAAATTAAAGGAAACTTGTTGTATATACGGGTCACTGTTTTGCTAGCGACAATGTCACAGCTTGTGATTAATTTTGTTGACAAGTAAATGCGAAACAGGTTCATTTTCATGCTTTCAAATTTGGCAAAAAGGACTGAACTTTCCAAGAAACTCCTAAGACTGCACGATTCTTGTCGTCAGATCATTTAGTTTCAATCAATTTATCTCCCCAAAAAGATTAATTTCAATCAACTGTCCTAAGAGCGGTATCCGTAAGATTTCCCACGAATAGCGGTTGAAGCTTAGAAATTTTGAACTGAATCCGTAGTACGTGAGAGAGTGTGAGTCATACCATGAGGTTCTCCGATGAAAGGCAGAGGTGTGTTTCTTATGACTTCAGTCACGTAAAAGGAAAAAAAAGAAGGTAGACACACGCAGGGCAGAGCGATGAGTGATGGAAGACAGAGCACCAGCAGCTATTCAGAGGCATTTGTTGACGCATTGCCCTCGGCAACGTGTACAGTGGTGTTGTCTTTTTGCAGCTTTCGGAGACTTTGTTCTGCGACAGCCGAGGACAGGCGGTCCGGACAAGTCAGGCGTCTCCCATGACCTTCCGATGGGCAGGGTGGCGCAACACGTGAGCACGCGTCCCGGTGATGGGCACGGGGTTCAAGCCCCACACTTGCTATATAACGCTGGGGCAGCCGCCTCTAAGCTCATCTCAGTGCAGCTGGCCCCCGCAGCGACTCCGACATGGCCGCCTCTGCCGCCGCCTGCCGCTTGCCGCCGCTGCTGCTTCTGGCGTTGGTCATCACCGTCGTCGCACCAGCTTCAGCCCTCCAGTTGCGTGAGTAGCCACATGACAGGATGCGAAGACGGTTTAGTTTCGCTGCTTATCAGACATGTACTAGATGTGGTTGCCAAAAGCTGCTTTATTTGGTCTAAACTCGCACACACGCATACAGCGGTTGCGCAAAAGTGTGGAAACACCAAAAGAACAAACACATTACCGTGGCTAATGAGGTGCAGGAGAGTTGTTGACATTCAAAACAGCTTCCACGTATCCCGGAATGAATATAGGTCCTGTGTGATTTCCAAGGAAATTTTATATCATTCATCTTGAAAAACAGTCGCAAGTTCAGCAATCGAAGATGAACGTGCACAGCATTGAGTTCTGTTGACTGTGGAGGCCACGAGAGATGTGACGACTCATCCTCGAGCTCGTAAAACCAGTCCCGGACGATGCGGGCTGTCTGAACAGGGACCATTCGTCTTAGAACACAGCACCTGTTGTATCCCGCCTACACGTCAAATATGGGGTGCCTAAGAAACCTCCTTTCTCGGATCGCTAGACAATAATTCAAGTAAATCAAATTAGAGAAGTATACTATGGAAAGTAAATGATTAAAATACTCTGTCTCATACAGATGTGTCACGAGCAAAAGACAACAGACATACAAGAAATCTCTTCAGCATATACAAATCGTAATACAAGAAAAGTAATGCAGTTTCTAAGTCGCTGCTATACAAGTGCCTGTTCTTGATGCCGCTGTGGAAGTCGTAGAACTCGCAGAACTGGCTAGTCTTAAATTGTGCCGCGGCCAGGCGCTTACGTCCTCTTCCTGCCGAGGGCGCTGCCGTCGGGGTGTCGTCCTAGGGAGGGGTCGGTCCGCGTGCAAATGGCTAACGTCTTATTCATAGGCCTCTCTGCTCTGACCTTCCAAACCGGCGTGCCGGCGCTTGACTTTACGCTGGAACAGCATCACTATTGAGGAAAAACATTGTAACAGGGGGGGGACCTGATCAGCCAAACTGGTCACATGTTGTTGTTGTGGTCTTCAGTCCTGAGACTGGTTTGATGCAGCTCTCCATGCTACTCTATCCTGTGCAAGCTTCTTCATCTCCCAGTACCTACTGCAACCTACATCCTTCTGAATATGCTTAGTGTATTCATCTCTTGGTCTCCCTCTACGATTTTTACCCTCCACGCTGCCCTCCAATGCTAAATTTGTGATCCCTTGATGCCTCAGAACATGTCCTACCAAACGGTCTCTTCTTCTTGTCAAGTTGTGCCACAAACTCCTCTTCTCCCCAATTCTGTTCAATACCTCCTCATTAGTTATGTGATCTACCCATCTAATCTTCAGCATTCTTCTGTAGCACCACGTTTCGAAAGCTGGTCACATAATAGAATGAAATTTTCACTCTACAGCGGAGTGTGCGCTGATATGAAACTTCCTGGCAGATTAAAACTGTGTGCCGGACCGAGACTCGAACTCGGGACCTTCCTTCGCCTTTCGCGAGCAAGTGCTCTACCAACTGAGCTACCCAAGCACGACTCACGCCCTGTCCTCACAGCTGCAGTTCCGCCAGTACCTCGTCTCTTACCTTCCAAACTTCACAGAAGCTCTCCTCATTCTAGAAACATCCCCCAGGCTGTGGCTAAGCCATGTCTCCACAATATCCTTTCTTCTAGGAGTGCTAGAGCTGCAAGGTTCGCAGGAGAGCTTCTGTGAAGTTTGGAAGGTAGGAGACGAGGTACTGGCGGAATTGAAGCTGTGAGGACGGGGTATAAGTCGTGCTTGGGTAGCTCAGTTGGTAGAGCACTTGCCCCAGAAAGGCAAAGTTTCCGAGTTCGAGTCTCGGTCCGGCACACAGTTTTCATCTGGTCACATAATTCTTCGCAGTTATGCGACCTCACAGAGTAATCATAGGGCCTACGGAATACCACGATATGACTACGCAAACCATCACAGAACCCCAGCCATGGTTCAATCTTGCGATGTAAACTAGGCTAGAAGTTAGAAACACTGTGAAACAATACTCATCTGACCAAAAGACTTTCTTCCATTGCTCCATACTCCAGGTTTTATGGCTTCGGCAACAACTTTTCCTATTACGAGCATTTGCAACTCTGATGAGAAGTTACAGAATTCACTTCGCCCTGCAATTCCCTACTTACGGAGCTGCCTTCTTCTTGCTTTGACGCAGAGAGGATTTGCGAGTGCGACATTCCGTCCTGCAGTGGTTCTTGCAGCTCTCGTTCTTTTATCTTCCGTCACAATCCTCTTCAACGGCAGATTGTCATGATCGCTCTACACACACGTCCATCCTGGTTCTGACTTACCAGCTGACCTTTTCCACCGTCGCTGTATAGGGTATAAACCTTCCACACGGTGACTCTTGAAACAACAAACACTTGCTTACGGAAGCATCCACCATACCAGCAATTTGACCACGTTCGTATGCACTGAGCTCCGACATGACGCACTTACAACTAGACACAACGCTGTTCCAATCACGACTGACTCTTTATACGTTTTAAGGACATTTCACATGTTCCTTTAGTGGCGAAATGCAACGGCCCAACCTGCCGGCTTGGCTAGCACCTGCGTTTATGTTCAGTCATGCATTTCTCGCGGAGCTTCCTTAATATGGTCCAACAACTGTGTAAGTTCTTTTTACAGGAAACTCTTAGAGCGAATTCTAAGCATAAAACGTTAGTTAATTAAGTGAGTCGTCGAGAGGGATGAATAAAGGCATACACAAATTTAGTCCACACGATGTCGTCTAACATAACATTTTCCAGTACCAAGTACGCATGCAGGGGTAGGCTGTTGTTACGTGGATAGGCGGCAGTGCTTGACACCCATACAAGCTCATTATGATCGGGCGTTAATAGCGACTACGCCCGTACGGCCGGCTACTTGCGACTGATTGTCTGCCAGCGATTTGCCGCTGAGGCATCCTTCTTGTCGACAATGTAGCCATGTCAATCATCGCTGGATACATCTATCTGCTAAAGCGGTACTCTTATCGGTCCCGTCAAAGTCGCTTGTTTAGCGAAAAGATCAGGACAATGTGGGAAACTATTTGACATCATAATTTCTTTTTTCTTTTTTTTCCAACACAGTCGCCTGTTGCTTAGATGCAATTTGTTTTGCCACTAAGTGAAAGTCTAGCAGATCCTCAAATTACCTATTTGCGGCTGCTATTATCTCTTCACTATGCTGAGTGCACTTTTCATCGACAAACGTCTTCAGATATGTAAATAAGTAGTAGTAAACAGGTGTCATTCCTGGTCAATGGTATGAATTATCTAACAACTGTTACTTCAAATACCATAACTTTCCCGTTGCCCAAGCATTTTTTTTTTAAATCTGGCAAAACGCAGATGCTTCTTCTTTTGCAAAACAAACCTATTGCATATTTTTTCATTCAACTGGTTGAGAATATTTGCGTAGTAATAGTTTCTTCATGTGTGAGTCCACGGCCTCAAAGTAATTTCTAAATGCTAAAACCATTTTAAAGCCCCACCAAAGGCTCTCAGATTTTTTTATTTATCAATTTTATTGCAACATGAATTACATTTCTGACCAGTTTCAGCCTATCGACATTTTTAAATCCAGCTGTGTCGGTGAAATGTGTATCGTATTTTAAAACTATTTAGCGTTACGTGTGAAACAGAATCCCGTTTCAACAAACACGCCGAAAACAGCATATATCGTCTCTTCTAATGTGACAGATATTTTAAGGACGCTACAGAATATGGAAACAGGCCGATACTGGCTACTAATGTAACTCATGACGCAATAAAATTCATCCACATAAATGAAAACAAAAATTCTGACAAGTGAAATAAATGGCTGTAGCTTCGTCATAAGTTGCATTGAGAAGTATAAGTTTTTATTTCTTGATGTGACTATTTCCGGACACCCGTGTCCATTTTCAAACCATCCGTGCCGTATGTGTGACAAATACAGGCGATAGCCCATGTACAGAAACTGTCCCTGCAGCAAACAAAGCATATACCGCCGACTTAAAACAGAAAATTAACAGTTTGCTTCTCAGTGCAATTTATGACGAAGCTACAACCATTTATTTCACTTATATGAAAATTTGCGGACCTATTTTTCACCTGCAGAATGCTCCAAGTTCATAAAAGTCTTGGCAGTCTGCGGTGGACATATAAAATGCTTTCAGTACAGAGAAATTTGTGTAGTAGCCCACAGTTATAGCGTTACGCGCTCGAAGGTAAGAAGTTGGAACTTAGCCTTCCTGGTGCAAGTGCATAGCCTTCTAATACATAAAACGCTGTTTTATTGCAGCCTTTACGTAGCAGACCAACGTATCATCTACGGTACAAATTGGGGCACAAAAGAAGTTGAATACTTTTAATAGTTCAAACATAGATGAGAAATCCGTTTTCGCATTTACAAGAACCTCCCATTTGCTGATCATCCAATAACACATTGTGCATGTTCTCATTGGTTTCGACTGTGGTTTCATTTTTGAGACAGACGTACTTCGTGTGCATCATTTTCATAATCAATACAGCAGTTTTGCAATCAGCCACCCAGTGCTTAAATGCCGAAATTGACGGTGCACACTCTTTATAAACCGTACAAAAAGAACGTCATCATATTTCGGTGTACTGATTTCAAGGACTTACGT
Source organism: Schistocerca piceifrons (assembly GCF_021461385.2). Lineage (NCBI taxonomy): Eukaryota > Metazoa > Arthropoda > Insecta > Orthoptera > Acrididae > Schistocerca > Schistocerca piceifrons. The sequence goes on along the minus strand of NC_060139.1, from coordinate 738,627,484 downwards.
ACATCACGGCTAGTTTAGAAAGACGTATAAACCGAATTTCTCAAGCAATTGGCAAGCAACGGATGATCGCATCATGATGGTACAACAATTTATTACATGAAGTCTGTTGTCAGTTCACCACCGAAACCTGTAACTAAAACTATTTGCGATTGTTTTTCGTAGTTTAATATTTCTGCATATTTATATATACTGTCATTTTAACGAGGCCATTCACTGACTGGTACTCGCCTCATGTAGGGGAGACATGCCTAAATTGTACCATTTTTGAGATTTCATATATTATAGCCTAAACACTAAGCTTCAAAATTATTTAACCACTGCCATTCTCATCTACAGGATGTCGTTCTTCGCATGTAAAGTAAAGGATTGAAATTCCGAGAAAAATAAACACACTGTGCTTAATTTTCTAAGCATCCCCAAGCGGTACAAATTAGGAATCTGGTTTCTCGATTTGTTCCATTGGGTGCATAAATTGTACCACCCCTATCTTTCTGCGCTCAAAGATATATACTACTCTGAAGTATAAGGAAAGTTGCATATATTAATTCTCACCCCTCTACAGGCATTGCAATACAAATTTTTCCTTTATCCCCCCCGCCCCCCACTTTCACCGCACTTTTCATGAATACGCGTTTTGATTTTCATGAATATGATTATTTTCCGTTCGATCTTCCTCGCACAACTCGCTGTACCCTTTTATGAATGGGTTTCTGTGATGGCTTACCCGCAGAGCCTCCAAAACATTTTTTTTTTCAGGCGGGGCCGCGGTTCTACATTTCTTCTCTTGTGATTCGTTTACTTTTATACCATGGGCTGTTTATCAGCTTATAGGCTTCTTGGCTCCATCCTGAAATTTTGGTTGGAGCTTTCATCATTTTCTTCGGATTCCGCGAAATCTATTGAACGGAAACCTTCATCTCACTTTTTGCCTTCCATGGTGGCATTGATATTACGGGGCAATCAGTTTCGTTCTGCAATGCTTAACGGAACTATTCTTATGTCCGGCATGCTTAAACCGAAACTCATCTATTCATGTGTAAGAATCTACTCTTCCAGTTTGTTTTCAGATTCGATGAAAAACACTTTAATGCGGCCAGAAACTTTTATATACCTGTTTACATTTTATTTCTATTTTGAATATGCATCTTAATTGTTGGCTAAGGTACATTTTGTATGTGTGCAAATTCATTTAATCCACGATCTTCATTTAAATATTGTTTTACAACCAAATGCAATTAATCTGTGCACCACTTCCCATAAAGCCTTTCTGTGTCCATGTTATATTACAAAATACTTACTTAATTAACGCTTTTGGTATTCACCATACCATTTATAAACGTTATGTGGCAATAATAATAGTAAACGCATTTTTAAAGCCTGCTATATGATCACGTTTATTATACTGCACCTGTACAATATCTAAAACTTCTAGCGGTACATTTTGACAAAGATGTCATTTTCTGTTTTTCAGTTTGCTGCAAATCAACCAAACGTACATTCTCAGAAATTTCTTCCCCAAGGTGTAGATGTGATACTAGTGGACCTCTCTTGGCCAGGAATGCACTGTTTGAGAGTGCTAGATTGCTTTTGATGTCGTCATTGCTCCGTCCGTCATGGGTTCAAAAATGGCTCTCAGCACTATGGGACTCAACTGCTGAGGTCATTAGTCCCCTAGAACTTAGAACTAGTTAAACCTAACTAACCTAAGGACATCACAAACATCCATGCCCGAGGCAGGATTCGAACCTGCGACCGTAGCGGTCTTGCGGTTCCAGACTGCAGCGCCTTTAACCGCACGGCCACTTCGGCCGGCTCGTCATGGGTTATTCTGCTGCCTAGCTAGCAGAATTCCATAACTTCATTTTTTTTTAGTGATCATCAATTCTGATGTTAAGTTTCTCGGTATTCTCATTTCCGCTACTTCTGAGTACCTTCTTCGATTTACTCACTGTCCATATTCTCGACTGATTAGCTTATTCATTCCATTCAACACATTCTGTAATTCTTCCTCACTTTCAATGAGGATAGGAATGTCATCAGCGAATCTTATCATTAATATCCTTTCACCTTGATTTTAATCCCACACTTGAAACTTCCTTTTACTTCTGTCATTGCTTCTGTGATATATAGATTGAACACTAGGGGCGGAAACCTACATCTCTGTCTTACACAGTTTTAATCCGAGCACTTCGTTCTTGGTCTCTCACTCTTATTGTTCCCTTCAGGGCCTTGTACATACTATATTTTACCCGTCTCTCCATACATCTTATTCCTATTTTTCTCAGAATTTCGGACATCCTCCGTCATTTTACACTGTCGAAAGCGTTTTCCACGTTGACGATTGCTAGGAACGTGTCTTTCTTTTTCTTCAGTCTTGCTTTGTTTACCAGGCTCAACATCAGAAGTGCCTCTCTGGTGCCCCTACCTCTCCTAAAGCCAAACTGACCGTCATCTAAAAGATACTAACTTTGCTTTTCTATACCTCTCTATGTTTTTCTTTCATCAACTTGGGTGCATGAACTGTTAAGTTGAATGTGCGATGATTTTCGCACTTCTCGGCTCTTGCTATCTTCGGAATTGTATGGATGCTGTTCTTCCGGAAGTCTTACGCTATATCGTCAGTCTCATACAATCTACACACTGACGTGGATAGCCGTTTTGTTGCTACTTCCCCCAATGGTTTTTAGAAATTCCGATGGAATCTTATCTATCCTTTCTGCCTTATTGCGTCTTAAGTCATCCAAAGCTCTTAAATTCTGATTCTAATGCTGTATTCCCCTCTCTCTTCCCTATCGACTACTATTTGTTTTTCTATTACGTCATCAGACAAGTCTTCTCTCTCGTAGAGGTTTCCAGTGTAATCCCTCCACCTATCCGCTCTGTCCGCCGCATTTTACAGTTAATTTTCCATTGAACTCTTAAGGTTACAGCCCTTGCCTTTAATTTCACGGAAGGTTCCTTTGACTTTCGTATATATGCAAGTCAGTCCTGCAACAGTCATTTCACTTTCGAATATTTCACATACACTGAAGCGCCAAAGGAACAGGTATAGGAAACTGGTACAAGCATGCGTACTCAAATACAGATATATGTAAACAGGCAGAAGACGGCGCTGTGGTCGGGAACGACTATTTAAGACAAGTGTCTGGCGCAGTTCTTAGATCGGTTACTGCTGCTACAATGGCAACTTATCAAGATTTAGGTGACTCTGAACGTGGTGTTGTGGTCGGCGCACGAGCGATGGGACACAGCATCTCCGGGTAGCGATGAAGTGGAAATTTTCCCGTACGACCATTTCACGTGTGAATCGTGAATATCAGGAAACCGGCAAAACAACAAACTTTCGACATGGCCGCGGCTGAAAAAAAAATCCTTCAAGAACGGGACCAACGACGGCCGAAGAGAATCGTTCAACCCAGGAGAAGTGCAACCCTTCCTCAAATTGCTGCAGATTTCGATGCTGGGCCATCAAGAAGGGTCACTCTAAGAACGATTCAACGAAACATCATCGATATGGGCCTTGGGAGCCTACGGCCCACTCGTGTACCCTTGACGAATGCACGACATAAAGCACTGCACCTCGCCTGGGCCCGTCGACACCGACATTGGACTGTTGATGACTGGAAACATGTTGCCTGGTCAGGAGAGTCGCGTTTCAAATTGTATCGAGCGGATGGACGTGTACGGGTATGTAGACAAACTCATGAATCCATGGATCCTGCGTGTCAGCAGGGGACTGTTCAAGCTGTGGAGGCTCTATAATGGCGTGGGACGTGTGGAGCTAGAGTGACATGGGACCCCTGGTACGTCTAGATACAACTCTGACAGGTCATCCGTATGTAAGCATCCTGTCTGATCACCTGCATCGAGTCATGTCCATTGTGTATTCCGACGGACTTGTGTAATTCCAACAGGAAAATGCGACACCCCACACGTCCAGAATTGCTACAGAGTGCGCCAGGAAGACTTTCTGAATTTCAACATTTGCGCTGGTCACCAAACTTCCCAGACATGAACATCATTGAGTATATCTTGGATGTCTTGCAACGTGCTGTTCAGAAGAGACCTCCAACCCCTCGTACTCTTAAGAATTTATGGACAGCCCTGCAGGATTAGTGGTATCAATTCCCTCTAGCATTACTTGAGACATTAGTCGATTCCATGCCACATCGTATTGCGGCACTTCAGCGTGATCTCGGGGACCCTTCAGGATATTAGGCAGGTGTGCCAGTTTCTTTCGCTCTTCAGTGTATTTGCTGTACCCATTCCGCATTGGCTTCGATCCACTTCCCATTTATTCCAATCTTAAGTGACTTGTATCTCTGTATTTCTGAATTGCCCGGAACATTTTTGTACTTCCTTCTTTCGTCGATCAGCTGAAGTATTTCTTCTTGTACTCGCGGTTTTTACACAGTTCCTTTCTGTGTACATATGTTTTTCTCTCCACCATCTGTGACTGCCGTTTTAAAGATGTCCATTTCTCTTTACTTGAACTGTATGATATGCTGTTCATTGTTGCAGTATCTATAGCCTCAGAGAGCTTCAAGTGTATCTCATCATTCCTTGGCATTTTCGTACCACATTTCCCTGCGCACTGAATCTGCCTGACTAGTCTCTTCAACTTCATCCTATTCTTCATTATTCCCAAATAGTGATCGAAAGTCTGTATCTGCTCTTGGGTACGCCTCTTGCATTAATCAGTGTCTGATTTCGGAATCTGCGTGACCTTGATGTACTCTAACTGGAACGTTCCCGTATCTCCCTGCTTTTTTCAGGTGTACCTCTACATCTTGTGGCTTTTGAACAAAGTATTCGCTATTACTAGAGAAAATTTATTACAGAACTCAATTAGTCTTTCGCCTCTCTCATTCCTACTACCAAGCCCATATTCTCCAGTCACCCTTTCCTCTATTCCTTCCCCTCCGACCACATTCCAATCCCCTATGACTATCGGATTTCCCCTTTACGTATTGAATTACATGTTTTACATCGTCATATACTTTTTTCATAGCTTCTTCTTCTGCTTGTGACGTCGGTATGCATACCTGAACTATTGTCGGTGATGGTTTGCTGTCAATTCTTATGAGAACAATCCTATCAATTAACTGCTGACAATAACTCACTCACTCCCCTATTCATTCTGCTTTATTCATATCGACTCCTACTGCCGTTGTACCACTTTTCCATGGTATAAATTAGGAAACGCTACAATATAAGCAACTCATCCCAAAGTTGCATTAATCTGTACCTCTCGTCATTTACATCCACTCCTTCATTGTAATAATCTGCAAGTTCTCAATCGTTTATACGTTATGGTGCTAAAAATACCATTGGAAATGGCTTAATAACATTTAAATAACGCAATGGAATTTCACTACTTGTAGATTTACAAAAAGTATTCCAAGTACTATTACGACTGCAACAAGGATGTGGTTTCTTCGAAGTAACAGTTCTTCCTTGATTGTAATATGCTTAAGGAAGGGAGAGACAAATCTGAACGAGGACGACTATGCACAGACCAGCATCACAGCTATTGCACTACGTCGTTTGGTTCTCATTTTCAGTTCGTTGTGAGAGCAACAATGAAAGAAGTTAATGGAGCCTGCATACTATTTATCCACGTCCAGATAGAAGGCCACACGTTACTGTGACTGAAGCGCGCTGCGCACCATGGTGCCCGTCACTCAACATGAGAGCCATCTGAATACTCATCGGAATGACGCAGAGATGGCTATCAACAAAATATTTCCTTTTTGCGTCGGTAAATGTTTTTTCAGTAACGTATGTTAATACTAAACTTGGTCTGTGAAACTGTTTCACTTATACAGCATTTCAAATCAGTAGTCCAAATGGATTACCTCGAATAGTATGCGCGACACAGTCTCTTTCCAGAAACTGCATTAATAGTGGAATTGTAGCCAAACTTAGTGAAGGTTAATGAGGAATGTGTTTCTCAGTTTGTAGCTACGTGTATGAATTAAAACGTGTCCGATTTCATTTGAAGGTGACCCACTAATAAGGGTTTCTCAAAACCGCAACGGCAAGTGAAAATGGGAAAGAGTGCAGTATGTTTTTAGTAATCAGGGGTTGAAGGTGTATGAAATAGACGGCGCCTACGACATAACACAAGAGAGATTGCGGGATCAGTTTGCGACATGGGTATCGCAACAACTGAACGCGGAAAAAAAGTAAAAAAGTGCTTATCAGCACAATTTGAAGACTTTAAGAAAAATGTATGTGATGCCGTGTGCCGATTAATTACTAAGAGGGCAATCACCAGATCGTTGGACTTCCTGTTATTTTCATGTCTAAGCATACCTGTGCCTGGAATATACTCTGCACATTTTGAAAAAATTGTCACTGTTACTGATGGGAATGCAGCACACGTCAAGGAATCAGACGTTAGAGATAGTATTCACTAATTAGAAAGTCGGTGGGCATAGTGCGTTAATTTAGAAGGCGAACTACAGTGACGAATGGGTACTTTTTTACTTAAGAAAACGGAGTGCTTAACTGTCAGACAGAGATTTTCAAACTTTCATCCTATGGTGAACAACAGAGTGGAGCTGCATAGAGCGAAGAATTACATCTTCACATCCATACTATGCAAGCCGTCTTGATTGCAGGTGTCTTCGCGCAGCATTGTCACTTCGCTCTTCTCCTGTTCTGGCCGTGCGGCTCTAGGCGCTTCAGTCCGGAACCGCGTGACTGCTACGGTCGCAGGTTCGAATCCTGCCTCGGGCATGGTTGTGTGTGATGTCCTTAGGTTAGTTAGGTTTAAGTAGTTCTAAGTCTAGGGGACTGATGACCTCAGAAGTTAAGTCCCGTAGTGCTCAGAGCCATTTGAACCATTTTTTTCTTCTCCTGTTCCAGTTGTGAATGATGGTATGCGGATAAACGAATATTGGTTACTCTGTATGTGAGCCCGAATCTCTAACTTTACCTTTATTGCCTCTATTGAGATATGTGTAGGCAGAATCAATATATTGATAGACTCGTTTGGGAATATACGTCTGTGGAAACGGATCAGTAGCCCATACCTTGATGACACTCTCCTCTCTAGCAGCCTGCGACAATAGAGAAAGCTGAGAATCTCTGTGACGCTTTCATGCTTACTGCAACAAACCGTGTCCAAATGTCCTGTTCTTCTTTCTAGTTTCAATGTTTGCTATATCAGTGCTATCTTGTAACGGTCTCACGCTGTAGAGAAACTCTCATGTGTCGGTCGAACGAAAACATTGTAAGCTACGGAACGTCGTTAGAATGCCCATAATCAGTGTAATATCTGCCTCCCCTACGATCATTTTATTTGGTAGTCTCACTTTAAGACGGTCCGTACGTGTACTCCTAGATATTTAATGGAAATGACTGTCTGCAGCGATTGTTCGGCAATCGTGTAATTAGACAATAGCGGGAGTATTTCAGTTTATTTACAGGAAGTACGTTACATTTGTTTACGTTGAACGTCAAGTGCCAGCTCTACAATCTATGTCGAGTCTCTGTAGGTCTGCCTGCATTTCGCTACATTGGTGGATTCTATGACACATTTGGCCGTCAATAACAGCAATTCGAAAAGCACTGCTCATTTCAGAGGTATTGACCATTATCATATTTCACTATGCCTGCTACGTCGCTTATAACATTTGACTTTTTCAGATTTCCCGAGTTAAAAGACTTGTGTTAATCCTTCAGTGATCTTGTCTGTAGCTTTAAGAATTTTCGCCGGCATTCCTGTTCTATGGTTCTAGAAATAATCACCAGTTTAACTTTTCTCTCTTTCTTGCTTTCAGCCGAATACATCAAAGCGTGTTCCAGAAACGATCCGGATCTCAATGCTTGTGCATACAAGAACGCTCTGGAAGCTATACCGAACCTTATAAAAGGTGAGTACTAATTCTTAATGGAATGCATATCGATAAATATAAATGTGCGAAGATATAAAAGGGTCTCGAGGATTATTTTCTAAAAACGAATCAAATAATTTTAGTGAGTTAACAGAGTATCTAAGCGACAAACTGCTTGTGGGAATCACAGACCGTACCATGATAAAGGTGATGGTACGGTATTTTTCTCGCAGAGAATTATTTAATTTATTCAGCTGTTCTTATTTACGTTTTAACATGTTTAGAATCTAAAATGTTGTCTTCAAGAGCGGCATATCTTTTTCACTCACCGTATGGAGAGTTTGTGAGGCATCGTCTCTGATCTTGAGAAATTGCAGATTTATGTTATGAAGGGGATTTTTTTTAATCGTCAGTCTTATCACTGGTTTGGCGCTGCCAGCCACGAGTTCCTCTCCAGTGCTAACCTTTTCATATCAGAGTAGCACTTGCAACCTACGTCCTCAATTATTTGTTGGATGTATTCGAATCTCTGTCTACATCCACAGGGTTTATCCTCTGCAGCACCTTGTAGTACCATGGAAGTCATTCTTTGAAGTCTTAACAGATGTCCTATCATCCTGCCCTTCCTTGTTCGAGGCAGTTTTTTCAATTTTTCCTTTCTTCGCCGATTCCGCGGAGAACCGCTTCATTCGTTACCTTTTCAGTCTATCTGATTTTCAACATTCTTCTGTAGCGCCTCATCTAAAGGGCTTCGATTCTCTTCTGCTCCGGTTTTCCAACAGTCTATGCATTACTACCATACAATGTCATGCTCCAAAGGTACACTCTCAGAAATTTCTTCATCAAATTAAAGTCTATGTTAGTAGAATTCTCTTGACCAGGAATGCCCTTTTTACCAGTGCCAGGCCGGTTTTGATGTCTTCCTTGCTTCTTTCGTCAACGGCTTCTTTGCTGCCTAGGAAACATAATTCTTTAACTGAGTGACCGCAGCGCTACAGTCAGAGAGATACGTTGTAGTCGCCAGCCGGGAACCAGCACCGGCAGGGGAAGCTCGTACTTTCTTCTATCTCGTGGCGGCATCGGCTGCTCTGGAACCTACGGGCTGAGGTCGTGTGATTCGGATGATGATTGTTCTCACGCGATTCTTCGACATCACCTTGCTACAACTACAAACGTATAGTGAACATCAGGCGGTGCAGACAACGAACTGCTCCTTTTCCTCACAGTCTCATACATTGTACTTTCTTTTACTGTATAAATATTCATCTCAACACTGCATAGTATTCTGTTTCGTAAAAATAAACAATTAATATCTGAATTTCTAAGTTACAGTGAATGCAGTAATATAACTGTTCTCGAATGAAGAACAAAGGAACTTCAGTTCTATCGAAAATGGGTCCCATTAGTCTCGTTAGTTTCAAGTGTTGTTGACTGTGTGGTAGAAGTTATTTACAGGATAAATTTAACGCAAAAAACAAATCAGTAACATCTTCATCTGTCTTTATTTGCAGTTTCATTTAATAATCGGTATTACCCTACGCCATCTTCAAGCCCCTGACAGACGTGTAGGAAGAACCCCACCTCTCTAAAAATTGAAATAGGGGCAATGTTACAGTCACTAGTATCCGTATACTTCTTTTTAACAACTGGAACTCGTAATTTTGGATGTACAAGGATTGACATTCGTCCTACACGTCAGTCAGTGTGCCAGAAGATGGCGTAAGGCAACGCAGAAACTGGCAGCAAAATAAAATAAAATTGTAATATAGACGACTGAAGGTGACTTTGATTTGACATTTTATAGTGAGGCCCCGCAACCATCGTGTATAGAGATATAATTACAGAAATTTAACATAGGCTTCACAAAAAATACCTGCACTCGCACGCTACTTCGAAATGGTACGGGGTTGTAACACCACACTGTTGTGTCAGTACAGCTGGATGTTCGTAGACAGCTCGCCGATCCACTTCTAGCTCGGTTCCGTTGGGGAGGGTTTCAGACGCTACGATCCTAACAAACCAAATACTGGGTGTCTTCTCATTTCTAGGCCAGTAAATGTAAATAAATTAATTAAGTGGAGTAACTAGAACAGAAAGTAAGAAGGACGAGGATAATCAATTATGTCCAGCAATTATATTTGAAGCTAAGCGTACAGCTAATGTTCCTGGTCGAATAAAATCTCTAATTTTTTCAATTGAAACGATAAATAATATGCTACTGAAGTGACATCGGGACGCAGTCTGTAATTAGTGCAACAAAAAGATTCAGGGTTCGGGATTGGGCTTATTTGTCTGTTACGATGACTAGTTTCTTTCCGCAGAGATGAGTTGTGATATTTCAGTCTTGTCTCCACTTTGTCATATTTGTTATTCATTGCAAAAACGTGGAGTAAATCCGTTTACAGATAAAACAAGTCATCTATTAAATGCCTCACTGTCATTTACGCAGGCCACAACAAATACTGTATCACTTTACCAAAATCTTTAGCCGGAATACGTTATTTATCATTTGACGGACTGGTGAGCTGTATATTGTAAGTTTCTTCGAACTCGGAGCTAATAAAGTTACACAAATACGTTCCATGGCTGTCAGATAAAACAACAGCCTTTTTCTTCTGTGTCTCGCACGTTTTCGTTGATTATTCCATGAAGCTGGAAGATTCTACAACGTGCGCGCCTTTTGCTCGGTGGGTATTGCGCTGCCCATTATGAGGTTTTGTAGCAATACGGATTTGGAAAGCAGTCACTTCTTTCAAACAGAGAGGTACTGTCATCACTTAGCATTTCCTATTTATCAGAAGAAAGTCTGAATTTACTATATTCTTTCCTCTATTAAATTTTCATTTGTTCAAAGCATTTTCATCTTCTTTAATTTAAGGGTCTACCTTCCCACCTCGAAAATGAAGTTTATTTCGCGCTTAACACACAACGCCATTTTCATCGTTTTCCTACATTTTTCTTAAAGATTATCAATTACATTTTCTGATATCTAGTGCTTACTGCTTCGCTGAGGTCTATGTGTTTCACTTTTCTACTGTTTTGTCGTCTCAGAGCGTATTTCAAAGAACGTACCATTTCCAATAGCACCGCAATAACTTCAGCTTTACACTCATTTGTGTTTTGACTTTTATTTAAATCGTCATTGTTACGTCTTGTGCGGAACCACTCTCTCGTGATGGACTTAGTACCAAACATTTGAACTGGCACACAGGTTTACGAGTTTTACGTGGCACGAATCGGTGTTGAACATTTCGTATAACTATTAACACGAAGTACTTGTCCATGTGCAACTTCGTTATCGCGTTCACGTGACGACATATTTTTTTCCACTACATTTGTTAAAATATAGCGTACCACACTCTCGAAATTCCACAAGTGACCTCATTTCCTCGTTGCTTTTAAGTTTATTTCTGGAGTTAGTGTACTCCTAATCTTGACTGCAAAAGGAAAAGTTTGGTGGAATAGATAGAGGGCCTCACGGATTAGTGTATTTGGTTGTAGAGGGAAGCGTGGGATAGGGGGAGAGAGAGGGAGGTAAACTTTGTGAATGTAGGCCTGAACTTGATTCAATAAGCAGTATTAGGAGGAAGTAGGGTGGAGTAGTTATGCAGATAAGGAGAGAGGTTATCGTGGAGATCTGCATCAAACCGGCCTTCAGACTGATAACTAAAACATCAATCATTAGCTATTGAGAATCCCCATCAATCGTACATTTGTGAAGGTAGTTCGTTTTATGTTGACTTGGTTAAGGTATGGTACAATGTCCTGTATTTGCGTTCACCATTTGAGAGATTTTATATGTGAAAAAAGGGAATTGTGTTGGACACAGTGGTTGATTGAGGGAAGCCTTTTTTCCCTCTAGAAATGAATTCGATCTTGGTGCTTCCTTCACCTGCTCGTAGACCAATGAAAGTATGAACGATGTTTGTAATATTTCCTGTATTTGCAAAGTAAACACACATTCCCGCGAAAAGCAATCATGGATAATGTGTATAAATCTTACTGTGGTGTTTCAGACGTATGGCCTTGGTACTGGCTTCGGGGAGACACAATTATGAAACGTGCCGAAGAGGCCTGTATGATAACAGTTGCTCCGTTTCGCAGGTGACCGCCAGTACAACGTTCCGCCGCTGAACCCGCTCAAGGTGACTGAGATCAAGGTGAGCGGCGGCGAAGGCAGCGTAGGACTAGACATCACTTTCAGTGACGTCAGCTTCCACGGCTTCACTGAGGCGGTCGTCAAGGAGACTAAGTGAGTACTGGTTCAAACTACTTTCACGAGGTACGCGAAACCTCAACCGTGATAACCCACTGCGGAAGTGTGGCTGAGCTGTCTGGCGGTACGTTTGCATGTGCCGCCAGTTTATAACGCACTGTTTTAAGTTCAGTTCTAAGCTTTGAAATGCCCAATCATTTACGCAGTACAACACCGTAAAACACCGCGACAATGAGATTCTTAGAGGTGCTGCAGATTTAGATTACCTGCTGATTTGTACTTTCTGCCCAATAAAGTTTGCAATATGAAATTAATTAGTTTACGATGTTTAGCAGATTTGCGAAGCTACGATCGTAAATCAGTGTGCAACAGCAGGTTGATTCAGATGTCCCCAACGCTGTCGTTTTAAGCTGTCAGCTGATCTTTAGAAACCAAGCGCGAGATTTTCGTGTTCTCTCAATCGTTACGAGCGTAAATTACTAGTCCTATAGAAAAAGTGTGCAGGACGGTTTCGTAGGTCATTTAATGTAAAATTTTGCACTGGGATACGTTTTCTTTAGAGGCCCTAGTTTTCAATCTATTAAGAGAAACGTACAAATGGCGACCTACAAACGCACCTCTGCTCTCATACTTCACCCCTACAGGTGAGGATTTCTAGTACGTTGTTCGTAGACCTCCCTCCTACTACTGTGCTGTCATTTTCTGGTCTTCAATTATCGGTCGTATTATGCCACTGGTTTAGTCGAACAAATACAGATTGTAAAACTGACATTTGTGTAAATTTTACTTAACAATTTTGTGAATTTTACCAGTATAAAACAACAGTTACATCGTTGTATTTGTCAGGGCTTATGACCACAAAACTAATGTGTTGTAAGGATTAAGTTTGGATCGAATTGTCAACGTAATTAGTTTTAACTTAATGCTTACGAAAGGTGTTTTACGTACTTTACCGTCACGGGTACAATTAAATTAACAGTGTTAACGAAGTAGTAGATTATGCTGGTGGTTTCATGGCCCAATCGATAGAGACCATAAAAGGTCGAATATCGGGAATAGTTTGTCTAGTCGGGAATTTTTTACAGTAGTAGGAAGGAGTATCACGAAAAACATACTAGAAATCCTAACTCATGAAAATAAGAGTGGAGTGGAGGTGCGTTTGAAGGTCACGTTTGTACGTTTTCCTAGAATATCTCGCAAAACATGGTCACTAGAGAAAATTTATCCTGGAACAAAAATGTAACTGCAATAAATGTTCTAGAAAAAGGGGCTGCTCATTTTTTTCCGGTACGACTAGTAGTCTGCGCGTAGCGAGCGAGAGAATTTGAAAATCTCGGTCATGGTTTATGAAGGCCAGCTACAACGTTGCGGGTTTCATAAAACGACAGCGATAGGAACACCTGAGTCACCCTGTCCATATATCATTCCTGATACGAGTCACCATACAAGAAACTGTGAGACATAGTTTTGGATCTCAAGCGATGTAGACAGTTCCATCTATTAATCAATATTTCAATAACTGACCTAAGCATTTTGGTAAGGGTCTGCTCGGACTTGTACGTTGGTAGGTCTTTTAAGTAGGCTGACCAGCGCTAGTTAACTGGGATCATACTTCACGATAGTTCCTTCACATTCGGCTATGCGTTATTTAAGACCAATTTGATGCTGTTTAAGGTCCTGGTATATGAAAGATAGTCATGCGTATTTACTGTAACGTTATGGACTTTGGAAACATGTAGCAGAAAGTTGAAATGGTTTCCAAAATGATGTTTTGGATTTTCTTCCTGTAATTAAGCTCTGGGAGACCAAAACCGCTGAAGAATAAAGCTTTACTTGCTGTACGGCTGATGGTTAAACGTACATATCCTTAAGTATCTGACGGCTGTCCAGAGCATTAATTTAAAAAGTGTCTTCGATGGGTGATGCATGTAGCTTCTGGCCGGGTTTCAGCTGTTGCCGTCCGCGTTTTCGTGCGATCTTCTCGCGGTGTAGTCCTTGTGGAAAGACCCGTGTCTACTATCTTTGCGAAACTGTTGCCCTCAGTCCAGCTAGTCACCACTTGTTCTGCCGTTATGTCAGATAACTGGCAGTGGAATATGTCGATATGATGCTCTCCTTTTCTTCATGAGAATGGCTCGACTTTTGTCAATGTGAAATACGGTGATAAGCTGCACGTGATCATCCTCTTGGCGTGCTGTGTAGCGATCTCCTGTTGAAAAGTTCCAGTGACGTGAGATACACCCAGTAGCCATCATGTGCTCACACTACTTCTTATGTATAGGAACGGCTTTCTTCCCCAATGAAAATATGCTCGCAAATGGATGGAAATACTGAACTATAAGTTTGGTAGTGTTCGGTGAAGATGCTCTTGGTATATTCTGTCTTTTTCGTCTGCTTATGACGTCGACATGTTCGTTTCCTGTCGAGTCTGATGTCAATGATCCTACCACTGAAGTGTTCGCACCAACTCTTTGCCCTTCCTACCTGCTCATTTCTATCTCTACTACCGTTAAAAATTTCTTATGTTGCTGACATTCCTTCCATTTGATGTATAATATACAAAAATACGTATCAGAAAGAAATAACACTTTTCTATACGGAGGAAACGATACGGATAAGGAGAAGTACAATATACCTAAGGAAGTCTTACTTCCCTGAGTCACCTGCTGTTAGTATGATTTATTGGGGAGCATTCACTGTGTTCGGCAGTAGTGGGTGCTTTGGTATCATCCAACTATTCAGTTGTGACTAACGGTTTATTAACATCAGTAAGGATGCTTGAATCACTACCAATTTTTTCAGTGACTACTAAAATTAGATAGCGGATAAAAACAACTTTCCCCCATGTCAGTACCAATTCACTATGGATGTTTTTTGGCAAATATCCAAAACACATTTCCCCTCAACGAAAAAAACGGTGCTTGCTTTTTTTAGCGAGTTAAATGGTTCAAATGGCTCTGAGCACTATGAGACTTAACATCTGAGGTCATTAGTCCCCTAGAACTTACAACTACTTAAACCTAACTAAACTAAGGACATCACAAACATCCATGCCCGAGGGAGGAATCGAACCCTGTGACCATAGCGGTCGCGCGGTTCCAGACTGACGCGCCTAGAACCGCTCGGCCACACCGGCCGGCTTAGCGAGTTAACATGGAGCTAATAAACTATTTAGTACATCTAAAAACTAATAATATGTTTACCGAGTGAGGTGGAGCAGTCGGGAGGACGATGGTTCAAACTAGCGTCCGGCCAGCCTGATTCAGGTTTTCAGTGATTTCTCTAAATCGCTTCAGGCAGTTGTCGGGATGGTTCATTTGAAATGGCACGGCCGACTTTCTTCCCGGTCATTCCCTAAACCGATGGGACCGATGACCTCGCTGTCTTGTCTCCTCCGGCAAATCAACCAACCAACCAATAAATATGTTTGTGTCACGGCGGTTACTACACTCATGAGGATATAGCTTGCAAATATAAATTCATACGTTCGTACTACATTCCGTGAACTACTTTGTTTAACATGAGTGATATTATGTTAGGGAACTGATATTTGCGCCATTTCCTCCTAGTTATTCATTTAAGGCCACTGATATAAATTTCTATTACCTCTAAATCGTCTTTTTGCAGTCATTCTGCAAAATGTATATCATTTTTGGGTCAGCTACTGTGACACTGTGGTCTCCTTCACTGGCATTTTTCTCTATTGCGGATTTGTTACATTTGTTGGGTCTGAAACGGTTTGCTTGTAGAAAAATATTATGTAATTCCTACGCATTTCTGCTATGGAATTTATTGCAGTGACAGGAAGACACTTCACATTTACTACTACTGCTAAAACAGTCGGTTGACGGGTGTTGTGACGCGCTACTTCCATTTTTTATAATTTTTATTCTTTTATTTATTTTTTGTCATTGGTGGTGGCAAACGTAATTTTAATTCGTAAACAGGGCTTAGATATGTTCTTTGGTCTTTAGTCCATGTTATATGTTATTTTATGTACTTAGGATAACTTATTTCATAACTTTCTATTTCC
This sequence comes from Schistocerca piceifrons, assembly GCF_021461385.2. Classification (NCBI taxonomy): domain Eukaryota; kingdom Metazoa; phylum Arthropoda; class Insecta; order Orthoptera; family Acrididae; genus Schistocerca; species Schistocerca piceifrons. Next base: position 738,611,391 of record NC_060139.1, on the reverse strand, counting down.
TATGTTAGTTCCAAAGGTATTAGTGTTTTTAGTTTTGGTTGAGCTCGAGAATTTGAGAACATCCTTGAATTCAGAAGGCAGCCCCATATCGCCTGTTTCTTCACTTTGGTCTCACTTTTCCTTTGTGGCCGTGCAATCTAGATCTTCCTCTTCTTACAGTATATTGGCGTATCCACCTCCTTATTCTTTTAACCTTAACTGTGGTTCCTATTTGTATTTATGATGATAGTACTTATAGGCCTGACTAACCAAACATGCATTTAATGTAGGGTGTGCTTGTATATCTTGAGTTTCTTCGCATTTCTGGTTGAGATATCTTTTCATTTTCATTTACTCTTTCTCTTCATATCGTTCGTAAGCGTGATGTGCTACAGATATAATGCCAAGTCCTGTATTTTCATTCTATTGCCATTAAAGTTTAGTATCTCTTATTTAACCGGAAATTCATCTGCTTGTACTTTTCTAATTCCTGTAAGATTTATTTCTAAAAATAAATGTTTCCTTCTTCATACTTTTCCAAATTTTTGGTTCGTGCCTGTGAGAATACTCCTATTATTATTACTAGGGTTCTCAGTTTCTTACTTCTTGAGATCTTTTCATTTCTTTTCTTATTCTTCAGCTCTTCTTTTTTTAGCTAATATTTGTTTTCTTTTTTACCGTACAATCCAGAATCTTGTCCCCGAATCAGTAAACTATCAGGAAGAAGTTCTTTCTCACCTGGTGTGCAAAATTTAAAGACGAAAGTAGCTTTCGCATGATATGTCATTGTCAAGTATTACAGCTCAATAAATTTGGTAGTCCAGGTATGGGGAGACATGGTGTTGCATGGACGTACTGACCTCCAAATCTTGAACACGGTATGCTCACATGTCAACGGTATCATGACGCGGTACACCATCTCCATATACACTCCTGGAAATGGAAAAAAGAACACATTGACACCGGTGTGTCAGACCCACCATACTTGCTCCGGACACTGCGAGATGGCTGTACAAGCAATGATCACACGCACGGCACAGTGGACACACCACGAACCGCGGTGTTGGCCGTCGAATGGCGCTAGCTGCGCAGCATTTGTGCACCGCCGCCGTCAGTGTCAGCCAGTTTGCCGTGGCATACGGAGCTCCATCGCTGTCTTTAACACTGGTAGCATGCCGCGACAGCGTGGACGTGAACCGTATGTGCAGTTGACGGACTTTGAGTGAGGGCGTATAGTGGGCATGCGGGAGGCCGTGTGGACGTACCGCCGAATTGCTCAACACGTGGGGCGTGAGGTCTCCACAGTACATCGATGTTGTCGCCAGTGGTCGGCGGAAGGTGCACGTGCCCGTCGACCTGGGACCGGACCGCAGCGACGCACGGATGCACGCCAAGACCGTAGGATCCTACGCAGTGCCGTAGGGGACCGCAGCGCCACTTCCCAGCAAATTAGGGACACTGTTGCTCCTGGGGTATCGGCGAGGACCATTCGCAACCGTCTCCATGAAGCTGGGCTACGGTCCCGCACACCGTTAGGCCGTCTTCCGCTCACGCCCCAACATCGTGCAGCCCGCCTCCAGTGGTGTCGCGACAGGCGTGAATGGAGGGACGAATGGAGACGTGTCGTCTTCAGCGATTAGAGTCGCTTCTGCCTTGGTGCCAATGATGGTCGTATGCGTGTTTGGCGCCGTGCAGGTGAGCGCCACAATCAGGACTGCATACGACCGAGGCACACAGGGCCAACACCCGGCATCATGGTGTGGGGAGCGATCTCCTACACTGGCCGTACACCACTGGTGATCGTCGAGGGGACACTGAATAGTGCACGGTACATCCAAACCGTCATCGAACCCATCGTTCTACCATTCCTAGACCGGCAAGGGAACTTGCTGTTCCAACAGGACAATGCACGTCCGCATGTATCCCGTGCCACCCAACGTGCTCTAGAAGGTGTAAGTCAACTACCCTGGCCAGCAAGATCTCCGGATCTGTCCCCCATTGAGCATGTTTGGGACTGGATGAAGCGTCGTCTCACGCGGTCTGCACGACCAGCACGAACGCTGGTCCAACTGAGGCGCCAGGTGGAAATGGCATGGCAAGCCGTTCCACAGGACTACATCCAGCATCTCTACGATCGTCTCCATGGGAGAATAGCAGCCTGCATTGCTGCGAAAGGTGGATATACACTGTACTAGTGCCGACATTGTGCATGCTCTGTTGCCTGTGTCTATGTGCCTGTGGGTCTGTCAGTGTGATCATGTGATGTATCTGACCCCAGGAACGTGTCAATAAAGTTTCCCCTTCCTGGGACAATGAATTCACGGTGTTCTTATTTCAATTTCCAGGAGTGTATGTCTCTTCAGTAGTTTCGGCTCTGACATCATTTTTATAGATCGAACACCGCAGGTAAAGGAGCTCTTGGAATACGAATGTATTTGGCGGATGGACTGGTCTACCCGTTCCCTCAACTTAATTCCCGCCGAGAATGTGTTGGACGAGTTGGAGAGACGTATTACAGCACGTCCTCATACACCAACGACCATCCAGCAATTTTCTATCGCGCTAGTGGAGGAATAGGACGCCCTACCACAAGATTACCTTACCAAAATACATGGGAGAACGTTGTAGAGGGTGCATGGCCGTCTGTGGTGACCATGCATCAGACATCCTATTAAGAACAGTGTACCACCGTTTGTAATGTCCAGTGGACCATTATGAACCGCGGTGACTATAGTACAATTACAGTTCTTAACAAAAAAGGGTCATTTCTGTTTGTCTCATTGCGTATGTCTTTGCGCTATTTTCTCTACTACACCGTAGCATTTCATCTTATTTATAGTCCAAGTTTCCTCGACCTCTGTCACGTGGCAGTGACACATCTTGCGAAAGTTACTTTCGTCCGTAAGCTCCACACCGCAGTGAGTTTAATAGTTATACCTCAGTCTCGTCTGATTCTTTAGGAATGTAGCTCATAACATGATAAAGTGAATTTTGATATACAAATAACAGTAACGAATATTTTTACTGTCAAACGATGACCAACGTCGACAATTTCTTCCAAATCGTGATTTGTATTTTGTGATGTGGCCTTAGGCACAAATCACTCCTTAAGATCCATGAAACCTGTTCAAGTATGACATCTCTTAAATCTTTGCGTTATTTCCGCCTTAATTAAAGTTATGTGCCTAAGTAGCATCATTATTTGGATTCGTGTGGCTGTAAATTTTAATGGCAAGTGTTTCCGCCTTCGTTACAGCTTCGACCTCGCCAACAACAAAGCGGAAATTAAGGCATCCGTCCCGGTGGGCCAACTGCTGGGGAAATACGAGGTGGACGGCAAAGTCCTCCTGCTACCCATCAAGGGCAGCGGAGAAGCCAACATCACACTCAGTAAGTTCGCCGGCGCTTATCAACTACTCGACGTACCTGTTAGTCTTGCTACAGTCGTGAGTCGGTCACTGTCATATCAGACCTACTGAACACAGACATTTTTCAACTTTCACAGGTTTCTCGGTGCAGATATGTTCTGTATCCATTTCAAAATTGACTGAAACCTCATTAAGCATAGTTTTGAACTAATTGGTTTTACCTTGCTGGTTTATTCAGTTTTTGTATGAAATTGTTATTCACGTGGAGACATGCTCCCAGATATATAGACGGCGCAGAGTTTTCAGTACACTGTATGGTGACATGCATTTTACCACTAGTGGTCTGAAGATGGTTGCTTAGTCAAGGGAAACTAGTCATTATATTTTAATGTGTTATAATGTACGCGATAGAGATAATAACATATATATTTTTAAGAAATCTGTATGTGATCGCGTTCTCCTTCTCTGACAATGTTAGATATAACTATTAAAGCCATGCACTAAACAGGGAATTCAAAATTCAAAGCAAACCCTTGTTTTGTATGGCAAGTACTCTTACCTCTGGTGTTATGAGGAAGTGTTATAATAGCATAAGTTTCACTGCTGTTTAGCCTTCTGACATTCCACGCTCCGACTTGCAGAATGTTACCCTTTCGTTGGTTATTCAATCTTTTTCTCTTGGCACTCCACCCTCGGAAATCCGAATGTGGAAATAATTTGAACATTTCCTCCAATGGACAGATCATTATGGTACTTCTTCTGGTACAGGTCGTGAGTATCCTCTGAAGACATACTACATGTCTTTAATCCAGAGGTTTTCTTTGCCCTCTGCGTTTCTGATTCTTTTTCTTTAAGGCGCATTTTTTCACGATAAGGGTAAGAGGTTGCTCTTGACCGCTATCCACTACACCACTATATTTCACAAGACCGTTGTTACTATGTTAGTGACTCCTTGTACCGGAAAACTTCGACTACCATTGCTAATAGTTTTAATTCAAAATCTAATCAGTAACTTAGAAGCTTATAACTGCAGTAGCTGCGAACTTGTACACATGTCTAATATTATAGTCTTATACTAACAACAAGACAACGATCCAATATTAGTGTAGCCCCCATCCATGTGCAAACACTCCATATCCTCTCTTAGGGAATATTTAACGCCCTTCAAAGCCCCCTCCCCACCCTGGACAGAAAAATCACGCTTGGTTTCTGTACATATTATTAGCTGTAGATTATACACTGAACTCTCCCCTTTTCTAGAAAGCTGTAATTCTGGTCATCTCATCATTTCAGAAAACATCATCTTGAACAGAATCCCCATACAATCAGTTACCTACATATCTCAACACGAAGAACTCCATAGGAGAAAGTATTAGGCATATCAGTTATGAAGCTATCGTTTTTTAAACTTAGTATAGTTTTATATCTGTTGATTATTTTTTAAATTAAAAGATCAAAAGATGCCAAGTGGTCGGTAACATCGTGCCGATTAATAGGAGGTAATGTATGTAATATTTATGTAATCGCAGAACTCTTGTATGGAACAAAGGCATGACACTTAATACTTCAATAATGAAGGAGATTGAGACAGTCGATATGTGAGAATATCGTGGAATGTTAAAAACATCCTGGACACAAATAATTTTCAGTGAAGAAATTCTAACGCGAATCAGTAAGAATACGGAATTGAGAAAGATGACGAACAACGTGGCTACAAAATCTGAGAGAGTGGTTTGGATGCACGTCCCTACCACTGATTAGATATGCACAGTTAAAAACAATATTAACCGCCTCTCTGACGGGAGACGACACCTTGAGAAGAGAAAGAAGAACAAGAACAAGAAAAAGTATATAACAATTAAATAAAATTTAATACTTTTATATAGATGAGACATGAGGCAGGCAATCACGGTTATATTGTAATGTGGTACTATATTGGAACTGAATAGATCGCTTAAAAAATTAATGCAGCCGGTGAAAAATGCTTTATTACTCAAATTGCTCCCCTGACTCCTTTCGGATTTATTTGCGTCATCATAGACCTTACAGAGTTTCAGGGAGAGCATAAGGGAACAATTGACAGGAATGGGGGAAAGAAATACAGTAGAAGAAGAATGGGTAACTTTGAGGGATGAAATAGTAAAGGCAGCGGAGGATCTAATTGGTAAAAAGACGAGGACTAGTAGAACCCCTTGGGTAACAGAAGAAATATTGAATTTAATTGATGAAAGGAGAAAATATAAAAATGCAGTAAATGAAGCAGGCAAAAAGGAATACAAACGTCTCAAAAATGAGATCGACAGGAAGTGCAAAATGGCTAAGCACGGATGGCTAGAGGACAAATGTAAGGATGTAGAAGCTTATCTCACAGGCAAAAAGGAATACAAACATCTCAAAAATGAGATCGACAGGAAGTGTAAAATGGCTAAGCAGGGATGGCTAGGGGACAAATGTAAGGATGTAGAAGCTTATCTCACTAGGGGTAAGATAGATACTGCGTATAGGAAAATTAAAGAGACCTTTGGAGAAAGGAGAACCACTTGCATGAATATCAGGAGCTTTGATGGAAACCCAGTTCTAAGCAAAGAAGTGAAAGCCGAAAGGTGGAAGGAGTATATAGAGGGTCTATACAAGGGAGTTGTACTTGAGGACAATATTATGGAAATGGAAGAGGATGTAGATGAAGATGAAATGGGAGATATGATACTGCGTGAAGAGTTTGACAGAGCACTGAAAGACCTGAGTCGAAACAAGGCCCGCGGAGTAGACAACATTCGATTAGAACTACTGACAGCCTTGGGAGAGCCAGTCCTGACAAAACTCTACCATCTGGTGAGCAAGATGTATGAGACAGGCGAAATACCCTCAGACTTCAAGAAGAATATAATAATTCCAATTCCAAAGAAAGCAGCTGTTGACAGATGTGAAAATTACCGAACTATCAGTTTAATAAGTCACAGCTGCAAAATACTAACGCGAATTCTTTACAGAAGAATGGAAAAACTGATAGAAGCCGACCTCGGGGAAGATCAGTTTGGATTCCATAGAAATGTTGGAACACTTGAGGCAATACTGACCCTACGACTTATCTTAGAAGAAAGATTAAGGAAAGGCAAACCTACGTTTCTAGCATTTGTAGACTTAGAAAAAGCTTTTGACAATGTTGATTGGAATACTCTCTTTCAAATTCTGAAGGTGGCAGGGGTAAAATACAGGGAGCGAAAGGCTATGTACAATTTGTAAAGAAAGCAGATGGCAGTTATAAGAGTCGAGGGGTATGAAAGGGAAGCAGTAGTTGGGAAGGGAGTGAGACAGGGTTGCAGCCTATCCCCGATGTTATTCAATCTGTATATTGAGCAAGCAATAAAGGAAATGAAAGAAAAGTTCGAAGTAGGAATTAAAATCCATGAAGAAGAAATAAAAACCTTGAGGTTCGCCGATGACATTGTAATTCTGTCAGAGACAGCAATGGACTTGGAAGAGCAGTTGAACGGAATGGACAGTGTCTTGAAAGGAGGGTATAAGATGAACATCAGTAAAAGCAAAACTAGGATAATGGAATGTAGTCGAATTAAGTCGGGTGATGCTGATGGAATTAGATTAGGAAATGAGATACTTAAAATAGCAAAGGAGTTCTGCTATTTGGGGAGCAAAATAACTGGTGATGGTCGAAGAAGAGAGGATATAAAATGTATACTGGCAATGGCAAGGAAGGCGTTTCTGAAGAAGAAAAATTTGTTAACATGGAGTGTAGATTTAAGTGTCAGGAAGTCGTTTCTGAAAGTATTTGTATGGAGTGTAGCCATGTATGGAAGTGAAACGTGGACGATAAATAGTTTAGACAAGAAGAGAATAGAAGCTTTGGAAATGTGGTGCTACAGAAGAATGCTGAAGATTAGATGGGTAGATCACATAACTAATGAGGAGGTATTGAATAGAATTGGGGAGAAGAGGAGATTGTGGCACAACTTGACTAGAAGAAGGGATCGGTTGGTAGGACATGTTCTGAGACATCGAGGGATCACCAATTTAGTATTGGAGGGCAGCGTAGAGGGTAAAGATCGTAGAGGGAGACCAAGAGATGAATACATTAAGCAGATTCAGAAGGATGTAGGCTGCAGTAGGTACTGGGAGATGAAGAAGCTTGCACAGGATAGAGTAGCATGGAGAGCTGCATCAAACCAGTCTCAGGACTGAAGACCACAACAACAACAACAACAACAGACCCAAGTGCACTGAGGGTCATTACTACACGTACATGCAACATAAGTCGACGGTCTAATCAAGTAATCTGTCAACTTATGTTACATACACCTACATCTAGTAGCGCTCGTATCCTTTGATCCTCTGTGCGCTTCGATACTTGATGAAGGAAATAAATCCGAAACACGTTAAGTGAGCAATTTGAGTTATGAAGTAAGTTTTCACCGGCTGCATGCCTTTTTTTGAATCGACCTATTCAGCTCCAGTACTGTACTACATTGTAATAATACCTCCAAATAGGTATTTTTAGCTCATACATAAGTGGCTACACCAAACTTTCACAGTAAAGCATTCTGACAGGTCATAGCTGCAGTGCATTTTGTTCACTTTGATTTGTTCACACCTCTTCATCATCTAGCATAGATCTAATCATTTTAGACTGCTCTTTGTTTCACGTCAATAGTTATATTTATTTTCAATGATCATCAGGGAATCGCATTATACTCATATTTATACACTGTAAGAAGTGGTTCAACACTGGACACACGGATTGCCAGTAGAGGTGGTAAACACGACTCAGTGTGCTTATTTTTCCTAGCTGACTTAGATGTCGACATCACGGTGCAGTGGGAACTGGAGACGAAAGACGACGGGAAGGAGTACATCAAGCCAGTGGACTCGGACATCAAGTACGAGATGAGCCGCGCTTACATGTACCTGGACAATCTGTTCGACGGGGACAAGCTTCTCGGTAAGTGGCGTCAGACTACTGTGTGGAAAGAATGTACTGTCAGAGCACAAGCTATTGAGTAAAACCTTCTGTTACTCGTTACGGGCATTGTTCAAGCCCAATTCTAAGAAACAAAATTCGTATCCTTCTTTGATTTTATATGTAACTTTGGATCAACATTGGCACAGCAGCTCTCCTAAGTGGAATGGCAGTGAAACAAATTATAGGAATCGGTGAGTCGGCCGTCATTAGTCGATTACAAAATTAAGACAGGCTATTGAGAGGTAAAGACGGCACCAAAAGTGCTGAATCTTTTTGTGTCCATGTCCTTATTACAGCGTTCTTTTAATGTGTGCGTTTAGTTATAAGATGCAAAAGTATTTATTATTAATTAACCGTGAAGATCTCGAAATCCTCTACGGTGTACAGACCATAGTGGATTAAAGCGTACAGCTGTGTAAAACATAAAAGGTGCAGAAGAGTGAATAATGACAAAGTCATCAATTTCTTTGGGTTCAATGAATTTTTGGATAAATCTGTTATTTTATTAGTTATGCGAATGAGAGGTTTATAAATCAGTGCCTCTGAGCAGCAAAATCAACTGTCAGCTAACAACAACAGATAACACCGCAAGCTGCTACTCGTGTGGTGGTGATTTTCAGTTCTAAGAATGGTTTGATAGTGCTTTCAACGCTAATCTGTCCTATGAACCTCTGTCTCCTCGTAACCTATATCAATTTGAACCTACGTATTGTACTCATCCAGCCCTTAGTGTCTTTATACATTACTTCAAAATTCAAATTGATCTTCCCCGAGGTCAGCGTATACCAGTTTCTCATTCTTCTAACTGTAATTCGTATCATTATGTAGGAGCTACTGGTTGTTCTGTAATATTACAATTATCAGCTCGTGTCTTCGCTTGAATCGTAATAGTTACATACTGAGGTTAGTTCACCTAGCAGATATATCTTGCAAACAACGTGAAATAGTTCTGTCATGGCAGGCTCTCTCAAGAATCTCAATGATACTGGAGGAAAGTCGTCTACACCAGGTGTCTTGTTTCGTCTTACGTCCTTCAATGCTGTCTTAAATTCTTCTAGCAGTACCATGACCCCCTGCTTTTCATCATCTACTTTCTCTTTCCTTTCTATAGTACTGTCTTCTAGTTACTTCCCTTGTGCATTCCTCCTATCAGCTTTCCCTTATTTGTTTCAAACGGTTTGCCTTCTGAGCTCTTGATACTTATGCAGCTGCTTCTGTTCTCCGCAAGAGTTTCTTTAATTTGCCTATAGGCAGCATCGGTCTTTCCCACAATCATGCATGCTTTTATATCCTTGATTTTGCCATATAGCCATTCCCTATTTTTAGACGTCCGGTTATGGCATTTTTATACATTCGCCTTACATCAGTTAAATTCAGTGCCTCGTGTGTCATCAAGGTTTTCCACTAGGCATTGTCCTCCTATCAGCTTTCCCTTATTTGTTTCAAACGGTTTGCCTTCTGAGCTCTTGATACTTATGCAGCTGCTTCTGTTCTCCGCAAGAGTTTCTTTAATTTGCCTATAGGCAGCATCGGTCTTTCCCACAATCATGCATGCTTTTATATCCTTGATTTTGCCATATAGCCATTCCCTATTTTTAAACGTCCGTTTATTGCATTTTTATACATTCGCCTTACATCAGTTAAATTCAGTGCCTCGTGTGTCATCAAGGTTTTCCACTAGGCATTGTCTTTTTGCCAGTTTAAATCTATGCTGCCATAACTATTTAATATTTCAATATCGTGATTCAATTTTTACTATATTCCTTTCCTCTATTTTAGTCAATCATTGGGTAATGGTCCCTTTGAAACTATCAACAACCTTTAGCTCTTTCGGTTTATCCAGATCGCATCTCTTTAATTTCCTGCCTTTCAGTAATATCTCTTTTTCAATCTATAGTTCATAACAAAAATGACAGTCAGAGTTCGCATCAGCCCCTGTAAATGTTTTGGAATTTAATGTCTAGTTTCTAAATCTCTGTCTTCTGGAACCTCTCTGTGTCTGCAAGTCTCTTCTTTTTTCATGATTCTTAAAGCAAGTGTTAGCAATGATTGAAACATATTCTGTGGAAAATTGTACCAGGCGGCTTACGCATTTATTCCTATCCCTGTCCCACTCTCCCACGTCCATATTTCATCTTCACTTCCTTTCTCTACTATCGAATTCCAGTCCTCTACCATTACATTTTCGTGTCCCAGAGTAGGCCTACTGTAATTTATTTTTATTCTAAATTTTTATGCTAGATTGACCTTGCGTCGATGCCACACAAAAGTATAGAAACGCATTTCAAAGACAAACGTTCTTAAAGAAGCTTTTGGTTGAACAAACCATCTTTGGGGTAACAGCAGAATGAGCCATTCGGACAAGGATTGAATTAAGAGGATGCATATAAAATAGTCTTTATAGCAAATGTATTTTCTAAGCTCAAGAGCCTTAAGTATACTGCATTGACAGTCTTTGCAGAGGTGGAGAGCGTGTGCTCTCCAGATACGTACTGGTGTACAGCTGTTGACAACAGAAGATTATAATTCGTCGCTACAGATACAAAGATGTAGTTCGTGTGCCTCGCTCTGTCTCCCTGTTTCGTGTTGTACTGCGGGGCTGGGCATGAGAGCAGACCCCGGAAGGCTGATGGGCAACGCGGATGGCTCGTTACGGAAGTGCAGCTTGTCTGCAGGGAAAGTTTCAGCAGAGACCAGGGCTGGGTTAAGGTGCAAGCGACGCCCTTGGGGCCTTGCGTATCATTGACACGGTTGAAAGTGTATGACGGAAAACGGGTTGGGGAGGGGGGGGGGGGGGCAAATGAGAAGTCGCTTGTGTGGAAAAACATTCCCAAACCGGCGCTGACAGAGTCTGCAGCTGTCCTGCCCGTCACAGGCTGAAAACACGATCCTGTTTCGGACCACAGTTTAGGTCCAGTCAATTTCGAAACGTGCCAAAATATTTTAAAATTTATGGTCGCCCATATGTAAAGTAACAAGCAAATTACATATGCTTTTTATTAAACGTTTCCTAAGATCGTTCATTTAATCTTACACAGAAGCTCTAACTTCGAAGCAGGCCTACTACATGCGAGAAAGAAACGCTCCTTTACAGCAATCATCATATTTTCATCTCTTTTTCTGATACCTCGATGTTCAGTGTTAAACTATTTGTCGTTGCTCCAGTAGCATTTGCATCAGAGAGACTACTTCCATTGTTTCAGTTAATTTTGATGTTGAAAAACCTCTCTCACAGTAGTGAATTGTTCCAGGATATTGCAGATTCAAGCTGCCGTTTTATACAACTACAGGAACATTTCAGGAGGATAATTTTTGTAAGAGATTTCCAACTTTCTATAGTATTAAACTCTATCTTACCGTGAGATTGCACTGAAAGTCAGTGAGCTCCTAGAGAAATTCAGGAGGAACCTTTTCTCCGTCCATTGCAAAAGAAGATGCAAAATACTAAAATCAAATAAAACCAATTTAAATGTGTAAATCTATTATTAAAATTTTCTCTCAGAGGTTATAGGGCAGTAAAAAAATTAATTGAAATGTCATTTCCATGTTTCCTTTCTCAGAGTTATTCACTTACAACTAGTCAAACGTTTCGAAAGTACACACACTAGCTTTCTGAAAGAAATTTTCTCTTGAAACTCAAAACGGTGTCAAATGATTCCGTGCAAAGATGTGTACAAGAAGTGCAGGTTCTTGGTCGGGCCTGTTGGAAAGGCAAGATCTTATGCCTTCTGAGGGCATATCCATCAATAGCGCTCTGTCCTTAAGCAAATTCGAAAAACGCTGGAAACAAATCCTTCTGGTCTACCAGCGTACTTCACAAAAATAAGACACACCGCCATTTTCACTGAGGAGATGTGTCAGTAAAGATGTGACTTTCAGACGCCCGCAACTACTTCGTATTTCAGAATGAATTTATCGTCTTCCCACAATATCACATTTACCCAGCCTTGTATTGTGTAGTGAACAACTAGTTCACTAAAGATGCAATACGAACGCTGTTTGATAAGATGAAATCGACTGTAGCATTTCGTTGATTAAATATTCAACTGATCTGACTTCGTTGCAATATAAATTGCGGCTAATTCTCAAAGACATTCCCTTATGTGTCTTTAACACAATGATTCCTATAAGGAACCATTGTTCGTCTGGCGAAGTTTGTGAATGCCATACATAAACGTCTGCAGCCAGTACTCAAAATCAGGGAATTGAGACGAAATACTTAAAAAGCTAAGAAGCGGAAATACTCGTCCAATTCAAGTTGTTATACATATAAATTACAGAAATATCGAAGTATCGATATGGTTCAAAAATGGTTCAAATGGCTTTGAGCACTATGGGACTTAACATCTAGGGTCATCAGTCCCCTAGAACTGAGAACTACTTAAACCTAACAAACCTAAGGACATCACACAACACCCGAAGTATCAATATAGGCCCCATCACGTAACAACCTGTAACCCTGCATTTAGCGATGGTCGTGTATCCTGGGAACGACAGGCTGCAGACCGACGGCTGAACATCGTCCTGGAGCATTAAGGCAACAAGTAGGAGCGGAGGAGACGATTATTGGCGATGATACTTCAAGCTTTCAGATAGGATCGTTTTTAGTCTCTTGAGACACCGAAACACTGTCCGTGGTTGATAAACCAGGTGATCAAAAAGTCAGTATAAATTTGAAAACTGAACAAATCACGGAATAATGTAGATAGAGAGGTACAGATTGACACACAAAAAGTGTCCGACAGATGGCGCTTCATCTGATCAGAATAGCAATAATTAGCATGACAAAGTAAGACAAAGCGAAGATGATGTTCTTTACAGGAAATGCTCAATATGTCCACCATCATTCCTCAACAATAGCTGTAGTCTAGGAATAATGTTGTGAACAGCACTGTAAAGCATGTCCGGAGTTACGGTGAGGCATTGGCGTCGGATGTTGACTTTCAGCTGTCGGTCGATCACGATACACTTGCGACTTCAGGCAACCCCAGAGCCAATAATCGCACGGACTGAGGTCTGGGGACCTGGGAGGCCAAGCATGACGAAAGTGGCGGCTGAGCACACCATCATCACCAAACGACGCGCGCAAGAGATCTGTCGGACATTTTGTGAACTTTGTTTTTTTTCGTCTTCTAATAAAACCCCATGTCAATCCAAGCATGTCTGTCAATTTTCACCTCTCAATCTACATTATTCCGTGGTTTATTAAGTTTTCAAATTTGTACTGACTTCTTCATCACCCGGTATTATTTCAACGTTATCGATACTAGCGCAATATTTTTATATCTTAGACAGACAGTTTGTGACAACCCACTGTTTGTGCTCGTTGTACGTTGATCGGAGGATGGCCGGTGATGATGCAAACCAATCAAACTCTTGTTCATGTTCATGGGGATGTGCAGCCAGATTGATCTAAAGTACCATCTATGACGATAGCCGTTTTATTTCCTCTCAGATAATCACAGGACACTATTTACTTTGCAAATACATTCGAGTGAAATTCTAAATAGTATACAAAAAAGGTCTTGCAGCAAACCAAACCGTCACTGAGAAGCAAATTTTGCACTGCATTTTTCATGTTATTCCACTTGATAAAGAAGAGGCCTAGACTCATTTATCAAAATTCCATCCTTTTGTAATAATTATTGTTGCAATCTGTGCTACTTCGACATTGAAATTATTTTATTACTACATAAGAGAGGGCTGTTCAAAAGATGATAACTTCCTGAACGCCTGCTTACCCATAAGCGAGCGTTGGTGTCTCTGAGGATGGTGTTTATAAGCGTCAATGTTCCACAGAAAAAATCTTACAAGTTACAAAAACTGTCGTTTAACTCCAGTGAGTATAGTGGTATTCGGTGAAACATGAGCATTTCCTCTACCTATTTCCTCTAACTTATTCCCTCAGAGTAGTTTCAAGATACTCTACAGAACGCTCACACATACCAGAACAAATGTTTCCGTTGTTAAATTTTGTAAACTACTACTCAGCTGAGGCTTCTACCTCAATTGCGTTCGACGCTGCACTATAATCACTGTACGCTTAAGCCCGTTTGATCAGTAGCTTTGGTCGCTATGAACTGACTCACGCTTACTTGTCTTCACTTGGAGAAAAAAAAACATGTTTCGTCTAGAATAAAAAGATAGTATTGTAGACGAGTTTGTAGGGGAATACTTCAGGACAGACAGTTTTTCATTTCAAGGGATATAGGAACCAAATCAAATGACGTCTCCTGAGGACCTTCTAATAAACATACTTTTCTTTGTTCCTCTGCATGGCAATCTCTCGATACGTCTAAAGTAGTTCAAGGGTCTGCGCACTGGGGAAACATCGGAGAAGAGATGATGAATAACTGTAAGACTATTGGGTTCTGGTTTCCACATTTGTTATAAAATCAACAGTCAGTAACTTCAGTGTGTATACTCTCTGCACCCAGAGACAATCTGCAAAACTGTGGCCAATGTTCAGGCGGGATAGTGTCTAAAATATCCCCTGCCTGCGCCAAGTACTGAATAAAAATAGGAAACTTCCTGCCACAACGGTGATATTCCAAAGGCTCTCATTTGTTTTCATACTGTAATGGTGATTTTGTGCCTAGTCTTTCTGATCAGTCACATATGACTCGGTTATGAATACGTGTTAAAATGTAGTAAAAGAAAGGTGTTATACAAACACTGTTCAGAGGATGGTCTTCAAACGTACAGACAATTAGGGAGCACGGACTAAATCATAGTATCTCGAAAAGATGGCAGAGAGTGCGTAAACCAACTGAAATATAAAAACAGTCTCTTCTGCCATGGCTCGGGTAAAGGTAAAGCAGATCTGCACTGGTTAAGGAAGGTCAGGTAATGAGCCGAGTGAGGGAGAGAGGGAGAGATTTATGAGCCATGGTTCAGCGGCTCTAGAGCAGTTTTGACTGAGCGGAAGCTTGGTTGATTTTATGGCTCTGCCATGTTTTCCCATTTCTGCCACTCTCATTAAATTAATACGAGGTATCGTAATCGTGAACCACAAAACGAATGGAATAATTGGCCCTTTTTGCATCAAAATCTAAAGCAACCGCTTTATGACATTAGGTTTTTAGGTCATGGAGATTTTTTTAATGTGAATTTCACGTTGCAGGCCCTTCATTGCAAGTGAACACGCGCTTCTCCTTAAAACGGGCTCCTGTTTAACAGAAACCACCACCTTGGCAATAATTGATAATGTATTAAAGCCAATACATATCAAAATTCGGGTAATGTACCCTTATCCCTTTCTATCCGAGCCCTCCAGATCACACAGGTTTAATTTTTATTTCAATCGACCTACAACGTTTGTGTACGCTCTACGCTAGGTATTTCTCTTTTTATGCTGCCCCTCAGTGCTAATAGACCCCAGTGCATGAAACTGAGTTTTCTAAAGACGCACCTTGCTTTCGCGAGGTCAGTAATTGCAATTACGTTAAATTGAGCTGTTTCGGCGATCTTCTCTGTATGATTGCTAGGAAAGGAGTATGTAATGTTGTACTATCGGCTATTATTGGAAATTTCGTGTCTATGTATAGTAATTTTAGGCTACATTTCTACTATCGTGATTATGCGAGTTAAGTGTTTAAATTATAACTTTAACCTTTAATGGACACAGTCGTGTGCTCTCTCTGTCACAGCATTTTGTACGTTTTTTATGGAAAAGCTTTGATGCACAGCATTTTTTTTGTATGTCGGTCTAACAGATCAGATTTCTTCATTGTATAATTGATTCTGATTTAAGTGATTTGGGCCAACGTTTACTGTATTTCGCAGAGCACTTGCCGTGAAAATCGCCTGAGGAAAATATCATTACGGATCTTTTCAAATTTGGATGTCTCTGTCACAGAGACTCTTTTAGCTTTACAGACTCAAAGAGGAGGGCAGAAGTGTATGTTGCTGTTAAATGAATTACGCTCTTTAAAAAAAGCAAAAATATACAAATCTAATCCGAAACCACGTATCGAAAACCGATGTGATGGATGTGGTTAGTACCCTAAAGTGGATGACATTTTGTCACCGCGAAGATGTCAATACACGCACTATGTTGTCGGAACAAAAAGTGAATAAAATTCAACCAATACCTCGGCTTCGCAAACGGAATGGATTGTTTTACCTCTTTCACAAAATGTGAAGCAGTTTGCACCATGTCTCTGTGCTACAAAAGACACGAAATTTTTATGATTATCACATTTTACACCGTTAGAAACGAGTTGCAAACTGCGTAATATTTCGCTAGCATTAATATGAAACAAAAGCAAAATAAGAAGAAACTTTTATTGATTATTGTTTCGAATAATACCAGATACGTTGCAGCGAGTTAGAGGTTAATTAAGCTTAAATGAAACGTGTCTTGCATGACCATGATAGCACTTTTCTCATTTTTTTATTACTGTTTTCATCGACTGATGTGCCGAAATATTCAGCGAAGTCAACTTATCTCACAATTTTCTGTAAAGGAACCGTTGAGTGCGTAAAAGGCTTTAGCCTATTTGTGAAATACCATCATTACACTATCTTAATTTCTCGGCAATCTTGGAAACATACATAAAATTAACATTGAAATTTCTGTACGTAAGGGCTAATAAATGTTTTAGATTTTTCAAAATCTTAGCTAAGTTGTTCTTGTTTTCAATTGAATTTTAAACAGAAACATGGTATTATTTCCCCTGCTGTCTGTGTTGCATTACAAATATTCACATTGGTCTATATTGCACACGAGTCTTCGGTAACCGTAACCCTCGCCTTTCTTGTGACGTATCCTTCCCTGACCTGCCAACTTTCTTCCCTCGCTGTTCCTCCCACCTATACATTGAGGTGGCAAAAGTCGTGAGATACCGTCTAATATCGTGTCAGACCTCCTGTTTCCGGCATACTGCAGAATCTCGACAAGGAATGGTCTCAACAAGTCTTTGGAAACCCCTCCAAAAATATTGAGCCATGGTGCCTCCATAGGCAAAGTGTTACCGCTGCAGGATTTTGTGCACGAACCTACCTGTCGGTTATGTCCCATAAATGTTCTATGAGATTCATGTCGGGCGATATGGGTGCCAAGTAATTCGTCGAACAAAAAATTGTGATCCGTTGACATGGCGTAATGTCATTCGTAAATGTTCCATCGTTGTTTGGGATCGGTTCAGTTGGACCAGAGGACCCTGTCCATTCCAGATAAACAGAGCCCGCACCATTATGGAGCCACCATCAGCTTCCACCTTCCTTTGTTGTCAACCTGACTCCATGGGTTGGTGGGGCCCGCGCCCCTCTCGAACCCTACCATCGACTCCTACCAGGTGAAATCTGGAATCATGAATGTATGTATGTGTGTGAATTCCTAAGGGACTAAAGCGCTGAGGTCATCGGTCCCTAGACTTACACACTACTTAAACTAAATTAAACTAACTAAGAACAACACACACACCCATGCCCGAGCGAGGACTCGAACCTCCGGCGGGAGGGGCCGCACGTTCCATGACATGGCGCCTCAAACCATGCGGTCACTCCACGCGTCCAAATCGGGTTCATCTGACCAGTCGTATAGGGTCCCATCGATATGGTCACGAGCTCAAGAGAGGCACTTCAGTCGATGTCATGCTGTTAGCAAAGGTACTCGCGTCTGTCGTCAGCTGCCACAGCCGATTAACTGTAAATATCAGTGCACTGTCATAATGGGTACGTTCGTCGTACATCGCACATTGATTTCTGCGGCTATTTCATGCAGTGTTACTTGTGTATTAGCGCTGACAACTCTACGCAAACGCCGCTGCTTTCGGTCGTTAAGTGAGGGCCGTTGCCCACTTCCTGTTCTTGAACACATCCTTGACACTTTGGATCTCGGAATACTGAATTCCCTAAAAATTTTCGAAGTAACGTCCTATACATCCGGCTCCAGCTACCACTCCACGATCAAATTCTGTTAATTCCCATTGTGCGGCCTTAATCACGTCGGAAACCTTTCCACATGAATCACCTGAGCGCAAATGACAGCTCCGCCGATGCACTGCCCTTTGATACCTTGTGTACCCGATACTACTGCCATCTGCATGTGTACATATTACTTTCCCATGACTTTTGTCACCTCAGTGTACTTGGTCCTTCTCGGAAACAAAGCGTGATGATGTGTTGTTGAGAGACGCCTCTTGTGTTGGACAGGAGACAACACGAACCAGTTCCTGAACGAGAACTGGCAGGAGGTGGTGAAGGAGATCGGCCCCGCCCTGGCCGAGGCGCTGTCCCAGGTGGTGACGCTGGTGCTGTCCGGCATCGCCGGCCTCGTGCCCTACGACGAGGTCTTCCCGGAGGCGGTGTAGTCCGCCGTCGCCAGTCACCACAGAACGAGCCACATTTTTGATTCTGTTATTGACATGATGTAGACACTGTTAAGTTCTTGTGTAGTGGTGAAATTAAATCCAAAATACTTCTTGCTTATGTCTTCGATTATTTACTTAAAACCCGTTTAATACCGTGAACTCTGCGTTTGAAGTAGCATCACCTAACGTCAGCAGTATAGTTACCAATGGTAGCTGACAGTTATCAAATAGTTTTTAGTTTACTTGCAATGCGTTTAAGCGTAATGCTTCTTCAGCCCTCGATATTGGAGTGACACAGCTACAAAATTTTCCTGCTGCCGCAAAAAAAAAAGTAAAGGCACATTTGTCCATTATATCACTGGTCTGTGCCCTTCTCTTTCGGGTCCTCTAGCCGCGTCCTGAAGTATTATGGCACCGGCGTTCTAACGTGTACTAAATTTGGAGGTCTGTAAACAAAGAAAAATTAATTACTTAACTCTATTTTTCGTGGTGATAATTAAA
Organism: Schistocerca piceifrons; assembly: GCF_021461385.2. NCBI lineage: Eukaryota > Metazoa > Arthropoda > Insecta > Orthoptera > Acrididae > Schistocerca > Schistocerca piceifrons. Next base: position 738,592,252 of record NC_060139.1, on the reverse strand, counting down.
ACTTAATGATTACCTCTCGTACACCACAGATTTATACAGAATAATTTATCACATTATTTAAGGTGGCATATTACAATTCAGGTGTAATATTACTCATGTTAGAGCCCACTTTGACCTTTACATCGCCTTCAAGGTGATCATGTGATCATGAAGGTCATGCGTGATGTTATCGATGACCTCGTACTCAAGCTGTCATCACACTTATCAGTGATGTCACCAATCAATAATGTCAGTCAGTTTATAGTTCAATCAGTCACTCAATAAAATAAATAATATGCATTTAGAAGATCCTAGCTATCTGAGTTGTGCTATATACCACATTCCCTCTCTTCACCTCCCCTCTCTTCTCACACCACTGTCTCCATCTAATCACAGTGAAGCATTAAAAATGAAACAGCCAATAAAATAAATTCAACGTGACAGAACTAACGAAACTGTGTCAATGGAAAATTAAAAACTTATCACCCTCTGTACTCCAACAGTCTTAAAATGAAACAACCAATGCAAAATCCGAGATGTTGGAAATACTGCGTTTCCATCAATGGTACATTAAAAACCACCTTCTCTTTTCAACCAGTCAGAGCATAGTATTAATCTGAGACACAGAAAAACCACCAAAAACTTAGTAAAAAGTTGTTTAACCTCCATGAAACTCAAAGATATACATTATTTCTGGAGTAAAAACGGTGACAAGTTACATTATTTATGTACACATAGATATCTCTGAAGTAATATTAAAGTGATGCTAACGTCAAAGTGATGCATTAGTTACGCACACGTAGCTGCTTATCTCTGGCATAATATTCAGAAGTCAACGGTATATCTAATGTATGTAAAATGACATACACAAACACACAAACATCACACAAACATGTGATCTCTCTGTATTTCATATGGCAAATACTACGCCCTCTCTCCCTCCCTCCCTCCCTCTCTCTCTCTCTCTCTCTCTCTCTCTCTCTCTCTCTCTCTCACACACACACACACACACACACACACACACACACACACACACACACAAACGTACACAAATGTCTGAAATTACCTTATCATTATATTCCGGAGTGAATAACATGGGAAACAACCAATTTTCAGACATTACTTTTACAATATAACTGTCACACAGTGGGAATATATGAATTCAAAGCACATTCTACATCGTCTTCTACACTTTTTATAACATCATATATTGCAAATAGCAGTTCCTTGCAATTTAAGAAGATATGTTGAACAAATCCATTGTACAGCCAAGATTTCACTTCTGTATCAGCCTCAATAAAACCGAATGGCATTGAATGGGATGAACAAACACTGTATAGTATGAATAATGTATATCTAATATAGCAATTTACCAGCTTCTAATGGAACAGGAACAGTTCTGTGTAGTAAATACTTTCATATATATTGTATACGTCAGCAACAGCACAGTGTTCAGAAACAATAAAGCTGTTTCTCTGAAACGAGTGTATTATCATCTCATTCATTTCAGTAAAGCTTTTAAATCACCAATCACTTTATACATGAGAACTAAACACTCCTGCGAATAATATAAAGAATCGTAACTGCATTCTTTTAGAGATCTAATACTAGTATCACCTATTCTTCGACTGTATGATACTTAGTGAATAGAAACTGAATTTTTATATACAAACAATTACGTATGAATGTCTTAAAAATCGTTATTCACTCTTCTGCGATATATTTTGCACATGCTACTACTGTTGAGGAAGTAGAGTTTGGCAGGACTGATCGTCAAGCATCTTGATGGTAGATATACGAGCCGTGTTTTTTAAGTAAGTACCGATTTGAAATTAAAAAAAGACGTGCGAAGGTACCCCAATAATTTTATTTTTACATGAAAGCCTGTACTTTAATCTACTTTTCTACATAATTTCCGTCAATATTGAGGCACTCTTCATAGCGTTGTACCAGTTTTTGAATACCCTCCTCATTGAAGTCTGCCGCCTGACTCGTTAACCACTGCATCACCACTGTTTTGACTTCGTCATCGTCTTGAAGACGCTGAACGCCCAGGTGTTTCTTCAAGTGCAGGAACAGATGGTAGTCACTGGGCGTAACATCGGGGCTGTACGGAGGATGATCTAAAGTTTCGCATCAAAAAGATATGATGAGATCTTTGGTCTGATTCACCAGATGCGGACGGGCATTGTCTTTCAGCAAAACGATGCCCTTGCTCAACTTCCATGGACTAGTACTTTGATTCTGGTGTGATGTAGGCCACCCATGTTTCATCGCCCGTAACAATTTGGCTTAAGGAAGGTCAATGCACTGTCCAGACGAAATTACAATTAAATGAACACCCTCAGCTGCTCGCAGGCGTTGACATACGTCAACGGGGACAGATGAAAATGTGTGCCCCTACCGGGAATCGAACCCGGGATCTCCTGCTTACATGGCAGACGCTCTATCCATCCGAGCCACCGAGAAAACAGAGGATAGCGCGACTGCAGGGATTTATCTCTGGCACGCCTCCCGCGAAACCAACATTCTCAACGTATTGTCCCGCACTACATTCGTAGTGCCCCGCCCATTGTACTCATTACTCACGGCGCGTTGCCGATTCCCGTAAGAGTTCGGGCACTGTTTGTGCATTCGCACAGAAGAAGAAGATGGTCAAGTGGCCGGTGAGCCTTAACTATATATATACTAAGATGGTATCTATTCATTCGGACATGTCCGAAAGAACAGATACCATCTTAGTATACATACTGTCTAAACGTTTGGTTTAGTGCACATCCGTCAACATTTTCGATACCCAACGTGCGCACAAATTTCGGTAATTCAAGTGCTCGGTCACAGTGCCATACAAAACACTACGAGAAACATAAGGAAAGTCATCCCGCAAGGAGGAAATCGCAAAGCTCTGTTTTCTCTCAACTTACTGTCCACTTACAGCACCAAACTTTCATTAACGACCGAAGGACGCCCACTCCGTTGTTGATCATGCACATTTGTGCGGCCATCTTTAAATGCTCTCACCCACTTTCTTACCATTCCATCACTCATAACGTTTTCTCCGTAATCTGCACAGATCTCACGATGAATATCGATCGCTTTTAGGCCTTTAGCACTGAGAAATCTTATGACAGCCCGTACTTCACAGTCGGCGGGACTCACGATTACCGGAGGCATCTTAAACACTCAGTACACAACGTAAAGATGGAAGAATGAGAGTGTAATAGGGTCAGTGCATAGATTAAGGTACAGGCTTTCATGTAAAAATAAAATTATTAAGATATCTTAGCACGTCTTTTTTTAAATTTCAAAACGGCACTTACTTAAAAAACACGCCTCGTATCTTGCGGTCCTTCAGATAAATCAACAACATTGATACAGATTTGGCGGTGACATCGTTCCTGGCTAGGGCCGCTCCGCGTTCAACATTGACAATCTTACAGTGCGTATAATAATCAGATTCTTCAAGTTCTGTAACACAAAATGCATGCTTTAATGTGTTACAGCACGTACTTCATATGTAAAATATATCTATAGATTCGTATTAGAAGCAGTGCAAGTTGTACTTAGATTTTCTCCAAAGTGTTGTCTCTATGGTGGTAAAGCATCAACTGTAGGCCTCTTAGCGACTCTTCCGGCTTTTATACTCGCACCTCTCTGCTGAGTCAGCAGGAAAAATGTGATTAGTAACCATTAGCAAGGTTTTTTCATATCATCTTCTCCTTTATAACACAAATATCCCAAGGAAGAGGATCTCTCTCTCTCTCCCAGAGAAGTCCCGGAAACATAATCACTTCCCAGGTGTACGTATTAAGTCTCTTGGAGACGAAACACATTGTGCACACATCGCTTCTCCGAAACACGTCTTTGCATAAGGGGAAAAAATGTGATAAAAATATTTGTAATGTGCACACACAATAGTTCAACAAGATACTACACATATATGTTTCTTGCCTGTCTCGCAATTGCTATGCACTATAAACGGAAACCTGGCTTTATTATTTGGCTAATATTTTCAGTTCCTCTGCAGAAGTGAATATGATGTCTCACCATACGTTGCGATAATCCAACGTGTGCTGTTCCCTATGCAAAAATATAAATCAGTTATTTCATGAACTGTTTCCGAATCTCAAAAATGAACTTCTGGGGGCCATCTCCCAACTGAAGTAATTTCTCCATCATCCTGCTCTTTCATTTTAGTATTTTCTCCAGATATTATAAATCTATAGACAATAACCAAATGCTTTTCAAAGTTCTTCAGTAGATATTATTTCATTAAAATGTGAATTACTGCCCAGCTAGCCAAGTTTTCACCGCTGTAATAAAATTTAACTGACACTAAATTTCATTTTGCGGACAATTGCAGCTTCGCATTGTTTTTGTTCCACTCTTTAATCTCATTTGCAGTATGCTACGAGATATTTTAAAAATTTTGACACCTTTATTTGCCTTTTTCAAATCTATATCTTATTTACCTTACGTTTCAGCTGCCTTCGTAATTGGTAAACCTTGATTCTGTATAATCAACAGTGTGTCGTGCACCGAAACATTCCATAAAGTTCTGGTATTTTTCGACTTTGTGCCTCTCTTTGCCAGGGAGGCTTGTAACGGGATTGTGATCCGCGAGGCGGCGCGGGGCAGGCAGCGACGGAGGGCTAGTGTTAGCAGTGGCACGAGGAAGGTGGCAGCTCGTGAATGTGTCGGAAAGCGACTTGGCCGCACTTGGAGAGATGGCGCGGCCTAGTTGTAGTTGAGAGCCATTGTTTGGAAAGCTTTAATTTGGAAAGGAGCTCCCTTTTGCATGCAGGAGGGAATCGAGTGCACAATGCTGGTGTTGCCCGAATGAGATCGGCGTTTAAACCAACGGCTGGAAGTCTGTACAGTCGTCACTGTACTGTCTCTGCACCCTGCTTACATTTACACACGAATGTTGGATAACTACACGTGAAGTTGAATAACCTTATAATTGAGTATTTGCCCATCTGTATGTGTCAGTTGTTCGTCTTGCTATACTGAAAGTGAATCGCCCTTGTGAGGCGCCATTAGTTCGTTTTAACTGTTCATGTTATATGGCTGTCATTGAGTTTGCCCTCGCGGGGGTCATTATTTTGCACACATCTGTGGGACCAGTGGTAACTGATTTATGTTTCAGGCATTATCACACCAATTTAATGATGTGTGTAATGCATTGACAGGAACTGTGTGCGAAACTGACGTCTGAAATAAAAAAAGACTGCAAGATTACGGCTCTGTAAATCCATTGAGGTAGCAGCGGATGAATTATAATGCTGCAGATCTGTTCTTGAGCTAAGTGATTATATTTTGAAATTGAACATTTCGTATCTCTTAATTTGATGTTCATACGAAGGATTTTTGCTGCCATTTTTTCAAATTGTTGGGTAAATGAACAAATTTTAAATTGCGGCATTAGAAAAACTGGTGTGTGCAGAACATGTGATAAGGGGGTCCCACTGTAAATTGTTGTTGTGTAATTAAAGTGTTTTTGCTAAATTGGATTTGTCTGACTGCTGTTTTTAATTTTGAATTGCTGTTAGTTTGTTTTTATAAATTTATTCAAGAGTTATAGCATGCATTTTTAAGATAAAATTGGCGATTTTAAATTTTTTATCAAAAGCAGTTACCGAGTTTGGCATGCCAGCTTAGCACAAACAAAGTCAGTCACACTCACAGCTTATCAATAATAAGATCACCATGTGTTCAGTGGCGCATACAAAATCAATCACGCTCATACTGTATAAATAACCAAATCAGTAAGGATCTCACTGTTAAAGGAAACATCCACACGACCAGCATGTCATCACACAACAGCCATAACGTGCCATACTGTACCCATGGTCTTCCCGTGTGTAACATTACTGATCATTCGATACATTCAATACAGCGGATTTATCCTACCCTGTACACTATGTTGCAGCCCTGGAATGACCAGCGACTACATTATTCACTGTAAAAGTTTCAAAATATGCACAGTGGTTTAATTATTTAGGAACTATCACAACAACTATGGACAATAACGAAAATAAAGCTAGTTCAATATCTAACTGTGCTGTCAGACTGTAAGACATCGAAAAATCTTTTTTTTTTTTTTCATTGCTGAATAGTTTTCTCAAAACCACATAAAGAAAGACACGCATGGATCGCAAAACAGTGGTTTTTCATTTTTTACAGGAAAAGTAGGAGTTCTACTGGGAAACTATCCACAGGACGGATGCAACTTTTCTTCATCTACATATTTTTTAAATTTTTTTTTTTAAGATGCATCGGGTGCCTTCAGATAATGAAGGCAGCAGCATCCCATTTGGACGCCTCTGCCACGCGTCCCTTCGGTGCGCTACTCGTGGCAACAGACAGACGTGGCGTGGACCATGTCTGAAACGGCGCCAGCTGCGCCACATTCGCCGCCAAGAGCGCCCCCTACGCAAGCACTAGCGCGACAGCAGCGCTGATGCGGACAGCTAGGCTGGAGAGGAATCAAGACGTGTCGCTAAGTACAAATCCACTGCACAATACTAAAACTTTGTTGAAGGAAATAACAGTAAATGTAGCTTCCTTCATATACTACACTCATGCTCATAAATTAAGGATAATGCTGATGCATGGCGAAACAAGGCTCTGGTGGGCGGTTTGCGGATTTAAATCACTTCGGAGTATAACCATGCGGTGCATTTGAGCTGCGGTCGTCGCACGGTGGCGCTAGCAGCAGTCCACATACTCAGAAGTGTGTTGGTGCATGTCAGAGTACGGTGCAGCGAGTAAGTGTGCAGACGTTTTCAGACGTGCTAATGATGGCTGTATGTTGAAAATGACTCAAAGAACACCTCTTGATGACGTTATTAGGGGTAGAATACTAGGGCGACTGGAGGTTCGTCAAACACAAAAAATGGTTCAAATGGCTCTGAGCACTATGGGACTTAACTTCTGTGGTCATCAGTCCCCTAGAACTTAGAACTACTTAAACCTAACTAACCTAAGGACATCACACACATCCACGCCCGAGGCAGGATTCGAACCTGCGACCGTAGCAGTCGCGCGATTCCGGACTGAGCGCCTTAACCGCGAGACCACCGCGGCCGGCTCGTCAAACCCAGCAATGTGATCTCAGGATTATGGCAACGATTCCAGCAGACAGGAAACGTGTACAGGCGCTACACTATGGGGCGTCCACAGTGTACAACACTACAAGAAAACGCGATATCTCACCATCAGTGCCCGCTGACGGCCACGGAGTACTGCAGGTAGCCTTGCTCGGGATCTTACCGCAGCCACTGGAACAGTTGTCTCCAGACACATTGTCTACAGACGACTGAACACAAACATGGTTTATTCGCCCGGAGACCTGAAAGGTGTATTCCACTGTCCCCTGGTCACAGGAGAGCCCGTAAAGCCTGGTGTCAAGAACACAGAAGTCATTGGAACAGTGGTCCCAGGTTATGTTCACGGACGAGTCCAGGTACAGCCCGAACAGTGATTCTCGCCGGTTTTTCATCTGGTGTGAACCAGGAACCAGATACCACCCCCTTAATGTCCTTGAAAGGGACCTGTAAGGAAGTCGTGGTTTAATGGTGTGGGGTGGGATTATGATTTGTGCAGGTACACCCCTGCATGTCTTCGACACAGGAACTGTAAGAGGTCAGGTGTATCGGGACGTAATTTTACACCAATATGTCCGCCTTTTCAGGGGTGCAGTGGGTCCCACCTTCCTCCTGATGGATGATAATGCACGGCCCACCAAGCTGCCATCGTGGAGGAGTGTCTTGAAACAGAAGATATCATGCGAATGGAGTGGCCTGCCTGTTCTCCAAACTTAAACACCATCGAGCCGTCTGGGATACTCTCGGTCGACGTATCACTGCACGTCTTCAAACCCTTACGACACTTCAGGAGCTCCGACAGGCACTGGTGCAAGAATGGGAGGCTATACCCCAGCAGCTGATCCAGAGTATGCCAACCCGTTGTGCGGCCTGTGTACGTGTGCATGGTGATCATGTCCCATACTGATGTCGGGGTACATGCGCAGGAAACAGTGGCGGTCTGTAGCACACGTGTTTCGGTACGGTTTTCTCAACTTATCACCAATACCGTGGACTTACAGATCTGTGTCGTGTGTTCCCTATGTGCCTATGCTATTAGTGTCAGTTGTGTGTGGCACCACATTCTGTGTCACCACATTCTGCAATAATCCTTAATTTACGAGCATGAGTGTAGATATTTCTCACAATGGAAAAAAATCCCGACACCAAAAAGTAATTATGTAGAGTGATGAACTTTAGGAATTTCATTTTTCTAAGTAACATATTTAAGCGATTAACGATTGCAGGTAAACAGGCTAACATAGGCGCGAGAAAAGCCACTGTAAATGTGAAATTCTGGTACCTTAATAACTGATGAAAACGCCCGAACGTGGAACTCAAGCATGCAAACGTGCATCAATTGTGTCGTACAGGTGCCGGATGTTGGTCTGTGGGATGGAGTTCCGTGCCTGATGCACTTGGTCGGTCAATATAGGGATGGTTAATGCTGTTTGTGGATGACGCTGGAATTGTCCGATGATGTCCGATATGTGCTTTATAGGAGACAATGTGGTGATCAAGTAGGCGAAGGCAATATTTCTACACTCTTTAAGTATGGTGGGTTACAACAGCGGTACGTGGATGAGCGTTGTTCTTTTCGAAAACACCCTATGGAATGCTGTTGATGAATAGCAGCACAACAAGTCGAATCACCACATTGACGTACAATTTTGCAATTAGGGTATGTCGCGTAACCACGAGTGTGTCCCTGCTATCGTACGAAATGGCACCTAAGACCATAACTGCAAGTTTAGGTCCAGTGTGTCTAGCACGCTGACAGCATTGCTGCAGGTGCTCACTTGGTCCCCTTCTAACCAACACACGGCCATCACTGGCGCCGAGCCAGAACCAGCTTTCATAAAATAACAGAGCTCCACCCTGCCCTCCAATGAGCTCCCGCTTGTCGCCACCGAAGACGCAAATAGTGGTGGTTTAGGGCCAGTGGAACGCACGCTGCAGGACAATCGGTTCGGAGCTATCCTTGAAGTAACAGATCTGTAACAGTTCGTAGTGTCAGCGTGGTGCCAACTACGGGTCACATTGCTGCTGCAGATGCAGTGCGATGCGGCAGAGCCATGCGCCGAACACAATGGTCTTCCCTTCCGGTAGTGCCATGTAGGACTCATGAGCCCGGTCTTCTTGCGACTGTACGTACTCGCGACCACCACTGCCAGCAACCATGTACAATGGTTACATTCCTGCCAATCCTTTCTGCAGTATCGCAAAAGGAACATCCTCCTCTCGTAGCCCTGCTACACTACCTCGTTCAAACTCAGTAAGGCGTTAATAATGGGGTCCTTGTCACCTTAAAACCATTCTTGACTAACATCAACTCACCTCATCCAATTACAAAGGTAATTAACGGTCACGACCTTTGCAGCTTGCATTTAAAACAAATCTGATTTGATCCTCATGGTGGCGCTACTAATGCTACGCTTCTGCGACTGGCTTGAAATTGGAGTAGACACCACCTTTCAGATCTAAAAACACCCCTACCAACTTTCATTTATGTTACACAACTCCTTCTTCCTGTTGCAATTCTTCATTATTCTACAAAGAGACTAGAAACTACGCTAGATTTCAGGTACTCGGTGAAGTGCCAGTTGGATCTACAGAACCGTTTCCTAGCTCTAGTGGAAATGGAGCCTTCTTATACACGAAAACAGTCAGTTACAAGCCAGACAAACTGGAGAAAAAAGAACGATATCATTTTATATTTACCAGCAGCAGTCTCCCCAAGATGAATAAAAAAGGAAGCACTTTGGAAATATCATAAAATCAAAGACGAAGCAATTGATTTCATATAACACGAAGGCTGCTAGTGTCACTAATTAAGTGATATATAGAATCTCGTGAGATGTCTCAACGTCTGACTACATAATAAACAAGGAAAGCGCACGACGCTCATAGAAAGAACTGCATCTAGGTATACATAAATTCGACTATAGATTTCATACCCGTTTGGTCAGTCTACTTGAAAATAAAGTGCTATGTCTTCTGAATTGTTTAGGAAACGGTTTTTCAGGTTGTTTATACAAGCAAGAGCTGCAAAATAAATAACTAGCAAGAAAGGTGCTCTAAGGGATATCTTAAATTGATGTATAGTACATGGTAATACTACATGAAACAGTCCTAAGCTTTATCACCACCTGAAACGCGGGTATCTTAATTTTCTGCTTAGCTACTATTGATAATAAAGTAACTCTAAGCGGCTGTCACCACACGGAAACGGATTTATGTTCATTGGTCAATCGTGAACGTTGTTTGCTGTCACAGCGGGGGCAATACACAGGAAAAGATTTCTTTCAGTCTGGGTAGTTCACTTCATAGGCGGATGAACGTTCACTGCAAATGCAAGGGTTGTACTGCATAACGACTTTTTACAATACAACATTTAAGCTATACCCTGTTTCAATGATATGATAAAGGAAAAACAAACGCTACAGATACGATGAGATCCAGCACGAGCATGCAGCGAAGAAGCTATTTTGTTTCATTCACTATGCATTCTATTTGGTAGACTACTAACATCTTGCAAATACTCTCTGAAGGAAAGGGAAGTGGAATAATCTCGAATGACAGTTAACTATCGTTGGGAAGTCTCTCTCTCTCTCTCTCTCACTCTCTCTCTCTCTCTCTCTCTCTCTCTCTCTCTCTCTCACACACACACACACACACACACACACACACACACACGCAGGGAAACCAGACAGACGGATATTAGCGAGAGGGTAAACTTTCATTCCTGACTGCGCTAAATTCTAGAAGGTCACAAATGATTCATTTAATACAGTGAGTATTGCTGCTCGTTCGTCTTTTGTATCTTAGTTCAATCCAGCTAATGAGTTACTGATAGACTTGGAGTGGCCTGTGACCACATTGTGACTGACACCATGTTAAGAAAAATTGCACGTATACTCAACACTGTATCTAGAACTAAAAGGAACTACTGTTTCGCCCAGGAGCTGTATTTGGTAATCTTGGCGAAATAATTAGTGTTAAACTAGTCATGAATTTCATAGTGTGACCTTATGAACTGTTAAAAGCCAGCACAACGATCTGAACATAGAATCTTAAATCCCTCTCGAGATAATTAAACTTCACATACAAAAGTTAATGTAAATAAATGGCTCAAATGGCTCTGAGCACTATGGGACTTAACATCTATGGTCATCAGTCCGCTAGAACTTAGAACTACTTAAACCTAACTAACCTAAGGACAGCACACAACACCCAGCCATCACGAGGCAGAGAAAATCCCTGACCCCGCCGGGAATCGAACGTGGGAACCCGGGCGTGGGAAGCGAGAACGCTACCGCACGACCACGAGATGCGGGCTAATGTAGATAAAGTCAGTCACTTCCTACTACTGATGTTGCTGATACTAAGCGATTTAAACGCTACCTAAGTTATAAATCTCAACCTGACTTAACATCTAATCCCATGTTCCATCAGAACGTGGGTACTCATCGGCTCCTTGGGCCCGAATGTCACACTCGAAGCTTCACTGGCTTCCTCCGAACTCTGTGTTTAGAATCAATTTTCTATGGAGGGTCGGCAAATGAGCAATCCTCTGTGCCCGCTAAAAAGGATGCGCCGTTTTGCTAACCAGAGCGTTCGGGAAAAAGAAGGTCTTTCCAGAAGATTCTAGGAAGTTCTACACTGAATTCTACGTGGACAACCAAAGGACTCGATTTCTAAAAACGGTAGGAATGTATTCCTCTGCCGGCGAGACTCTCACGCGACAGCCAGGTTTAAATAAAGTGAAGGACTCTTCCGCACCTTCCAGAGAAAGAGAGGAACTAACTCTAACTTGAAGATACGCCGCCATGTTCCCATCTCATGAAGATGAGAATACCGGGGCTTGGTATCTGAAAAGGAGTGAGGCTGCTGCTCCCAATAATGAAATGAAAAATAAAATAAAGCTAGATGTCCAGCAGAATACCTCCTCCAAGTATCTGGATTTGACAGTAACACATGAGTCTGAAAGAAATACATACAATAGTAAACGCATCACATCCTGTCTGGAAGGATGCACTGTGGGGGGTACGGTCTAACGCTCTATCACAGTGAAACACGTATGTAACATAGCAGCGATGGCGAGGCATTGTGGCATCTGTGACCAGAGAGTATGCGCTTGACCGCGCGAGTGTTGCGAGCGGTTCTCAGTCTGTCAGTCAGTCGTTGCGAGCCTGTAGCTCTGTCTAGTTGAGGGCTGTACACTGTCAGTAGTCGTGCAGTGCAGTACGCTAATAGTCGTCATGCAGAGCGGTCGGTCAGTAGTAGCAGCCCAGTGCGGTTGTGTGATGTAGGCGGTCGGCAACACTGGTCAAGATGGTGAATAAGGTATACTGTTAATTAATATAATCATTAGATAATGAAAAATTTTATTTATTGTAATTATTCTCCAACAAGTCCCCCAATAATAATTTTTATTTCAAAAGCATTTTTTTCAAAAATTTAATTTTTTATTGAACTAAAGATTTCGTTGCACTTCCCATTTCATTCCACTTCTTTTGAAGAAAAATTTCACTAGAATCACAAAAAAAGAGAATATTATTATTTGCAATGCAGTTCCTCCAAGCGGTGCGCAACAACAAGAGCAGAAATGTGACATCCATTTATTCTGAGGTAAGACTTTAATTCTGATTGTTTTGCACAGGGCCAAAGACCGATGTTTCGGTTTAATTGTATTTTCTTATCACTGCATGGACTTTAATTTTTTTATGAAAAACTTATACTTGAGTCAGATTGCGATTCTCACTTTTATTGTCATTAAATTTAATTGCTAGGGAGGTTACGTTCGGCTCCCATTTCTATATAATATTGTCATTTCATTCCTTTTAAATTACGGTGGGGAGGTTACACTTGGCGACACCCAGTCCAGGATCGTATTTCGTTGAGAATCTTTTGAGCAACAGTCAGATATCTGCTCTTATTTGTTTAGATATAATAAGGATTTGGCGCAACGCTTTTATTAACTTGTGACTTTCTTTCTACAGGTCAACGGCAATTCGTTGCTCTGTTGTATTTGTGTGTTGCTTTTGCATTGTGCTTATTTATTTTGTGAATATTTGTGACTATTGTGAAAATGCCGCGAAAGACTATGAATAGTGTATCGCGAGGTATTTTGAATGAAATTACCGACTTAAACAGCGTGACCGATAGTAATTGTGACACGCAGTGTAATGATGACAATCCTGCGTTCACTAACAATCAGTGCATTCCAACCACTAGTGATGACTTTTACCCTGATAATGAACAAACGAACTCAATTGTCTCTTCTGTTAATTTGACGACAATTGATGACGCGGGACGCTCCATTGTAATGAGCGCTGCCGAGCTTAACACACCCGATTTAGAAAATCCAAGTAACGTACAGACAAATGTTTCTAATAAGAATGGACAGTGTACCGAAAATACGACGGATTCATTTAATTCCGAAATAGTGACTGACAATGTACGTTCGAGTGACAGATCTTTTTGTAAATTACAGAATGACCAAATGGTCGCACAAAACGTGACAATTGGAGGTACGCAATCAAACAGCACAGATAATAGAGTAGAGAAAGTTACATTGGATCAAATTTTGGCAGTATTACAACTAATGACTGAAATACAGAGACACGATCGCAAACAACGTGAATTAATTAATGAAAGGTATAAACAATCGAATGAAGATCAAGACAACATTAATAAAAAAATCAGACAACTTAGTGAACGGAATGAACAGCTTGATGCAAAGATTAAAGCCATTGCCGCGCAATATTATGACGATAGAGGACAATTACGTGTGAATACTAAGACTTGTGCTAATAACAGTAATGGAAAAGTTGGCACTGTTGCACAAGAATTAAGTAGCACACGTGTAGGCACAACAGAATCACATAAAGACAAGATTAATGCAGTCACTGAACAATGTTCAACGAACGAAACACAGATACATGAAATTAATGCAGTCACTGAACAATGCCCTAAAAACGCAGTACAGATTCGCGACGAGGTTAATTTAGAGTCAGTGGAAGTTTCACACACTCCGAATACGGAAGTTGACGAGAAATTTGCACGACAGATCAACCAAATTGACGAAAGTGTTACAGTAACAGAGTTGAAAACTATTTCAGTCACCAATACGTCACAGAATCCGCCACTTTGCGAACATTTGTCAGACTCGCGCAACGCGTATAATGTGAGCAATTTACAGAGACTACGAGACGAAAAACCCGAAAAGCCACGCGACTTAAAATCTGAAAAGCTATGCAACTTGAGATCCGAAATGACACAGACAAACCGACTTTCACACAAACCTGAACGTGTTCTCAAATTCAGTGACGAGAACTTTGATAATAAGCAGTTTGCATTTGTAAGAAAATGTAAGGAATTTAATAATGACAGCGTACAGGTACACGCTTTGCACTGTATACGACAATTTATCTTTGTACATTCACCGCTATTACCTCTAATGCAGAAACTAGCTTTGAACCAGAGGCGACAATTTGTTATTGTATTTTCGTCAGCATTGCCCGTAATGAGGAAACTTGAATTAACATGGTTACAACAATTTGATTTTGGATTTTTACCGCTATTGCCTGTAACGCAAAAGCTAAAATTTAGTTGCAGTGCGTAATAGACCTCAGGGGATTCATTACGCTTTAATGAATATGTGCCGTAGCGAGCATAGGGCCCCGAGCTGTAGTAGTGCTGTTTCATCTTTAGTTTTCTGCACTGCTGCCTTCTCTTCTACTATCCTTTATATCTATCAAAACTGCTCTTTAACTGTTGCTCTACCTAGAATTAAGAAAAATGTAATGAAAAACCGATATGACAAATATTTTACCGAATGAGACAATTTTCAGTAGGCACTCCCGTAATGACAACTACCGCCGTAATTTTAATAACAGATAAAATCGTAATCATCAGTATGTGTAAAATTTTGAGCAATCGGAACCATATTTTCGTAACAATAGATGCTTTTCACCACAATAGCATGAAAGTCAGCCGCTTAGCATACCTAACCAACAATGGAATACACAAGGTCAACCAGGCTTTAATGTTTCGCCGCGTGGACGTATAGTCCCTGGTCCAACAAATAGTAACGCACGGGAGCAGAGAAACAACTATGTACAAAGAAGACAGTATTTCAGTTCCCATCGCAATACACCGTATAGGAATGACTATTACGACAGACGTAAAAATAACGAGCACAATTTTCAGCGTACATTTAATAACAGTCGATCTTATGAGCAGCAACAACATCAGCAACAACAAATAATCATGAATGAAACAGACAATAGGTGTCATCGATAGCGTAACACGTCAGTAAGAAATAACAGAACAGTTCATATAGTGGATATGCCACAATATTCTCGCGTAAATAATAGCACGTACGACAGAATTTGACCAGACACAGTACAGGTTTCATATTCCAATAACGTAAGCAATAATTTTGACACGCAGAATCCTCTTCACGAAAATGTTATTAATTTTGACGCCATCCGACACACGTTTGCATTAAAGACAGAATCACGACGTATGTAGACGATATTCTTATCGCAGAAGCTAACTGGTCTGAACACAATCTGACTCTTGAACAACTGTTACAAAATTTTCATGCACAAGGACTTACAGTTAATCTTAGTAAATCGCACTTTGGCAAAACTTCTATAAAATTTCTTGGACACGTAATTTCAGCAGAAGGCATTGCACCTGACCCAGAAAAACTTCAAGCTCTACGTGGTATTACTGTTCCGACGACAAAGAAGCAATTACGCAGTTTTTTGGGCTTAATTAACTTTTTTCGTAAATTTTTTCGTCACTCTGCTTTAGACACACCCAGATTATGCCAATTAACAGGTAAAAACACTATTTGGTCTTGGGATAAGCAAGCACACTCTGAATTCATGAACCTGAAACATGCTCTGTTGAATGCACCACTATTATCGCACCCAGATCTTACTAGAAATTTTTCCATTGCTACCGACAGTTCCGACACCGCTTTGGGCGTACACATTTTCCAGGAAGTTGAAGAAGATGGTTCAATAGTAATTAAAAACATCGCATTTGCAAGCCGCATTTTGTCACCCGCTGAACGAAATTATTCCGTTACAGAGCTTGAAACATTATGTGTTGTATGGGCTTTTACGCGATTTCGGCACTTTCTTTATGGCAGACATACCACCGTTTACACAGACCACAGAACTATACAATTTTTGCTTTCAGCTAAATTTACTCACGATAGATTAAGTAGATGGAAGCTATATTTACAGGAATTTAATTTTACAATAGTTCACATTCCCGGCACGCAAAATGTTATAGCAGACGCACTATCGCGTTCTCTCGGCAACAATCAGCAAGACGTAGCGACCAACTTCTGCAAAACAAATTTCAGTGTCATGTACATTCAGCAAGTTGCATTTGAAAACTTTATTTCATCGTCACTACAGGACATAGCACAAGAGCAAAATAAAGACAACGTGTGGAAAGAAATTAAACAGCTTTGGCTAGATAAGAATAATGTTACGATTAGGAACCACTACACTGTACGCAATGACATTTTGTTTCGCCGCTCTCATCCTGACAGCAACAATTGGTTATTATGCATTCCTGACGAACTGGTTAACAAATTAATTTGGTACACTCATTTAAGTTACGCACATTACGGAGCACGAAAATGTTTTCTTATACTGAGACAGAACTGTTATTTTACCAACATGGAGAAACGTATACGACGAGTTTTAGCGTCTTGTAAAATTTGCCAGAAAGCTAAATCAGACACCACCTCACATATTCCTCCATTATATCCCATTGTACCTGTCAAATTAAGACATATGGCCGCTGTAGATATTTTTGGTCCGATTCCCAGAACTAACAGAGGTTTTTGCTACATATTTGTCGCTGTTGAGCTCACTTCAAAATTTGTTACTTTCACTCCATTACGCAAAGCTACTGCTAAAACTGTTTCGAAAGCATTTGTAAAACATTTTCTATCTCATGTAGGGCATGTAATGAAAGTAATTTCTGACAATGGATCTCAATTTCGTAGTAGCGTATGGACACGCTTGTTACGAGCCAGAAACATTTCTCCGATCTATATATCCAAGTACCACGCTTCTTCGAACCCCTGTGAACGATTAATGAAAGAAATTGGTAAACTGTGCCGAATATACTGCCACAAAAGACATATTGATTGGGACACACACATATTCTCATTCCAAGATGTAATTAATTCCATTCCAAATGAATCCACTATGCTATCTCCGTCTGTTATACTGAAAAATGCTGAACCACCTAACAAAATTAAAGAATTAATAACATTTCCTACATCTCGTCGATTACGACACCACGAAATAATTGACATTGCGCTGAACAACATCAAACGTGCCGCAGAGCGCCGGAGAAGACAGCAAAAACAGGTTTGTACGCGCCGCGTCTTTCACGTTGGACAGAAGATACTAGTACGTACACACTATTTATCCAGCAAATTAAAAGGTAAGTGCAGTAAATTTGAGCTTCTATACGCAGGTCCATATCGGATTCGCAGCATCCCTCACCCCAATGTTGTACACGTCGAAACTTTGAGAACCAGAAAATCGAAAGGCAATCACCATATCTCAAACATTAAACCGTTTATTGAATGAAACCACTTTATGATTCAACACACTATGATGCTATTCACTAATGCAATTATATTCACATGACTAATTACTGATGATTATCGTATTTTTTCTTGGCAAGTGCCCGGCAAGGTAAGGTTAGCAGGTCGCTTTTCTTGTCGTTACACATCAGACCGTGCATATTTTTTCAGACACACTTACGTATTTTATGACTAATTATGCAATGTTAGCTAATGACATGTTAATTTCATTACATTTTTTTTTTCATTAAAGGCTTTAATTCTCGCCTCTATTAATTACACTACATACAAGCTGAACACAACGAACGTCACATTTTGTCTTTTTATGTACGATTGTTTTCAGTTTTGTTTATATGCACTGTGAAATAATTAAGATATAACACACACCAGTCGACTTTGACATTTTTTTTTTGCCTTATGACATCTCAAGATCGTGACTGTTTTACATTTTTTGCTGCTGCATTGTGATATTCTGTGTTCATTTTTGCATCTGAACACTGTCAATGTCTTTGACATATTACGTTTTCTGTCATGTTGTGCTGTATGATTAATTATGTCACCATAAACCAGTCATTATTTAGTGGGTATATGATTTAAATGCAAGACATTAATCTCTGTTCATCAATTTCAGAAAGGAATGATGATTCTAAGAAATAAATTTAACATAAATGGGAATTTCACCTACGGAATAAACGAAAGGAGATGCAATAACTTTATGAGGAAGAGTAAATGGATCAGGATTAACAAACATTAACAAGAATATACAATACTCATCATAGAATAGCAGTCTTAACTAATTTTTTTCTTTCAGAATACAAGGTGATTGATGCAGGCTGTCAGACTAAACTACACATCTTAGTTTTAGTGATGAAATATGCTAGAGATAAGGAATAGTTATGTAATGAGTAATGAAGTGATTTTTTTTTACAGATGATAATGAATGCTGACGAATAATGATGAAGGATTATGAATAATGAAGTTTTTCTTTACAGGTGATGATAATAGTGAAGTTATGATGATATGGATAATGAAGTTTTTTCTTTACAGATGAGGATAATGTTGAAGTTATGTATTTATGCTACGTAGTTATTTAAGTATTTGTTGCAGTTTGTTTTGACAGCAGGTGTTATATTGCATAGTAGGATGACGGAAAGTTTTGGAAAGGACAGCTATGGAACACATTTTTATACACATTTCACTACCTGTTAATTCGAAGTTCACTACTTTTCAGCATAGTGTGCGTTTCTTCTTTCAGGTCAATAATACATTTTGTATTTTTTTTTTCAGGAGAAGCTTTTCATGATACTTACTAAACCTGTTAGTTATTATACCTGTTCTAGTACTTGCATTTTTATTTTTTTTTACCCATTTATAAATGTGATCACATATACTGCCTTGTTACATAACCTTGGTACAGCTGACTCATGACGAATGACGTTACCTATCCTCATTTGCAGCAATAGGTCAAAAACAAATAGTGTTATGCCTCAGCAATCAATTATCGATCCCAACGCAATGCATTGCTAACAAAAAAAAAAAAATGTATTACCAGTCCCACATAATGTCACTAGTTTATGATAATTGTGAATAATACTGATTAGCTCTGAATAGTATGTCACTTGAGTAATGACTTCTTAATGAGACAAAAAAAAGTATATATTTAAAATAATGCTTTGTCACTAGCTAATAACTGCCACTGTTTATTGTAATGAGACTACTTATAGTGCCTGTGATTATTAATGCTTTGATTGTAATTAACTGATTTTTAATAATGACTTCGTAATGATCTGAGTAATACTGAATGATGAACTATGTTTTATTCCATTCAATACTTGCTGGCCACTGAGTGCCAATAATTAATGTCGCTCGATGAATTGTTATTAATTATGCCATTAATTAGCCCTTTTTTTCCCATGTTGAGTTTTCATGTTTTGGTTAATGGCCAATGAGTGCCAATAATTTGTATCACTCAATGTATTATGTTAATGCTAGGCCAATAATTGACTCTCCTTTTCAACTAAGACTTCTGATGAACATTATTCTGTCATACTAAATATACTTTGTAACTGGCCAAGGACCGCCACTGTTTATTGTAATACGATTACCCATGATGCCAGCTAGTGATTCTTAATAGATTGGAATGACACATAATTAATTAACTATGGTACTGTTTAATAATGCTTTGTAATTAGAAGAAGACTAATAATTCTTACTATTGGAATGACAAATGATTAATTAACGACAAATGATTAATTAACTGTAATTAGACAAATGATTAATTAACTGTAATTAGGAAAAGGCTAATGATTATTATTGGAATGACAAATGATTAATTAACTGTAATTAGGAGAAGGTTAATGATTCTTAATTATACTCTGTAACTGAAAAGAATGCGATTATTTCATAATGCTTTGTAACCAGGAAAAGAAGGCTACTGATTCTATGTAAAACAATTAATGAACATTTTTCTGTAATACTACATACTTGGTACAGAAATGTTCAATAACTGGGCTATGAATGCCACAAACTAATTAAGTCTCTAATTGTCAATATTATGTGACTTGATGTCCTTCACCTCATAAGCTGACTACCCTGAATTATTGCAATGTCCATTTGTCCTGTTTATCCTAGTGATCATGGAGCACTATCTTTGGTTTTGCACTAATTCTACGTTGGTGCGCCTTGTAAGAGCGTGGTGTTGACACGACATGCTGTCCACCACCGTGAGCGATGAAGACGTTATTATGGTCGCACTGTTTGGTGTACCTAATGTACTGCCAAAATGAAAACATGGAATATTACTACGACAATTCAGTGTCTTGGGTACGCTGATAAATTCTGATGGGAAAAGAACTTCAAGTTGTGTCACTTGGTGTTGCGCTTCTGTGGAAAGATATGGACTTTCAGAGCAGCTGTGTGCAATCTAAAGTGCTACAACCATGATGCAATCCTTCCCTTTCCTATCCTGATTCTTGTCACATAAAAAAAAAAAAAAATTTTTTTGGTAACATCATTTATGTTCGTAGGTTATACATGTTTCGATTTGTTGAATTCCAGTGCGAGTACACTTGTGGCACTGGTCGACATGATTTTTTGCCATTATGTTTATTTGTTGGGAAAATGCTAAAGACATTTCTCCAGTGCGTGCGCACTTTGGACATGATTTTTTGTCATTATGTTTATTTATTGCGAAAATGCTAAAGACATTTTTCGATTTGTTCTGAAGTACAGTATACAGTATACGTATGTACACTCTTGTCTCTTATATTGTATATACATTTTTATTTTTATGATATGTTCTGAACTACAGTGCATGTGCACTTCTGTTAGGTGTTAATATGTTTTCTACTGAACTTCAGTGCCTGTACACTTTTCTCATTTTTCAATATTATTTGTACTATTCTGTATATTCAATACTTCAATGCATATGCACTTATGTCATTTGTTACTAATTGTATATACGTTTCATCATTTGTTGATATGTTCTCAACTGCAGTGCATGTGCACTCATGTCACTTGTCAACATAATATTTTTTGCCAGTCTGTTTATTTGTTCTGAATATGCCAATGAGTTTTTTCAGTGCCTGTGCACTTTGTTATCTGTCAAATAATTTGTATATACATTTTTCTGATTTGTTACTATGTTTTGTACTCACATCTTGTCTTTGTCTTATATATTTTGTACTTTGTGCGTGTGCACAACATTTAATTCATGTACTACATCTAAATATTCTGTAAATTGTAGAAGTTTATTAATTAATTAAAAATTTTGCCGCGATTGGCAAGTCCAAATGACTCACCATCGCTGCCAAATTTTTGCCCCCCCCAGTGGAGGGTTATGAAACACGTATGTAACATAGCAGCGATGGCGAGGCATTGTAGCATCTGTGACCAGAGAGTATGCGCTTGACCGCGCGAGTGTTGCGAGCGGTTCTCAGTCTGTCAGTCAGTCGTTGCGAGCCTGTAGCTCTGTCTAGTTGAGGGCTGTACACTGTCAGTAGTCGTGCAGTGCAGTACGCTAATAGTCGTCATGCAGAGCGGTCGGTCAGTAGTAGCAGCCCAGTGCGGTTGTGTGATGTAGGCGGTCGGCAACACTGGTCAAGATGGTGAATAAGGTATACTGTTAATTAATATAATCATTAGATAATGAAAAATTTTATTTATTGTAATTATTCTCCAACAAGTCCCCCAATAATAATTTTTATTTCAAAAGCATTTTTTTCAAAAATTTAATTTTTTATTGAACTAAAGATTTCGTTGCACTTCCCATTTCATTCCACTTCTTTTGAAGAAAAATTTCACTAGAATCACAAAAAAAGAGAATATTATTATTTGCAATGCAGTTCCTCCAAGCGGTGCGCAACAACAAGAGCAGAAATGTGACATCCATTTATTCTGAGGTAAGACTTTAATTCTGATTGTTTTGCACAGGGCCAAAGACCGATGTTTCGGTTTAATTGAATTTCCTTATCACTGAATGGACTTTAATTTTTTTTGAAGGATTTACATTCGAGTCAGATTGCGAATTTCACATTTTGTTGCCATTGTCAGTACATTTCATTGTGGGCGAGGTTACAATTAGCGCAATGTCCATTAGCATTCATAATTAAATATTGTCATATTTCATTTTTCTTTAAATTACGGTGGGGAGGTTACACTCGGCTCCCATTTGTATTAAGTATTGTCATTTATTTCTTTCAAATTACGGTGGGGAGGTTACAACAGGTGTGGGGATGGTTTGAAATGCAGTGAAATCCCATATTTTATTCATTCAGTATTTGACAATGGGGGCACTTAGAGACTTCAACCAAGTTTACACATAATTCAAACCTTTAAGAAACTTTATTTTGCTGACGATCCTCACAAAATGATGACACCAAAGAAGTTTGTCGCTGTTTATGCAGTAAAACTGCCGCATGGAGCATGACGTCTTAATTTATTACTTTTTTACTACTAATTGTATTCATTACATTTTGCGGACAGTATTGGCATATACCACTGAATGCAATAGATACAGTATATCATCGACGACAATTTTAGTAGATACGACGTCATAACTACTGAGATACCTGAAAAACTTCCGTATCATGCAAGACGTTTAAATTTATTACTTAACTCCTGCTATATTTGCAACAAATTTCGCAGACATTATCCACAGATACCGCTGCATGTACCTGCAGAAACATATCACTGCACGCCACATAGTTGAAGAGATATGATGTCATTACCATTGACATGAGTGAGAAGCAAATTTGGCAGACAGAAGCCATATACACATATCAAAAACAGTTTTGAATCACCTTTGTTCCAAGAACTCCTGAAGATAAACGTTGACTGTGGATACTGCACCACAGACACAGTGCCTTTGACTGTTCAGAGATGTCACTAAACCAGCCCAATCATGTAAACAACGATGCAAAAGCAGCGCTTATTCGACGGAGGGGGTCCGACCGCCGATCAGTTCCAGTCAGTCCACCAGGAAGGAGGTACACGGCTCGTGTTGTCTGTAGTTCAACCATGTCTAGAAGGTCAATACCGCGGTTCGATCGCGTCCGCATTGTTACTTTGTGCCAGGAAGGGCTCTCAACAAGTGTCCACGGATCTCGGATTGAACCGCCGCGCGGGATTAGGCAACACCGACTCAAAGGAAGGCCTCGGCGCTTGTTGTTGCCACGTCAGCTAGGCACGGCGAACGCCAGGTCTGTTGCAGGCAGAAACGCCTGGGCGTGCTTATCACTATAAATCTCTTATTTTTGGACAAAATGTTTGGTATTGTTTTGGATTCTGCAGTTTTATTTAGATGAAAGATTTTCCTAATATCGTAAAACTACAAATGAAGATCATAGTTCTGTATTACTAAATCCTGTCGAAACAAACGTAGATCAATATGAGAAGATGCTTTGCCCCATTGCAAGCTTCGGAAATTTTACATTCAAGTAACTATATTTACTTGATCCATTATGTTATCGAAACTTACCCCAACCCCCTTACCATGAACTCGTTTCTTTTATTTATTTATTTTCGTTTGACATCGTCACTGGAAATGTGAACTAATTTACATGTGTAAATGTTCAACTATTGCCAGTCATTAGATTACAGTCGTTTTCAACGAAAGGAATTCTAAACAGGAAACAAAATAGCTTCATACATCGAAAATACTGTTGAGCTTAAACTTTTTTAAACATGCACATTAG
The DNA here is from genome assembly GCF_021461385.2 of Schistocerca piceifrons. Taxonomy (NCBI): domain Eukaryota; kingdom Metazoa; phylum Arthropoda; class Insecta; order Orthoptera; family Acrididae; genus Schistocerca; species Schistocerca piceifrons. The sequence continues at coordinate 738,568,358 of NC_060139.1, read as the reverse complement.
AAAAGATAAATATTCCCGCCTTGCAACTGAAAGGAGACGCTTTATAAGATAAAAAAAATTTTATTTGATAAAACAAGTATCTCTCTTTTGCCTCTTCTTCTGTCCCCCAACCCCATCCCCAAACGTGTACAATCGCAAGATATTTCATTAACATTCATTGCTCCTCACCCCATAGTCAACCAAGATACCTAAAGAAGAGCATCAATATGTTCACAGTTTCTTGTAAAAGCAACCCAGATTTACAAATAAGGTAAAGAAGCAGGAATTCTGTTGGTGCTGGACCATGAAGTTGTTTTTGTATGTCAATCCTTAAAACAGGTCGAAATTTAAGTTCGGAGTACACTATTTGTTAAGAGGTGTAATGAATTGCACAATTAATTGATTGCAGAAATCTCTCAGAACAATGTGTGTTGGTCAACTACCGCCAATAGTTTCACATTTTCCTGTGTTAGAGAGGGAGACACCACCATTATGAGTATGCCTGCAACAGACCTGGCGTTGGCCGTGCCTAGCTGACGTGACGTCACGAACAAGCGCCGAGGCCTTCCATTTAGTCGGTGTTGGATCAGCCCAGCGGTGTAAGGCGCTGCGGTCATGGACTGTGCGGCTGGTCCCGGCGGAAGTTCGAGTCCTCCCTCGGGCATGGGTGTGTGTGTTTGTCCTTAGGATAATTTAGGTTAAGTAGTGTGTAAGCTTAGGGACTGATGACCTTAGCAGTTAAGTCCCACAGGATTTCACACACATCGGAGTGAACCAAAGCGATGTTGTTCGGACATGGACGAGATACAGAGACAGACAGGAAATGCCGATGACATGCGTCGCTCAGGCCGCCCAAGAGCTACTACTGCAGCGAATGACTGATTCCTACGGAATATGGTTCTGAGGAACCATGACAGCAACGTCACCATGTTGAATTATACTGCCCACTTCACTCCCGACGTCCATGGCAAGGTCCATCTTTGGAACCACGACACCACGCAGCGTGTTACAGACGACCCAACAACATGCCGAATGGACCGTTCAGGGTTGGCATCACGTTCTCTTCACCGATGAGTGTCGCGTATGACTGGCCAGGGTGGCCGAGCGGCTCTAGGCGCTACAGTCTGGAACCGTACGAGCGCTACGGTCGCAGGTTCGATTCCTGCCTCGGGCATGGATGTGTGTGATGGCCCTAGGTTTAAGTAGTTCTAAGTTTTAGGGGACTGATGACCTCAGAAATTAAGTCCTATAGTGCTCAGAGCCATTTGAACCATTTTTTGACGCATATGCCTTCAACCAGACAATCGTCGGAGACGTGTTTCGAGGCAAGGTCAGGCTGAACGCCTTGTACACACTGTCCAGCGAGGGCAACAAGGTGGAGATTCCCTGCTGTTTTGGGGTGGCGTTATGTGGGACCGACGTGCGCCACTGGTGGTCATTGAAGGCGCCGTAACGGCTGTAGGATACGTGAATGCCATGCACCTACCGGTACTGGAACCAAATCGGCAGCATACTGGCGAGGCATTCGTCTTCATGGACGACATTTCGCGCCCCCAGCGTGCACATCTTGTGAATGACTTCCTTTAGGATAACGACATCCCTCGACTATAGTGGCCAGCACGTTCTCCGGATATGAAGCCTATCGAACATGCCTGGGATAGATTGGGAAGGGCTATTTACTGACGATGTGACCCAGCAACCATTCTGAGGGATCTACGCCTAATCACCGTAGAGGAGTGGCACAATCTGGAGCAACAGTGGCTTGATGAACTTGTGGATAGTATGTCACGACGAATACAGGCGTGCATCAATGCAAGAGGACGTGGTACCGGGTATTAGAGGTACCTGTGTGTACAGCAATCTGGACCACCACGTCTGAAGGTCTCGCTGTATGGTGGTACAACATGCAATGTGTGGTTTTCATGAGCAATAAAAGGGCGGACAATGATGTTTATCTTGATCTATATTCCAATTTTCTGTGCAGGCTCCGGAACTCTCGGAACCGATGTGATGCAAAACTTTTTTTGATTTTGTGTAACACTGAACGTACCTGCAAAATTATGTCACTGTACAGCACATAGTTCATGAGATACGACGTCATGAACATTGAGCTGCCTGAAAATTAAACTGCAGGGCGAAATTCGGAAGACGAACAGGTGAAATTTGCGTAAAAATACGTGTGAAATGTGTTAAATATATGCCGAATACATTTGACACATGGGAAAAGTCATGATTAAAAAGTTGTTCCTTAACCTCTGGAACGATTTTAGTCAAATTTGGTACATATATTATTTCTATCTACATCTACATCTACATTTATACTCCGCAAGCCACCGACCGGTGTGTGGCGGAGGGTACTTTACGTGCCACTGTCATTACCTCCGTTTCCTCTCCAGTCGCGTATGGTTCGCGGGGAGAACGTCTGCCGGAAAGCCTCCGTGCGCCCTCGAATTTCTCTAATTTTACATTCGTGATCTCCTCAGGAGGTATAAGTAGGGGGAAGCAATATATTCGATACCTCATCCAGAAACGCACCCTCTCGAACCCTGGACAGCAAGCTACACCGCGATGCAGAGCGCCTCTCTTGCAGAGTCTGCCACTTGAGTTTATTAAACATCTCCGTAACGCTATCACGGTTACCAAATAACCCTGTGACGAAACGCGCCGCTCTTCTTTGGATCTTCTCTATCTCCTCCGTCAGACCGATCTGGTACGGATCCCACACTGATGAGCAATACTCAAGTATAGGTCGAACGAGTGTTTTGTAAGCCACCTCCTTTGTTGATGGACTACATTTTCTAAGGACTCTCTCAATGAATCTCAACCTGGTACCCGCCTTACCAACAATTAATTTTATATGATCATTCCACTTCAAATCGTTCCACACGCATACTCCCAGATATTTTACAGAAGAAACTGCTGCCAGTGTTTGTTCCGCTATCATATAATCATACAATAAAGGATCCTTCTTTCTATGTATTCACAATACATTACATTTGTCTATGTTAAGTGTCAGTTGCCACTCCCAGCACCAAGTGCCTATCCGCTGCAGATCTTCCTGCATTTCGCTGCAATTTTCTAATGCTGCAACTTCTCTGTATACTACAGCATCATCCGCGAAAAGCCGCATGGAACTTCTGACACTATCTACTACGTCATTTATATACAGGGTGAGTCACCTAACGTTACCGCTGGATATATTTCGTAAACCACATCAAATACTGACGAACCGATTCCACAGACCGAACGTAAGGAGAGGGGCTAGTGTAATTGTTTAATACAAACCATACAAAAATGCACGGAAGTATGTTTTTTAACAAAAACCTACGTTTTTTTAAATGGAACCACGTTAGTTTTGTTAGCACATCTGATCATATAAACAAATACGTAATCAGTGCCGTTTGTTGCATTGTAAAATGTTAATTACATCCGGAGATATTGTAACCTAAAGTTGACGCTTGAAACCTCCTACAGCTGCAACATACATCGCCTTTCTACAGAATGATCTGCCAACGTTGCTCGAAAATGTCCCACTGGAAACGCGTCGACGTATGTGGTATCAGCATGATGGTGCACCTGCACATTCCGCAATTAACACTAGGCTGACCCTTGACAGGATGTTCGACGGGCGTTTCATAGGACGTGGAGGACGCATAAATTGGCCAGCCCGTTCTCCTGATCTTACACCTCTGCACTTCTTTCTGTGGGGTACGTTAAAGGAGAATGTGTACCGTGATGTGCCTACAACCCCAGAGGATATGAAACAACGTATTGTGGCAGCCTGCGGCGACATTACACCAGATGTACTGCGTCGTGTACGACATTCATTACGCCAGAGATTGCAATTGTGTGCATCAAATGATGGCCACCACATTGAACATCTGTTGGCCTGACATGTCGGGACACACTCTATTCCACTCCGTAATTGAAAACGGAAACCAAGTGTGTACGTGTACTTCACCCCTCATGGTAATGTACATGTGCGTCAGTGAAAAAGACCAACAAAAAGGTGTTAGTATGTGGACGTAATTTGCTGTTCCAGTCTCTTCTGTACCCAAGGTCCATCACCGTTCCCTTTGGATCCGTACGTAATTCGGTGCTCTCCGATACACACGATCGAACAGCGGAGGAGCGGTGCTCAAGCGTCAACTTTAGGTTACAGTATCTCCGGATGTAGTTAACATTTTACAATGCAACAAACGGCACTGATTACGTATTTGTTTATATGTTCAGATGTGCTAACAAAACTAACGGGGTTCCATTTAAAAAAAACGTAGGTTTGTGTTAAAAAACATACTTCCGTGCATTTTTGTATGGTTTGTATTAAACAATTACACTAGCCGCTCTCCTCACGTTCAGTCTGTGGAATCGATTCGTCAGTATTTGATGTGGTTTACGAAATATATCCAGCGGTAACGTTAGGTGACTCACCCTGTATATTGTGAAAAGCAATGGTCCCATAACACTCCCCTGTGGCACGCCAGAGGTTACTTTAACGTATGTAGACGTTTCTCCATTGAGAACAACATGCTGTGTTCGGTTTGCTAAAAACTCTTCAATCCAGCCACACAGCTGGTGTGATATTCCGTAGGCACTTTGTTTATCGGGCGACAGTGCGGAACTGTTTCGAACGACTTCCGGAAGTCAAGGAAAATTGGATCTACCTGGGTGCCTGTACCTAATATTTTCTGGGTCTCATGAACAATAAGGCGAGTTGGGTCTCACGCGATCGCTGTTTCCAGAATCCAGTCTGGAAAGAAATTCTGTAGTGGTAAGAACCACCAGACTTTTTTCGGTGTGAGCGTGATAAGGTGGAGAGAGGGAAGGGGGAGGAGGCAATGGACAGAGAGCGAAGGTGACGGAGAGGATGGGCACAGACAGCAGGAGGGGGAGACGGACAAAGAGAGGGGGAAGTTGGGGGAGGACGCAGAGGAGATGAAGGAGATGGACATAGAGGGGGGCAAGACCGAGTACTCAGCTGGTATTAAATAAGACAACAGTAAGTCAGGAAAGTTAAAATTACGAAGGGAGTACGAAAACGACGGATCCCTTTCAGTACTACATGTAATTTACTTTACATAACAATGAATCATCTCTTGCTATTAAATGAGGTGCCCACTATAGAAGAAAGTAGCTACTACCTCACAGAATGAAAAACAACAATCTTCATCTCAGGCGAAAAAAATATCTTCAGTCTCTTAAATCAAGTATTAGGATGTCGCTCACAGTTCGTAACGGGGAGCAGAAAACGGCGCAGAGAAGCACGCGACGCTGATCGGATTGTACACCACGGTAACTGGCAGCAGAAGCTGCGTTTAAGAACCATTAAAACGCTTATCAGGCGGAAATGAATGCGTTGATTGTGTGCCGCGATCGCTATGATCGTCACTAAGTGCGAAAGTTTGCTGAACATATAAGACGACTGTTTTTGGACATATTGTGGGAATTGGTAAATGCAGAATTATGGCTTCATTTCTGATGCTTTGGATTGGCAGAGTACCTAACATGACTAACTGCCAAGAGGCAAAGTGGATGGGAATTGCTGGAAATTTCATTGACACGTTTGACAGAAATGCGATTATTCTGCACACCATACGATTTGCCACCAAGTCCCACCATTAGATACAGGCAAGGATATGCAATCGTTGTGGAAGCAGGGCACAGTTCTCTGCGTCACATTTCGACTGAAGTCCTCAGACGGGGTAAATCAACTTTTCCATCGGTTCCAAATAGATGCTTTCGCTGACATTTTTCGGCATATTTATAAACACTGATGATACCGTCTGTAATGTAGCGATTGGAAGTTATATGGAAGGCTACTGAGGTTGATTTCTTTTTATCAGTTGTGTTCTTTATTTTATGGTAACATTCCTTGAAATTTTAGAAGCTCCTTCTTCATCAATTAAAGCAATAGAAACATTATTACGATAACACGTAGTGTTAGTAACCACTATGATTGTTACTTAGCTCCATTCTTTCTGAGAATTGCTCCCGTTTGGCAAGTGAAGAAAAGGGAACGCCAACCGTGAGAAAAATGAGAGTTTTCTATGTGTGCGAGATAAGTTCAGTCTAGGGAGACCCTGCTAACCTCTGCTGTACTAGGTAGAGCACAGTTACAAGTACATATGAAGAACATCTGTTTGTTCTCCTGTGAATCTCCTGCCCAGAGTTACCCGAGACACAGTATACAAACACCTGAGCGGCAGTAATAACGATTTTGCGGATAAAAGCCTGCACCGATGGGGATATCTGCAGATATCCGCAGTGATAATCAATTCGTGAGTTCAAGTTAAATAACTGTGTCAGTATAACAATTTTCATCTGTTTTCATTATATGTGATGGATCACAGTAAGCGTTACTAAAATATCTATTATTACCCATCTCGGACGGACCGTCACTCACTCGGCATCAAAGCACGAAAGTCTGAAAGGGACAGATGCGTTTTCGACCTCTTACTGAAACAAATATCATTAGGGGCAGCCAAATGAAAACGAGACTCACGGAAAAAAGTAAGTTAACTTTTTATTATTTCAAAAGTAATCGCTGTAACAATCTTGGCAACATGTGGACTGGTATTACCCAGCAAAAGAATGATGCTGTCCGTCAACAAGTCCAAACGGACTTGATTTAGCGCGCTTCAATTTATGCAAAGTGATCGCGTACCGCTGTTCATTAATTGTGGTACGGTGTTACAGAAAGCCAATAAGCAGCAGACCCTTGCATTCAAACAAAAGATCATCAAGACTTTACTGGCCGCTGTGGCCGAGCGTTTCTAGGCGCTTCAGTCAGGAACCACGCGGCTTATAAAGGCACATTTGCATGCCGAGCGTGAGTTTCCGCGGAAACGCGAAATACTAATTAAATAAATAATCAGTGACAAATAAATAAAGCCTATGGCACACAACTGCAGCGCTGTGTCGCTGATAAAACAAAAGCACAATTACGTTACTCTTATGTTTGATTAAAAAAGGGGGAGCTCTGGTAGAAGTGGTGCGAGAAGCACGTATTTTATTTTATTGTCTGACACACCGCCATATTTCATGTTATAGAAGAATACTGCGAGTTGCAACCACACTAGGCACTCGATTCTGTAAAGAATTTATATTTATAAAAGTAAGTAGGATTATGAACTGTAGGCTTATTCATTGAATATATCTGATTTAACTAACTGTGTAACTTTTTTATGTTTAGTAGACAATCACCTCTGTACGACGTATTGGCATGGCTGGCAAATTATTGTAATATTGAGATTTAGATTATGAGTCCGCACCTACCGCAGCAGTCTTTGGAAACGATTTAATTACGAAGTCCGATTATTCAGTTTTATTTCACGGTCAACTACGAGTAACATTGCCTTTACGAAAAAGCCATTGTCAAGCGTCTGATACCGAATAATTAAACGTCCACGTTCCAGATAAGCAAATACAATTGCAATCACAATCACCATCATACAGATAGAATAATTAATATTTAAATAACAATATATTTTTTTTATTTATTTTATTTATTTTATATTGGCGACCGTGACAGGACGTTGTTCAGTTTGTCATTTGTTACATTGTTCTCTTTGTTTCATGTAAAAAATCAACTTTCTGGACCTGGACGTCAATGTATGAGAGATAACAAAATCTGAAGATATTTTCCAATTCTGAAATTTTGCCGGAAGACGCAAAGAAGCTTCCAGCAAAATAAGGTAAGGTGCAGCCTCTTTGCATTAGCAGGCTTGACCAGACGTATAATTCAGTGTATTAGCTTTTCAGTAAATTCTGTAGTGTTTCTTTTCCGCATAACAGTTTCAGTGATAAATTTCATTCTCAGTACTTTTCCCTAAACAATAACGTATGCAACAATACCAATACACGAGTGTACAATATGGCCGACTTCCGTACGATATCATGTAACATGGCCAGCAGCCATTACCAATAATCTCAAATTCAGTTTATATTTTTAAATTAACAGACAGCCATTGTTGCTACGAGCGATTCATGCTCAACTACATTTTATTTTAAAATCAGTGTCAAAAAATTTTCTTGAAACATATATCACGTGTGGCATGGTAATTACTAGAAATCAATACGCAAAAATGGAACAGCAAGGACGTACTATTCAGACGCAATCCGACTCGGACGTGAGACAAGTGTTAGAAAATGACTTTACGACAGCAACCGGTAGCGACGATTCATCAAACATTGACGCAAGTGTTGGCGAAAATTTTGACAATAGGCCGTCCACTACAAAAATTTCAAAATCTCAATCAGAGCCCATGTTAATGCATGACGTCACGTCTAATGACGCGGCGGGGGCAGAGACCTTGCAAACGGTAAACATTGCCGACATGTTACAAATGCTAATGAAACAAAACGCAGAAAATATGGCAACCATAAGGAAACAGAACGCCGAAAACATGGCAACCTTAAAGGCACAATTAGAGACACAAAATGAACAGTTAAAAACACAAAATGACGAAATCAAATCTGATCTCATAGCAATCAAGATAGGTAATGACACTTTGTGTAAACGTGTGGAACTTATAGACGCCACACTGACCAAACAGATGACCGAACTCAGTACTAAATTTTCCCAGCTCAATACGAGACAAGAAAAGACTACAACTGACGTAGCACTTTTACAGACACAAGTAAAAAACCTTAATGTCACGTGTGAAGTTCTTACAGAACAAATTCAAACATATCCTTCAGTACATGACAAATTTGAAAAACGAATTACTGACGTACAGAATAAATTGGACAATGTTGAACAACACCTGACTGACATCTTACAATCAGATGCCACAGCTCATTTTCAAAATATTAATAAAGAATTTCATGATTGGGTAGAGAACAAAGACAAACATTTTGATAGATGCTTACGTGAAAATTTACCAACAATTGTGCACGACTCCGTAGCGCAATACATTACTAATGACAAACAGCTGATCAGTGACGCAGTACAATCCGTCACTGCACCCATGAGACAATTCACCGATCAACTACAGTCTGAATGTAACGAAAATATCAGTCAAAATGTACAGTTCAGAAACCAATATACATTCGAGTATGATACACACATTCCGCACACGACAAATACACAAGAACAAAACACACCACGACTACAACACATACCACGATGTGGAAACACAAACACAAGCGATTATCATGGTAAACCACAGCAACATTATCGTAATTACTCGCCAGCTGGACATAGCAGTAATTACAGTGGGACAAATCCATATCATAATGCAAAGGAAGACGAAAGCTTAATGAAACACAGGCAATTTCAGATTTTTATCCCAGAAAAACGAACCATTCATCCGGTGATTTTTCTTAAATCTTTTAGTAACGCATTTCCACGCACTTGGAGTGACCGGAAAAAGATTTCATATATTGTCGGTTACATCCAAGGCGATGCAGCTGTCTGGGCATACAGTCAAGCTGACGTATGTACCACGTACAGTGAGTTTGAGCGTGCTTTTCTGAACAAATTCTGGTCGCAATCCGTCCAGGAGCGACTCAGAAGACAAATTTTAGAACCTGAAACTTTTAACAGTAAAAATGGTAACTTACGCAGATATTTTGAAAAATACTTGAACATGGGACACTTTTTAGACGAACCAGTCGCAACGCGTGATATATTCTGAGCGTTGAAGGCCAAATTGCCTTTCAACATTAAGGAAAAACTTCTACATATCCCGGATGACGATTCAGATTATTTTTTAACAGCCTTAGATTCGGTTGACATGTTACTTGAAGATCAGCGCTTCGCGCGGCAAAACAGCAGCCACAATGTTTACACTAGTGGTATGCAAGACATGCAGGCTTGCCAACACAATTCTGGCGCGCCCACAGTTGGATACGCGGTACAACAAAAACAGCAAACTCACATGCCGTCTCAGTACGGAAAGCAAAATCAACACGCGTATTCCAATACAAACAATAGTTACAACAGTAATAACATTTCATGCGGCAATCCATACAAAAGGCACCGCGGTAATAACTACAATGGTAACAACGGATACAAAGGTAATAACAAAAACACAAACAGAAATAGAAATAATAATAACTACGAGCCAAGACAGCATCAAGGTTGGACTCGTAACGATCAGTACTTTCATTCAAACTCTGCTTTACCACAGCAGCCACCAGGTTAAAATTGGAGCATACCTTACGACCGACAGGTAAGTTATAATGCGCAACAGCAACAACAACCGCAAAAGTTTGGAGATCATAATAGGTAATATCCGAATGTGAATATAATAGAAATAAATAAAGCCTATGGCACACAACTGCAGCGCTGTGTCGCTGATAAAACAAAAGCACAATTACATTACTCTTATGTTTGATTAAAAAAGGGGGAGCTCTGGTAGAAGTGGTGTGAGAAGCACGTATTTTATTTTATTGTCTGACACACCGCCATATTTCATGTTATAGAAGAATACTGCGAGTTGCAAACACACTAGGCACTCGATTCTGTAAAGAATTTATATTTATAAAAGTAAGTAGGATTATGAACTGTAGGCTTATTCATTGAATATATCTGATTTAACTAACTGTGTAACTTTTTTATGTTTAGTAGACAATCACCTCTGTACGACGTATTGGATGGCTGGCAAATTATTGTAATATTGAGATTTAGATTATGAGTCCGCACCTACCGCAGCAGTCTTTGGAAACGATTTAATTACGAAGTCCGATTATTCAGTTTTATTTCACGGTCAACTACGAGTAACATTGCCTTTACGAAAAAGCCATTGTCAAGCGTCTGATACCGAATAATTAAACGTCCACGTTCCAGATAAGCAAATACAATTGCAATCACAATCACCATCAAACAGATAGAATAATTAATATTTAAATAACAATATATTTTTTTATTTATTTTATAGGCTGCTACGGTCGCAGGTTCGAATCCTGCCTCGGGAATGGATGTGTGTGATGTCTAGGGGACTGATGACCTCGGACGTTAAGTTCAAAATGGCTCTGAGCACTAATGGACTTAACATCTGAAGTCATCAGTCCGCTAGAACTACTTAAACCTAACTAACCTAAGGACATCACACATATTCATGCCCGCACAGAGAGGGAATCGTGTGGTATCGTTCTGGATATCTTATCCGAAAATTACCTTGAGCAGATCGTTAGATAAACAACTCGCGAGGTTAACGTCTTAGACCTCCTGACAACAAACAAACCAGATCTTACCGAATCAATTAACGTAGAGGAAGGTATCAGTAATCATAAGGCTGTTACAGCATCTATGACGGCGGGCCCTACAAGGAATGTTAAGAAAGGTAGGAAGAAGTATCTCAGCAGCCAGCATCAAAATTCGGTGATGAGGGCAAAGATGTCTAGAACAAATGGAAAAAATTCAAAGGCATCGTTCAATATGCCCTAGACAAGTATGTTCCGAGTAAGGTTTTAAGGGAGGGGAAAGATCCACAATGGTTTAATAGACAGGTCAGAAAAGCGCTACGTAAACCAAAAGCACTTCATCTCTGATTCAAGAGAAGTGAAAACCTAGCGAACAAAAGCTGAACGAAGCGAAAATGAGCGCAAGGAGAGCAATCAGAGAAGCTTTCTATGATTTTGAAAGAAAGACGTTGTCAACCGACATGAGTAAATACGCTGAGAGATTTTTGTCGTATGTAAAATCATTAAGTGGGTCAAATTTATCTATTCATTCTCTCAAAGACCACACCGACACCGAAAGGGAGGATAACAACGAGAAGGCAGAAATACTGAATTCGGTCTTCCGAAGTTGTTTCACAGCGGAGTATCGTCGTACGAGCGACGAACTGGCAGATATTGAGAGAACAGCAGCTACAATCGCTTAGTAGTGGAAAGGCATCAGGACCAGATGTGATACCTATAAGATTATATAAAGATTATGTGAAAGAACTTGCTCCCTTCCGGCAGTAATTTATCGTAGATCGTTTGAGCAACGAAGGGTACCTAACGACTGGAAAAAAGCGCAGGTCATTCACGTTTTTAAGAAAGGCCGTAAGACAGATCCACACAATTGAAGACCTATACCACTGACGTCAATCTATTATAGAATTATCTAAGATGTTTTGTGCTCAAGAAGTATGACGAGTTTGGAAAATGAACATCTCCTCTATAAAAATCAACATGGATTTCGCATACAGAGATCCTGCCAAACACAGCTTGCTGTGTTTCTCCATGAGGCCCACAGCGCAGTGGACAACGGCGCTAGGGTTGATGCCGTGTTCCACTTCAGTAAGGCGTCTGACACCGTCCCGCACTGCCGTTTAATGAAACAAATTCGAGCTTACAGAGTATCGTAGCAGACTTGTGATTGGATTTAAGACTTTCTTGCAGATAGAATTCAACACGTCGCTCTTAACGGAACAAAAGCAACAGATGTAGAGGTAACATCCGGAATACCACATGAACGTGTGACATTACCGTTGCTGTTTACAGTATATATAAATGATTTAGTAGAAAGCGTCAGATGCTCTTTAAGGCTACTCGCGGATGATGCAGTTGTCTTTACCAATATAGCAACACCAAAAGATAGTAAGAATTTGTAGAACGTCCCGCAGAGAATTAATGAATGGTGCAGGCTCTGGGAGTTGACCCTAAACGTAAATAAATGCAACATAATACGCATACATAGGAGAGGAAATCCACTACTGTACAACTACACTGTTTATGGCAAACATCTGGAGACAGCGTCTGCCGTAAAATATCTAGGCGTAACTATCCAGAATGACCTTAAGTGGAATTACCACAGACTCAGATTCATCGGAAGAATCTTAAGGAAATGTAACTCATCCACGAAAGTAGTGACTTAGAGGCACTTGTTTGCCCGATTCTTGAGAATTGTTCGTCTATGTGGGATCCCTATCAAGTAGGACTGATAGAGGAGATAGATAAAATCCAACGAACAATGGCTATTTTAGTCACTGGATCGTTTAGCTGGCGAGAGGGCGTTACGGAGGTGCTAAGCAAACTCCACTGGCAGACGTTACAAGAGGAGCGTTGTGCATGACAGAGAGTTTTACTGTTGAAAGTTCGGGACAGCACTTTTCAGGAGAAGTCAGACAACGTATTACTTCGCCTCACATACATCACGCATATTGATCACGAGGATAAATTTCGAGAAAGTAGAGCCAATGCAAAGGCTTGCCGACAGCATTCTTCCCACGCACGATTCGCGAGTGGAACAGGGATGGAGGGATCAGATAGTGGTATCGAAAGTACCCTTTGCCGCACACCGTTAGGTGTGTAGAAGGAAAGTAATGTCACTTTTACGGGACCCACTAAATCGTGAAACGATTTCAGAAAAAGAAATAAGGAATACAGAGTGCGAGTTTGTAAAAAAATTAAAGATGAGAAATTTATCTAAAATGAGCTTTATAGTAAAATGTGAAAGTCAGAAGTAATAAGTAGTACTACATATACAATAATACCTAAAACCTCACAGATATGTTCATTTTTTAGCTAACGTTACAGAGTTCAAATTCAGGTTTTGTATTTAACTAAAATCGAGTGCACAAATTGGATAACGGCAAATCAACGTCTCCTACGATAAAGAAATTGAAATCTGCCTCGGAAAAAAGCAGAGAATGACGCGGTAAAATCGGTGAATAGCACACACAGACTGATTTAACAGATTTAAGAAATAATCACTACTATAGATCCCTTTTATTAAGGATTCAGTCATACGTAAAGTAAATAACAAACACAACCATCACAATGAAGGGAGTGTAGAAAAAATTTTGTTAAGAAATTCAGTAATGAATATGAATTCCGTGATACGTACGATCACAAGTTTAACAACTGATCTGTACTGCGTGGAATACGAATAAATTTGGAGCTTCTGTGTAGTGAATTGGAAAGAATAACGACCACACGTAGAAGAGGCTTTTTTCAGATTTCCTGTTTGGAAATACGGCAGCCTCAGACAGGGGGCAGGTTAGTGATTTCCGTACATTTAGCTCCACGGATTATGAAAGAGAGATTTAAGAGACAATTGTTTAAATGGAAACACTTACTGTGTTCAGTAAAATAGAAGACTTAGTCGTTCGTTGAAAAACTTAAGAACACAAAGATTTGGCTTGTCAAGTACACTTTATTCATACCTCTACGTACGATATGCTTTTCTGATTTACAAGTTACTTTCTTGTAGGTAGATACCTATGACGTGACGGATCCTGATGTCATTAGTATTTAAAAGGATAATAATGGATGTAAGAAAGAAGACATTCAGATGGTTTTATTTGCAGCATAATTTTTTTTGTTGAATTCAGTATTTAGTTTATGCTAATATTAGGTGTGCGTTTTAAATTAACTTTTTGTTCATTATCATGACCGCACACTTGGAATTCTATAACTTTAATTTTATAAACGCGACTGGGGTAACAGCCATGTCCTAACTGCATTAGTATTATGTAGCACTGGTGCTGTGTACTTGTTCTGATGTCCTTGACATTTCCGGCTGAATACGGCCATAAAATCCTCCTTTGCTTCTTTGGGTTACTGGCCACTCCATGTCCCTTTCCTCCTATGTTTGTTGCTGTTCTTTCCGTATGAAGACGTCAGATGTGAGTCTGATCCCTTGGAATTCACTTTAGTAACAGTGTCTTTAGCATATCTGTCTGCTGATGTTTCAGCGTTCTTTGATCGGCATGTGTGTATGTCGACGTCAATTTTACTTTCAGAATGAGTCGAACACAGTGTGCCTTGTACATTATCAGCGATTTTCACATTCTGACTCTGCAGAGTGCGTTTAAAATCTGTTATGATTACCACATTTTCGAGTTCGTTCCTTATTCCAAAAGTCACACCTCCTAGCGTTGCTAAAATTTGAGAAGTGTTTATTACTGGACAGTAAAAAGCATATCCAGTTTCTTCTGGTGTCTTGCAGCTTTCGGTGTAGATCTGGGTGTAAGTCGACCAACCCTATTCTATGATAGACATTGTTTTCCGTTTGTCTTCTGAACTGTTTGTCAATGAGAACGAATAAATCACCTTGTTTCCCAAGGAAGTTAATTCGTAGGGATAGCTGTATTCTGTTATACCGTTGCCTTGTAGGACTGATGGTAATAATTCTCGGAGCTAATGACAGCTTGCTATAATAACGGAAGTTATATGAGAATGGTTATTACTTTTTTTCTGCAGAATCTGACATAACTGCTACGGCTGTGTCTTCCCTCACATAGGCCTGCTACACCATGAGCACTTACGCTCTCGTAAGGCCTCGTGTGTGAAGGACACAATTTATCTGGAATCGTAGATGTTGAAACGTCCAACATACAGCGCTGATTCGGCTATATCAGATTTTAATTTCTTTGTGCTCTGAGAAGAACATTTGAGGGGCCCAAAGTTTATGTTGACGGTGAGGTCACGGAAGAAAGATGATGAGCGCATTCCTTTTGTTGTGAAAGAAATGTTGAACTTTACAACACAAAAAGACTGCGGATTCTCCACACTGTAAAGCGTATCTCGTGCACACGATGAATTCGTCACTAATTACTAGTATTTGAAAATTATAGAATATTTAGTTATCTGAATAATTATATTATGTGAATGCTAATGTTATATTGTAGAAGTTTGCTGAGGTGCGAGAAGTGTCACGACAGTCTGTACGCAAATTCGCGGCGAATGTGCAGATTACGAGAAGATAAAAGAAAATGCATTTCTGGCATCGGAAAAAATTAAAAGAGATCTGGGAAGTTGGCCGACTAAACAGATTTTCCCAAAACTAATCATGACAATTATTTATTACGAAAAAGATAAATATTGCGGTTCATTTCTTCTTACACACTTCTATTCAGATAGTGTTTTGGTAGTTCAGGTTTGCTGAGTGAGAGTTGTCTGTATCGGATGTGTTTATGAGAGTACATTCTACAGTTCAAATTAGAATAAGACGGTAATAAGGTTTAGGTCAATATGAGATTTCAGAAGATTCCACTGGAGAATACAATTGAGTCTAAGCTCCGTTTAAACCTAGCGTGCTCTATCGTTATGAATATGATTTCTCATACTAAATTCGGCTTCGGAAAGATATGAAATTGCTGTTGACTGTAATTATACTGGTCATTATCCGATTGACATTTATCAATACCGAGCGAGGTGGCGCAGTGGTTAGCACACTGGACTCGCATTCGGGAGGACGACGGTTCAATCCCGTCTCCGGCCATCCTGATTTAGGTTTTCCGTGATTTCCCTAAATCGCTTCAGGCAAATGCCGGGTTGGTTCCTTTGAAAAGGCACGGCCGATTTCCTTCCCCATCCTTCCCTCACCCGAGCTTGCGCTCCGTCTCTAATGACCTCGTTGTCGACGGGACGTTAAACACTAATATCCTCCTCCTTTATCAATATGTCGTGCCATGTCCATTGCTACCAGTAACTAACTGTTTTTAATCGAGGAAATAATTCCGATCTCAAAGACGCTCGGAATTTATATTTTTAATGAGTGGATAGTATAATAATGGTATCGGAAACGGGTGAGACTCTTGTGACTCAAGTTATTCGCTAATACGGAACAGAGAGAAACCTTGGATTTTGACTAATGATTTTCGGGCCTTTGAATTGTAGGCAATACTGTATACTTTAGTTAAAAGTTTTTAGTTACAGAGGTTTATTTATATAATGAAATCAATTATTAATTCTAAATGTATTATTAGAAGATTGGGCGTTTTGTTTAACAGATTATACCGCAGTTATATTCAAAGTACTGAAATAGAAATTATGAATAATCTGCTTTGTGCAAAACGGGATAGATACCAATGAGTCATTGACAAGTGCTACTATCGCTAGAATTGTAAGCTTCTATTGAGATTGACAGTTAAAAGCAGTATTTAAAATTTTAACACAAGCTGCAATTTAAACATAAAAAATGTACAAATCTGGAAACGTTTGTCTCAACGCAAACTGAAGACGTTGTCACACAGACTTTTCTACAAACGGATAGTAAGAATGAGAAATGATTAACAATTTTTCAAGGAAGATGATATAATTTACCTCGATCCGAACGCCTGTGGTAGATCGTAGAATTACATAAGCATTAGTTACCTGTATTTTAAAGTAGCGTTCATATGGTTCAAATGGCTCTGAGCAGTATGGGACTTAACTTCTGAGGTCATCAGTCCCCTAGAACTTAGAACTACTTAAACCTAACTAACCTAAGGACATCACACCCATCTATGCCCGAGGCAGGATTCGAACCTGCGACCGTAGCGGTCGCGCGGTTCCAGACTGTAGCGCCGAGAACCGCTCGGCCACGCTGGCCGGCTAGCGTTCATAGCAATTACATTATTCCAATCGACTAAATGAAAACTTTTATGGACGAATTATTTATTTTATAGTGACATCTAATGACATATTTCATTCATTTAAAAATAACGGAATATTTTTCATACGGGAGCGACTGTTGACTTTGGGGGCAGGTGGAGGAACAGCAGAGGTGCCGCTGGCGCACGCACCTATGCGCGAACATAGGATGGAACACTGGCTCTGCGGGAGCAGTGGAGCTAGGGATGCTGGACGCGGAAGGCCGATGGAGCCGCCGATCAGAGGGAGAGGGGGAGAGGGAGATGAAAGCGGGGCGCTGGTCACTGGTCAGCCGCGGAGATCAGCTGGGGCGGGCGCAGTGTTCACGTGACTGTCAGTGAGCGTTGCGCTGCTGCTGTGCTCAACTGAGGAGAAAGAGGGGACAGACTGTGCTGCGCGCCGGACTGCAAAGTATCGTGCTGCTGTTCTCACAGCAAGGGCAAGTTGTCATGTAATCTGGCGCGCAGCATGGCGAAGCAGGGCTGGTTAAATGCCATAACAACGAAAACGACAAGATGAAATCGATAGTCCAGGCTGCCGAAAACACCGACGAGTGAGTGCAGCAACAGGAGTAAGACGACCACAGTGTAACCATTCCTCCTCTGTACATCCAATACGAAGGAGACGAGCAGACAGAGCTGTACGTTCAGGCATGACAGGATTGCAAGTCCGAAGTTGTCGTCGGGTCGGTATACTCCGACACCATGATCGAGCTGCAAACGGCGAACATGGGAACTACAAGACGCTGAAGCGCACAATAGCCGCCCACATCCCTAACGCACCCGACGAGAAGACGGTGCCCCAACCCCGTCGTGTGAAAACGACCGAGGCACTTCTGAGGGACCTTGGATCATCAGCGAGAAGGCAGTTCAGCGCCGAGCTTATTTCCCACTTTAAAATAAAACAACGTTGTCCGCAATCACGTCATTATCACCTACTATACGTAACCTAAATCGTGGTGAATGCAATCTGTTTTCCCCCCAAGAGACGCAGAGTGACTACTGACACGTGAGCCCCTGCGTCCACCATAAATTGTTCCATACAGTTTAATTTGCTTCTGTTTCTGCATACGTTTCTGCTGTCTCGTGTTCTACTGGGAATGCCGCCTGACGGATGAGGCGTCCGCGTTCCCGTTTAATGGTTGATTATTAGGAAGCTGGTTGTCCTGTACTTCATTCCGATAATCACTCGCTTTATGGCTCACCTCCCTCCATTAATGACATTTGGGCCGACGACATTGTTTACTGATGTGGCCTATGCCAGAAGAAAAAACACCACGATCATTCTGTCTTTGCGTAGCGATGTCAGTCTCTTCCAACTGCGCAGATATCTTAAGGGCAGCAACCAGCAACCACTTGGGTTCTCCATTCTGATCCTCTTTGACATATCAGCAGAAATACCTCTTAGAAAGACATCGAGAGCCCTATTCTCACCTTCACGCAAAATAACTCCTCCTTTCCCTCCACATTCTGGATTAGTTCATTCATTTGTGAGTTCACTTTCCAAACCCTGTCAGAGAAAGATTCCACTGATTCGCCATGCTTCTGCGATAGTCCATTGAGATTTTCCGTAAGGAACTTCGCACTGCTCTGCTATCGTTAGTGCTACATTATACGGTCAGCCACTTCATCAAACGTTAGCACCTTACCGGAGGTCTCCTGGACCATAACACATATTTTCGCGTCACCCATTAACCTTAATCTAGCCATATTCGGGGACGTTTCTTCTGACCATTCTCCCAATTTAGCGGCAGCCTTTACATCACTAATAAAAACAGATACATCCTCAGTTGCTTTCCCCGAAAATGGCGCTATGAGGTTATTTTTGTGGAAAGTTTCTATGGGGCCAAACTGTTGAGGTCATCGGTCCCTAGGCTAACACACTACTTAAACAAACTTACGCTAAGGACAACAGACACACCCAGGCCCGAGAGAGGACTCAAATGTCCGGCGGGGGCAGCCCTGCTATGAGGTTAGTCGCTGCGGGTTCGAAGCAGTTGGCAGGTACACTCAATACGGTCCATTTCCTCCTGAACCAAGGACTTCTTGGCCTTCAACGGCTTCCCATTGCTCTATTCTCCTATCAATGGTTCATTGTCTTGT
This sequence comes from Schistocerca piceifrons, assembly GCF_021461385.2. NCBI lineage: Eukaryota > Metazoa > Arthropoda > Insecta > Orthoptera > Acrididae > Schistocerca > Schistocerca piceifrons. Next base: position 738,548,982 of record NC_060139.1, on the reverse strand, counting down.
CCCTGTTGCTTTGCAGTTTGTAACAATGCGGCTATTTGCACCATAAAAAGCTTCCACCCTTTCGTTTTGAATTTCTGCTCGTGTGTCTGGTATTTCTGTATAATCCATTTGCCATTTTACCATAAAAGCGAGAAACTGCACACAACAGACAAAAAATGAAGGAATTCAACTATACTTAACCATTACACCACATCATAGCCCAGGGAGATTCTGTGCACTGATGTGCTTCGTGACAAACCCTTCTACAAATACTATAGGTTTCTGACACATATTGAACGCGTGGCAAGTCATCAAGTCATGCTCAGATAAATTACAATATGGACGCCTCACTGGCTGCAAGTAAATTTGTCTAGTGTTCCCACAGAACTGGGACAGGTCTGCAGATTCTTTCTGTGGGACAAACGACACGTTTATCACACTGTGAAGGTCCCTATGGCTCAACATGGCACCAACAAAATACACAGCAAGTTAGCAAATAAATTTCGCTTACCACACTGCTCATAGCTGTTGGCCTCTAATTGGAGCTTCGCTGACAGTCGGCTGCTGTTGTCGTAGATACGTGGATGGTGCACCAGGTGTAGATATCTCTATCACTGGCAACCACTTGCTGACACCAGATGTGGAGTCCAGTCCCAGACTCCTACAGTCATCAGGAGAGAGGCAGATGGGATGAGGTGACGAGGACCTAGTTACTCTCAAGAGTACCAAGAAAAAACATCAACAATAACACATTTATTAGGCAGTAACGTGCTGCCCCACAGATGGGGTGGTGGAGCTTCCAGCACTGTGTGTCAATCTCCAAAGCGCTCTCACTGACATCGAAGATTTATAGTTAGGAGTCTAGCCCCATGTCCACGTGAAGTACTTGCTGGTTCACAGGGGTCCTCTCTCAGCCTTCGTTTAGGAAACAGGAAGTAGTAACATGCGTGTCTGCTACTGGAATGGTATGAGCATCTCCAGTGCCTACGCTCTGGAAGGCAGATGACAGACAGCATCCAGGTCACGTTGGTCAAGCCTCCAACGTGCTTGCAGGGAGATGGTGGCCTCAGCGCCCCACCAGCTTGGCCCTGACAGCGTAGCTGGCAGTAGCAGTTCTTCCAGCGAGACATTTGAGTACAGTTAGGTGTGCCGAGGATCGACCTCCATAGCCTGGTCTCTTAATGGCTAGCTGCAGCTAACACAAGGTCTGAGACTGCGCAGTGGACACCCAGTAATAAGCACTAAGCATTCAACCATTTGTTAAGAAGGGTGAGGTATTTTTGTTGGCACTTCCCATTTGCTCTTGGTGCGGTGGGAATTGCCGTGACATCTTGTATCCTCGTTTTTTCTCGCCGTCAGCGCTCGTAGTGACTTCAGACTTTCGCAACTTCACCTTTGAGAGTCTCTTTACTGCTCAGTTATTCAAAAACAGTCTTAATCGCATTTATTATTATTATACCGCCAACCGGTTTCAACCCGACGTAGGTGTCATCTTCTGGGTGTTTACGCTGTGAAATTATAGATATCTGTCAGAAAGACTCCATTATACAACAACTAAAATTACGTAAATTTTAAAATATGTTACCCATTGGTCGACTGCTGGTGGTGTCACTCCTATCTACGTAACAGAAGGAAATTATGCGAGACTAGCCCTTCGTATGCCAGACCGTACGGCTTTCCGAGCGAGAAGGAGCGCCTGGTCCCCGGCACGAATCCGGCCGGCGGATTTGTGTCGAGGTCCGGTGAGCCGGCCAGTCTGTGAATGGTTTTTAGGCGGTTTTCCATCTGCCTCGGCGAATACGGGCTGGTTCCCCTTATTCCGCCTCAGTTACACTATGTCGGCGACTGCTACGCAAACAAGTTCTCCACGTACGCGTACACCATTACTCTACCACGCAGTGAGACGTTCCCCGGGGGGTCCACCGGGGGCCAAACCACACAATAACCCTGGGTTCAGTGTGGGGCGGCGGAGGGGTGAAGTGGACTGCGGTAGTCGTCGTGGGGTTGTGGACCACTGCGGCTGCGGCGGGAACGGAACCTCTCCGTCGTTTCTAGGTCCCCGGTTAACATACAATACAATACAATACAATACAACCATTCGTATGGGTTTAAAATTAGCGTGCTGAGATCACGTGAATAGACGGCAACAACCCCAGCGGCGATTAACGACATTTAACACAATTTATTATATGTAACTACTAGTCACCTTGGTTTAACATAAATTTAAGTGACACTACATAACAGAAAGCGGAACTATTCCATTTAAAAAGAGTTACAATTGTAGTGGTAATTATAAAATAATAACAAATGTTCTGTAGTCAACGCGTAAAATTCGTAAAAGTATATTACATTATGTGCCATAATACAAAGCAAAACAATTTGTGACACACAAAAACTGGTGTCGTCTTGTATTATAATATATCTATTCGTACATTTAAGTAGAAAACATATGAGTTAATTTACTAAAACGGCTAATGTGGAAGGACTACAGAGCCCTCTACTCCTTGTGGTGAGGACGCCGTTGCCATGGTTTATAAAGCGTATATCAGGCACCCTCTAGTCTGTGTAGAGAGGACGCCGTCGTCATGGTAGCAGCTGGTGTGTTCGGATGGTGTTATCTTTGCCCTGGCCATGACGTCCGTTGCCGTGGTAGCGGTATGTCACGGCTCTTCATCCACAGAGATGTTGTCACTTATTTGAGGTTATGGAAATATCGACAGTCAAGGATAACCTAAAAAATCTAAAGATAGGATAAAAGTTTACGACACGTTTGTAGTACTCATTAAAGGAATTAAACTATTAAAATAATAAAAGGAAAAGTTGCATCATTGTGTACAAATAATATTTTAGAATAGCTCGAAGAAATTTTTATCGTGACTCTCTATTTGTTCATTCAGCATCGCTGCCGGATTCCGTTTATTATATATAAAAATTTCCAGGCTCTATAGAATATTCATCATAGGTCCTTTTTGGATTACATGCAGTATCTTCAGATCTTCCTTTATACTTATTTCTGCATGTTTTTCCGTATCTAAATGCTGTTCGAAGATTGATTTATTACGTGCTGTTGCAGTAGTATGTTCTTTAAATTTGGCATTAAAACTTCTCCCTGTTTGCTCGATGTAAATTTTGCTACAATCTTTACAAGACAATTTATAAATTCCTGATTTAGCAAGCATCTTGTTTTTAACATCTCGTACACTATGCCTAAGATTATTAGCTATTGTATTTGTAGAGAAAGCAATCGTAACATCCGGATTCTTGAACAGTTTATTTATCTTATCTGATATAGTCCCCATATACAGCATCTTCGCAAAAGTTCTCTTTTCGGGTATTTTCGCATGTCTGACGTGTATTTTCTGTTGCATCGTCTCTACTATATTTGCATTATATCCATTAGATATGGCAATTTGCTTTAATATGTTAATCTCCTTCTGTCTCTGTTCCGTTATTAGTGGTATTGTATTCAACCTATGTATCATTGTGAAGAAGAAAGCTTTTTTGTATCTATTTGGGTGGCATGACTTTGCAGGGATAATGGTATCTGTAGTTGGAGGTTTCCGATAGATGCCAAAGTTGTGGTGTCCATTATCGTTAAAAATAGTTAGGTCTAAATAATTTATAGATTTATGTTGTTCGTGTTCAACCGTGAAAGTAAATTTTCCGTGTATGCTGTTCAGCGTTTCCTACAAATTATTTATCTCCTCTATTGTACCATCAAATAATATTAGAATGTCATCAACATATCACTTATAGTATATGATTTTCTGGCGTATGCACGGATGATCTTTCAAAAACATAACTTCTTTATTATGGAATAACTTTGAACTTCTGTATCTCAGAAACGAATAGAGATATCAAGAAAATTTTTGAGATTGTTCGAGATCGGGATCTCAGGAACATATCGTAAAAATTTCAGCCATTTTCTCGGCGTAGCAGTTTTGGAACCCACGGCTTTGTTTTCGTATCCATAAAACATGTTTTCGGGTTGCTTCTCAATAACGGACACAGGTTTATGAAAACGGGAAGATGACACTTCTAGATAAAATCTGAGCAATTTTCTGCGGTTAGGTACATAGATATTCGCTGCTGACGGGGAACAAATGTTGAGAAACTGTTTTTTCACGTTTTCTCAGGAACTGTTCACTAATTAAAGAGTGCCTCCATAAGTCCCTTAATGAGCACTGCAGACCACATCCATATGGGCGGCGTTGTGGAACAGATTGGCGCATGCTGTCGCATGCATAGCGATTGACAATAACCAAATTAACATTGGTTGGAGATATCTTAAGCAAATGTAACTCATTTACGTGGTGCTTTACGAAAATCTCGTTTGAGTATTGTTTGTTCCTCGTAGCAAGTTAGACTAACGGAAGAGATGGCTGAAAATTGAAAGAAGAACTACTTGGTTCGTCATGGGTTCGCTTGAAAATGTGTGAAATTTTATGGGACTTAACTGCTAAGGTCATCAGTCCCTAAGCATACACACTACTTAACCTAAATTATCCTAAGGACAAACACACACACCCATGCCCGAGGGAGGACTCGAACCTCCGCCGGGGCCAGCCATACAGTCCATGACTGCAGCACCAAGACGGCTAATCCCGCGTGGCGGTTCGCTTGACCGTGATAAGAGCGATAGAGACATGCACAGCTATTTCTAGTGGTGGACGCTGCAAGAAAGCCATTTTTCATCTCGTAAAGGCGCTCCGTATTTCTCTAACTCTGGGAGCGTACTCTCGATGACCAATTACGAAATGTATTTCTGTGCTCAAACAACTTCTCGAGGAATTACCGTGACATTGAAGTTAGTGAGGTTAGTGGTTATACTAAGGTATACGAAAAATTGACTTATAATTCTAAGAATAACCGGTAAACTGTGGACCCTCCGAAAAGCATCATGTTATGGGTGTGTAGTGTAGATGTGTAGATATAGATGTAAAGACAGAGCATTATTGATATTCTCTCATTTACCTTCCATATGACCTTTTCTGAAAGTATTCACTTGCTACTGAACAGGCAAGGGCTCTAGTTTCTAGGTACATATATTTGCTAGTGACGCACTACCCTTGCAAGCCTTGCCCCTATAGAACAGTTCAACGATACATTACTAGCCTTTCGATCCATGTAGAAAGTCTGGGGTCTCGAAAGAAGAAACACTCTTTAGCTTCGCTGGATGCAATGCGTCAGCAAGTACGTGCAGTGATTTTAAGAAAAGCAACAAAAACAGAAAATATTAAAAAGAAACATTTGAGATTGTGTGACTCAGTCGTTAACTTTAAACTTGAGAACGGAGTTAAGAGATATATTATTACACTCACCAGCTTCAATTAGCTTAACTGCAGTTCAGATATATATGACAGGAATTTAGAGTTCCCAGTAGTAGCTAAACCGCAGTTCCCGAGTCGCTGTCCTTGAAAAGCACACTGAAAAATTCTCATTAACGCGAAAAATGTTTCAGCCGTTCTAACTCATCTAACCGCTCACAACTTGATATCCTGCAATGGGAATATCGTCATCATCTCTAGGGACATAGCTGTACGACTGTTTCGCACAATGCATCCTTCCTTAGTCTTCCAAATTTCGGAATATAGTGCCTTTTCCACAACTGAATATTACGGTACTGAACTAGAGACGTGAAACATGATCCCTGGTTTCCGTTAGTAGTTACATATTCACTGAAAACGCTCTTCTCATAAGAGATACGAATGTGAATGTTTCATAGCCTTAAAAGGGATTCTCCCGTTGCATATCTACTTATGAAGTACAGCTAGATGTCACCCCTTAGCACCTAGTACGTCCAGTTTACGATTATGCTTAGCGTTATTAGAGGGGAGGAATTCGAAACTCCCAAAGCTTGTAACAGGTGCAGTTTTACATAACTCTTCGAATGAGTAACATTTTCCTATAAAAGTTAGTCCAAAATGATAATTTATTGAATGTCGGAATTTTATAGTTGCCAATGCGGTCATAAACCCAGAAGAATTGTAGTGATCGTCGCAACGGCCGCGAAAGTGTCCGTTTACAATTATGATAATATTACTGAGGTTAAAATATTTCTGTGTGGCTATAAGCTGTCAACAAAAAAAAAACTTCAAATGTTTGTGAATGCCTGAGGGACCAAACTGCTGAGGTCATCGGTGCCTAGACTTACACACTACCTAAACTAACTTAAACTAACTTATGGCATGAACAACACACACACCCATGTCCGAGGGAGGACTCGAAACTCCGACGGGAGGGGCTGCGAAATCCATGACATGGCGCCTCAAACTCGACGTGTCAGCTGTTAATATTTTGTGGCAAGTACATGCAATATTCTTAAATAAACAGACTACAGCTTACTTCAGGGTGGAACAAGAGTTCATTAATTTCTCAGGAGATTATATATATAATTTTTAATAGCTTTTTAAAAGTCACTTTAAAAAATTATGTGTGTGTTTAGGGATTCGTTTTATGAATGATCATAGGCGGTTCTAGTTGAAAACTGAATGAAGTACTTAACAATAGTTAAATTAACTAGATATTCCATAAAATAAAAAGAAGCGCCGAAAACCGGATGTATCATGAATTCAGTTTTTTCTAATACTGAGGTATTGGTTGCAGTGATCATTTTGTGAGTAGATTACAACGATCCTGTTCAGGCAGGAGTTCAGAAGCTGAGATGTCTACAATGGACTCGTTGGAGCGGTCTGTAAGACCACTGTATGCAGACAGTTTATAGAGACACGAACCTTGTGAGACGAGCGTTATTCTGTTGAAAAATGGCAGCACAGTACAGCTGCATGAGAGGTAAAATGTGAGGGACTTAGAATAGCTGTGACTTGCTGTTGCGCTCTCAATCACTACCAACAGTGATCTGAAGTCATACTCAATGGCATCCCATACAATGATGCCAGGAGCAACACTGATATGCCACTCCAAAACATTGGAAGAATGGGGCCTGTCCCCAGGTCACCGCCTTGTATTGTATTGTATGGAACTGGGGACCCAGAAATGACGGAGAGGCCTCGTCGCCGCGGTAGCCCTCAGTGGTTCACAACCCCACAACAGGCTACAGCAGACCACTTCACCCCACCGCCGCACCACACTGAACCCAGGGTTATTGTGCGGTTCGGCCCCCGGTGAACCCCCATGGGAAAGTCTCACACCAGACGAGTGTAATCCCAATGTTAGCGTGGTAGAGTAATTATGGTGTACGCGTGCATGGAGACAGTGTTTGCTCAGCAATCGCCGACGTAGTGCAACTGAGGCGGAATAAGAGGAACCAGCCCGCATTCGGCGAGGCAGATGGAAAACCGCCTTAAAAACCATCCACAGACTGGCCGGCACACTGGTCCCCGACACTTATCCGCTGGGTGGATTCGTGCCCGTCTCCTGGAAGGTAGTGCGTTCGACAGCATGGCTAACCGGGCGGGCTAGGTGGATGACACGCACTGATGAGAAGAGGTTATGATGTGCTTGATGTACAATACGGTGATCAGATGTGGTCAACTGGATTCCTGACGGCGAATATGGCTGCACTAGCTGTCCCATTGTAATGGAATGAACTACGTCAGCGCTTGGACCCAAGGACGGAGCACGAGAAAACGGGCATCAGGCACCGCTTATCGACGACATGCCTCCTTTTAGCAACAGAAAGGTGTCTCTGTGACACTGTTATGCGTATCACTGCACATCCCCTAGCCTTTGGGGAGCCACTATGGTTTGATTCACTTCCATGTAATGACAGCCATTTCGATCATTGCATCTGTCCCAGAACATTTGCGCGTAACACATAAACACGGACACATCTGCAACGTCAACTGGGAGTGGCTGCATTGAAACCACTCCTGGTTCAGCTGTCATTGTCAAACAGTTGAGCAACAAAGTGACGTCCAGTCTGTGTTGGTCAGTGCCGTACCGATGACGTGGCAATCTCCACCATCACCAGGCCTTGAATCTCTGTCCGACGACTGAGCATCCGGACACTCGAGTTGCCAAGCAACTTCGCTATCTCCTTGGGACTACAACGCAGGGATCCAGTAGTCTCCACCTTTGCCAAGGAATCAACGAAGGACCTCCTCACCCTGTGCTATTGAGAGGCGAGATGCAGCCTAATGTATTACAACGGCGGCCCTTCTCCGCTGGGCCTACCACGCAACATGCCAGCCCAACACGAGACTTCTTTGACACAGCAGCAGCCACCAAGGGAGTGCTCACTCAGTGATATCACCTGTGGGCCCCACTGGAGGTCGGCGTTCTGGGAGAAGCCGTGACAGTTTCGTTGGTTCACTTGCCATTGACTCTAGTAACATCAGGGTCTGATGAATGTAAACAAACAGCAATAGATGGGTTCTTGTTTCTAGGAACTTATTTATTCACCTGCACCTACATCTGTCTACGGCAAAAAAAACCTACCCACAACCAGCTATCCCAGAAACCCTGTTGTAATTGCTGTTCAGAGTGTGTCTGCTGCTATACCATCAAGATTGGTGTCAGAAGATCTACTGAAGATGAAGGTGGACGACAACCAGAAGAAATCAGCCCATTCCAAGGTTTTCAAGCAGGAACATCCCATGCAGGAGTATGAATAAGTATAGATTTTAGAGTTCCTTGGGCGTATATGGTTGTTCCTTAGCCTTTCTTCTGCCTTACTGTTTTGTTTGTACCGTGTTCAAATGGCTCTAAGCACTGTGGGACTTAACATCTGAGGTCATCAGTCCCCTAGAACCTAGAAATACTTAAACCTAACTACCCTAAGGACATCAAACACATCCATGCCCGAGGCAAGATACGAACCTGCGACCGTAGCAGCAGCCCGGTGTTTGTACTGTGTATTTGTGTTGGTAGTGAGTAGGCAATACGGATAAACAAGTTTTGGCTCAGGATATATTCGGTATCTGATAGATCAAGCAGCTCAATTGCAGACTGAATTAGGACAAGAAAGAGTGGAATGGACGCAAAAAAGACGTTCTAATGCACCTATCCTTGATACTAACACCGCTTTGTTGATCACGCCATTTTCTGGAAAATTAGGGTAACGATCTTTGGTTTTTTGACGATTTGGATGGATTTGTTAGTTGGGAAAATTGGAGCAAAGAGCAATTATTAAGTTTAGCTGAACAAAACAGGCGATGATAGAGCGTACATAATGTCTTAATGAGATATTGAAAGAAGCAGTCTTTTAATGATTGAGGGCATGGTTAGCAGAAGGATCTAGGAGGAAAAATATATATCGAGAGATTACCATGGGCAGCTTAACAGGATATTCCAGAGAGATAGGGAACCAGTAGAGAATCTTGTAGACTGCATTCCGAAAATTAATATAAATACACATGAGCTCACTGAGAATTCCAATGCCAATAAGGCCTCATTATAAGAAACAGAGCAAACAGTACCTGGTGCATATTTACAGGGATTAGTGCCGGGTACGCCGCATAGGGTTCGTATGGAATTCCCAAAGACTATGAGTGAAGTAGTAGAAACTGAGACAGCACAAGCTGAAACTGATATGGTCACCAGACCACGGAAAAAGAAAGTAATATTTAATGCGGGTATCAAACACGAGTATTTTGGTTATGTCTGTACAAGTCATATGAAGCGTAACTGCAGCGAACATCTGTGTCAGACATGTATACGTTCTGTACATTTCGAGTGGGATTTTACAAACAAAAGTTCGAAGGACCAGGGAAGGTACTCTGTCGTTAAAATGGGGCAGGGGGTGGTGTGTCCACTGTACAATTATCCCAGTGAGAGTTAGCACACATAACCTGCGTGCAGAATACATGGCAGACTTTTTTGGTTGGTTGATTTGGTGGGAGGGGACTAAACAGAAAGGTCATAGGTCCCATCGGATGAGGGAAAGATGGGGAAGAAAATCAGCCACACCCTTTCAAAGCAACTATCCCGCCATTTGCCTGAAGCGATTTAGCGAAATCACGGGTACCCAGAATCAGGATAGCCGGACTCGGGTTTGAACCGTCGTCCTCCCCAGTACGAGTCCAGTGTGCTAACCACTGCACCCCATCGTTCAGTCTAGACTTATTTCTGATCAGTTACATAAAAGGAAATGTGTGCAAATTCTTATTAGACACTGAATTTTAAGAACTGGTGGTATGTAGGAATATACATTTTTTAAAGTAGAATTGAATCCACCAGACAGTAGATTAATCTCTCGCTTCAGCAGTGCTAGGGTCCAACTGGGGGGTGGGAGGGTGTGTTGCTTGGGGGGGGGGGGAGAATAACTTCTGGGTTAGGGCAGAAATTCTCCCTACGGTCGGCACTGACTATGAAGTTATACTCAGTTTAGATTTCCTGGTTGCATATCCTGCTAAAGTTGACTTGGAACAGCTCATAGTAGAACCAAGAAGAGCAACATTTTATCTCGATTTTAGGGCTGGAAAACCACCACTGTTTCAAGAATCACCCCGAGGCCAGAGGCGACGGTCTAAACTGTGTCCAAGGTCCCTTAAAATCAAGTTGCTGGATATCGTGTTGGAAGGTACTGCAAAATTATTGTGGGCTGATGTAGGACCTGATCTGCTGGTTAACTCTTTGTGTATAGTTGAGTGTTTGCCAGAGGCTGAAGAATTAGATAAGTACAATGTTTTACACAATGTAGTATGCCTTGTGTATGGCTAATTGATGGAAACAGAGTTGTGTCCTCAGCGTTGATAACTTTAGTTCTAAAGAGATACAGGCCTCACATGATCTCTGATAGCCAGCTAGGACGTAGAGGATGAGGATGAGTTAGAAAGGATTTCATGTTACTCTATACAACGTTGGGACTGATTGTCAGTTTAAATTCACTGAGGAAATTAGCACACCTAGACGTACAGGATAAGGAAGACATATATAGGCTACTGGAAGGATATACTGAGTCATTCGATCTTCCTGGACCGTCGCTTGCTGGGCCAATGCAAAAACATATTCCCACTGGCAATGAGTTACCTGTCTATAAGAATCCACAGAGTCCTACAGCATTTAAAAACTGCCGTGGAAGAGTTTACAGATCAACAACTTCAAGATGATCTCATAAAAGAGAATAATATCATGTGATCCACACTACTTCTCATAGTCCTAACAAATCATCAGGTGGCTGCAAAGCCTATAGATTTTGTGAAGTGGGTGACATCAGTTAGAAATAATGCCTGAAGACTGTCCGAAACCAGCATTATGAACTCTGTTATTATCAATATTGTCTCATGCCAGCTGAAGAACTTTCCAGCATCTTTCCAATACCTGTTAGATGGTATATGGGAGGGTTAAAACAAAAAACAAATTAATGGTCTATTTATATGATGTCATTATATTCTCCAATGGTATCCAGCAGCATATGATTCATTTACATGAAGTTTTTGAGTGTTTATGCACAGTATGATTAACATTCAGCCTGAAGAAATGCCATTTCCTTTTACAAGAAGTCAGTTACTTGGGCAATAAGAAATTTATTCCTAAATTCAGTGAAACTGCAAGACCTGTCACTGCAATCATTGAAAAAGGGAGTAAAGTTTCACTTGGCTCCAGAATGTGAAATAATGTTTGTAAAACTAAAATATTTACTGATCTCTAGTCCATTTCACACTTTTTGAGATTAACAAAAGCAATTTATACTGTCATGTGATGCTAGCAAGTTTCTTTTGGGGTGAATTGTGGGCCAAGGAGTAGATGGACACGAATATTCAATAGCATATTCATCAAGAGATCTTAGTAAGGAAGAAAAAAATTACTCAGCTGCTGAGGAAGACATTCTAGCATTAATATATGGAATAACTAATTTCCATACTTATTTTTATTGATGGCACTTAAAAGTAATAACTGATAATGTGACATTGATGTGGTACCAGGACTTAAATATCTGACGAGTTATTTAACCAGAGGAAGATTATGAGTGAGTGAATTTGATTCTGAAGTAGCACACGTACTGCGGAAATCACACGGGGGTCTGGTGGTCTTAGTTATAAAATAAGAATAATGGAATGCACCAAAGCGACACAGAAGAATGGAGAGAAGCACAAAGTAATTACCCAGACTGTCAGCAATGTGCTAAGCAGCCATAAATTTTAACCCTCCCATATACCACCTAACAGGTATTGGAAAGATGCTGTACAGGAAGGCAAGATGTGGGTTACATATAGTGCAACCAGCGATATTGATAAATGATATCTCCGGCAAGCTCATGATTCAATTTTAGCTGGCTACAGTGGCCGTCGAGGTACAGAAAGCAAAGTTGCACAAAATTACTGGTGGATGACGTGTAAACAAGATGTCAGTCATTACATCAAAAATCGTACCCCATGCCCAGAGAGCAGAATTCAATCACCAGACGACTACACTGAAGAGATACCAGAGGGAGATAAATCTTTTCAGATGGCTGGTGTGGACATACTCAGACATTTGCTCGCACACCAGCAAAAAATAATTCTGTGCTAACGATAGCTTATAATTGTTCACCTTTCATATTCACGATAGCAGTTCCTAATCAACAAGAAAAAGCAGTAGCACAGGTGATGGTTAACCAATGGATACTTAAGTTTGAAACACCTGTGACAGTGATCACAGACCAAAGAACAGTTTTTATGTCTGTTTTAATAACAATTCTGCCAATCATTAGGCATTAAGAAGCTCAAGACTAGTGCAATACACCAACAATTAAATAGACAAACTGATGTAGTCCATCATGCAATAGGAAATATGTTGTGTTACTATGTTAACAGTCATCAAAATAACTGTAACACCTTACTCCCTTATATAGTAGTGGTATCCAACTAAAAAGTCCATGAGAGTGCAAGATTATCCCCCAAGGAGGCTGTTTTTGGTCAGAAGATGCCGTCTCCTTTTGAACTATGTAAGCTCTCTCCAGGGAAAGATATATCATCAGTAAAAAAAAATCTAGAAAAGTTTAAAAAATATGTGGCACCAAGTTAAGAAACAAGACACTAAATTCTTTGAGCGATGGGAAAGTACCCACATTAAAAAAGCAATATTATCAAATCATTATGTCAGAGAATGATCTAACCAACACATCTGTGCGCCAAAGGAGAAGACTAAAAATGTTGTTCCATTTTACCAGTAAACCTATCGAGCTATAGAAATGTGATCACCTGTTAATGTTAAATCACAGCTTCCAGCACACGCCACAGTCGTCAAAGTAAGTTCTGTCTGCCCTTTCAAAGAAACCCCAGAGGCGCTGGCTCCATTTCCAGCAGTAGTTTCAGATGGAAGAGCGAAGTGCTTGGGAAAAAGGAAAATATGGATAAAAGTCGGCAACAAGAGGAGGAGTTCTTGCAGCTATTCCCACATATCGCTATTCACTTATTTCACAAACAGAAATAATGAGCTATTGAGAGGATTGTAAGATAACTGATGACGAAATGGATTTGTGAAATTATGTCTTAAGTTATTAATTATAGGGTTAAGTCTGTTATGCTATTTTTATGTTTCAGTAAGTGCTGAATTGTAGAAGATGTTATTTTGTGAAAGAGACTCTTGAGTGAGGGGAAAGGAAACATTTGGTTTATGTACTATGTTGAAGGAATTGTTGTGTGAAATTTTATTTGCAATATTTAGAATGATAGTAGAACTTTAACATTTAGACTAATAGGGGGACATCAATGTCATTTCGTACAATGTCTGATTTACTTTGTGAATAGAGCATGTTTTGTTGTTGTGGAATTAGTTACTGGTTCTCAGCAAGCATGAACTACAAGAGGGTTGTTACTGATTGCAAGTATGCACATGTGTGCATGTTAGTTGAAAGTACTTAGCTTAACTTCTCTAAGGCAGTTAATTTATGAAGGACAAAGAACGGCATTAAACAGAAAATCCTACCCCTGCTCATCATGCAAGAATTCCAGTGCTGCCAAGCCAAGACGATCACAATCTGCTCTACACAGTGGGTGGACATCAATCCCAGGTCATGCTATCATTATAGCGACATGCAGCATATAGAGTTACAGGGTCGAAGGTTGCTGATTAGTGGCACCTGAGGAGATATTTCTGGGCCATCTCACTGATTACTCACCAACCTGTATCCACCACCATAAATATCACCTATACATAAATGTAGCTACAGATTTCCACCATACTGGACTGACTGCAGGACAGCAACTTGTATTAACCATTTAGATAAAGAAAGTTGCAAAGAAAGATCAGGACCCATTTTCAAATCATGCAGACAGACCAAACAGTATTTTTAAAATAACATACAAACCATGTCACGATTATATGTATAACAATGTCAAGTTGAACTATAAACAGTGAGAGAACATATATGGTTTCCATTGCCTCCTGCGGCCCCATGCCGTTGATCATCGCTGATTCTTCCAGCTTTTTAGGGGAAGTTTCACATTACAAGGGCAAGAGAATGCCCTGAATCTTTGTCTGCTCCTCCGTCATCTTTGATAAGGCTATTGGCAGTACAAGGGTGCCTCATTACATTAGAAGTGTTCGGCCGCTATTGCTGATGATTTTTATTGAAAATTTAAGCAGTGGCGAGGTTCGTACACAGGATCCAGGATGCTTTGTTTACTAGTGAAATGCTAACAACATGCCACAGGTACTAACAGAGGAGAACTCTGAAATTAGTCTTTTGTTTGTTTCTCTCTCTAGAGTAATGTCGTTGACAGCTAACTTTTATTCCGCTTTCAGCTTCTGTTTGCTGATTTCCTTAATCACTTATGCTTCAAAATCTTTAACTTATTCAAAATTTGTAAGCATTTTTATCTCTCTGTTAATCTTGTCTTCATCAAGCTGAAGATCCATCTTTCTCCATTTCATTGGGTGAGTGTATGTTTCTTATGGGTTATAGCGTGAGATGATGCTTAGCAGGTTAATGTGTCTGCAGTTTCCGTTTTCCGGAAAAAATCCAATTTATGCACTTAATCCTTCTGCTTTACAGTAATTAACTTCAAATTCACAGGTGAATTTGATCAAGTATATTCTTTAGTGACGAGTGCATATTAGCTATGTCCGCCTCACATCAATGTCACCTATACTAAGGTGACATCGATGTAAAGTTGGTCGTTAACGACCTTGTCAGCTTATTGGTAAAACTGCTCAAACTAATTTTCTTCAGCATGGTTAGTGAAGATGTTGGCCAAGGTGTCTGCAGTTCCATATGGTTTAACCATACTGTTGCGAGTGTATACTGTCCTGAAAGCTAAAGAAGATACAACAAAGACTAAGTTTCAATGGTTGAATGAACTCTCACATTTCTGTTGCACATAGTTTTCTGTGCGTAATAAAGTTATTTTCAGTAATGTCTATGGTTTCTTTAGAGGGAACATTTGTATGAATATTGATAATATTGAAATCAGTTTACTGTTGTAAGTAATACATCATTGTGTATTTCTTCTCATATATATATATATATATATATATATATATATATATATATATATATATATATATTACTGATTAATAATTGAGTCTTTTGCTTAAGTACGAAAATGACACATCTATACCACATCAATTTAACTTGTGCCACTGCCTGTTTCCTCTAGTGAAACATCATTAAATATTGCACCACTGTTACACATAAATGTTGGTTTCCATTTGTTTGACCAAATATACACCTGTGTTGCTTTAGTGGTGGTGGTGTTGCTAACCTATCTGCTAGATTCGGTGTCTCATGAACTATGATTCTCATGTGTTCTTTTTAGTTTTTTATTTATTGTCCTACATATATATTTCACTATGTGAGTAGGGTGAAGAACTGGTATGAGAGTTATTAATCTCGTAATGTCCATTTCTAAGAACGGGGGAAAGGATATTGGATTGGCTATGAGATGGAGAGAAATAAAACAGGGCAAGAAACAAATAGAGAGAGAGAGAGAAATAGAGAGAGAGAGAAATAGAGAGAGAGAAACCTTTCTTATTTTATATTATACTGGTTCTGCATTATATATTTTATGAAGGGGAGGGAGCTACCTTTTTTTAGTTCAGTCACTTTATGTGATCAACTTTTCGCAGTGTTTGGTGACTAATATTTATCTGATCAGTAAGGAGATATTTATTGTGATTTGGTGCTTGTATATAATTAGCTTTCTTACAATGTGAGATGTCAGTTCATACTGATGTTGATGATGCTCACGTTCTTTTGTATTTTTTGGTCTGTGATACTCTTTTTAAGATGGCCTGCAGGTGTTTAGTGAGTAGTACCGTCTTGTCATTGTATGATGTGCGCTGTATATTTCGTGTCAAGGGCTCTGCTAAATAAGTTAGCAATTCTGCACACGCAAACGAACACAGATGTACGATTTCTCAGAGAAACGTAAAAGATATTTACGCGTAATAGTCGTGTATTATATCATGAACAGGATAGTGCTGCATGCGAATGTGAAAAAATGCCGAAAAGACAAGCGTCAAAATTATATGATAAATGTGCAGAAAACAGACAAAATGCAGTAAATTGACGAACCACACTTCAGTAGAGCATTAAACGTGCTGTTTTTAGATATAAAGCCAAATCAAAACTAAAAGCTATGTGTAAAAGTGGCCTCAGTTTTCAGGGAATCGAGAGTAGTTTGTTACAAAATTTTTGGTTCAGTAGATTTTCTTTTGTCTGGCTAAGAGTTGTTGCTTGCTGGGAGACCGCTCCCGCCGCCCACGCTCGGTACTGGCACATATTGCTGGGCTTGCAAAGTTCTCACAGCTGGGGATTGCTGACGGACGCACGCCTGCAACCCTCGGCCAGTGGGAGAGTAGGACAAGATCATGTGAGGCCTCGATAGACAGTAGTAGCATGCTGGTTCCAGAACGGATGCTCTCTCTGTAGCCATTTACCGGCCTGACAATATTCCTTCTCTTGCGCACTCTGTTCCTACTATGTAACTAAACTGTTAAGGCTCCCTTCAGACGTTTGGCGTCTCCCCCCCCCCCCCCCCCCCCGAGCTGCTTCCTCTGTGTTCCTAATCTTGAAATTGCCAGGCTACATATCTAGGAGATTTCCTTGTTGTTCCCAAAAGTTATCTTTACTGGATGTTCAGTCCCATCCTGCACATATGTTTAACCCCAGACCACTGGTAACACCTCAAATCACTAAAACGAAAAACTTACAGCGAAATATACATCTGTTTATACTATTTGCAAGGAAACAAGTAAATTATGAGTGTATCTCTTTCCTTCTCGTTTTCGTATGACTCTTCTATTGCATTTTAATTTCTATCTTTTACATAAGTGAGTTGGAAATTCCATACATGACTACATGATCTTGAGTTTCCCTTAGATTAAGTGTCATATTTCAGAATCGATGTCTCATTTAGATCTGTTAAGTTTACATTCAACAGTCATTAGCAGTAACTTACTGGAGAGGGAGTGATATCCCGGTATTCGCATGAAGCGCTTTCGGCAAACACCGAACAACGTATATATAGTGTGTACAAGTGGTAAATGTACTCTAAGTGGTGATTAATCTAACGGCACCATGCATGCTTGTTTTAACGATAGCTTGGCCAGTTTGGTAACTGTCTGACAAACTGTCGTATGCTCCATGGTTTAGGACATGTAACACACAAAATTCCATGCCTCCCCTTTCTATTTTAATTCATGTTATTGAAGCTAGATACAAGATACGTGAAGTACGTTTGTGAAAAACCATTGTCATCACGTTCGTTCGTTAAACTCAAATTCTCTGATTTGCGTATGCTATAGTGGTTGATTCTGGAGACTAAAGTGACGAAATGTTCTAGATACTAATGTTGTGAGTGGTTCTTAATTTTCTGGGTGGCTATCCAGATTTATCGCTTTATCGGTCAAGGCGGATGCCTCTGACAAGTCCACGGACGACTGTGGTTCATATCCTCGTCCAATACGAGCTCTAGTTTCTTTTTCACATAACGCTTTGCATCTGGTTGTCTACCCAAGATGCTCCCTAAAACAATGATAGAAAGAAAATTACGATTTAAGTTTGGTGACGTGATCATCGGAAAGAAAGTACAAACTTAGATTGGAGATCCATCTTGATGATACTACATACAGTATGTGTGAAGCGCTTTGTGAGGGTTAAAGAGATGCCTATCTGATGTTCTCGATGTCGTTTCAGAGCTATCGAGCCAATAACAATCTACAGGATCCAGTCACATTAATGTGATCACCGCCTATGTTCGACGACAACGTGGAATAACCACTCACAGACTCCAGATGCCAGCGTTAGCACAACAGTGTATATAAAGCGTGTCGGGAGGACGCGGAAAATAGTACAGTCGTTGTCCTAACGCAGAAACGGAGCGTTTTACCTGACTTCCAAAAAGATATTGTCATTGGCTTTCAGGTCAAAGGTGGAAATATCTCCAAAATGGCGAAGCTTCTGAACCGTTAACGTGCCGCTGTGGTTAAGGTATACTGTGTATCGCAAATGGCCCTATCCAAAACCAGGGCCGAGGCAACTCTGATGCCCACAGATCAGATATGAAGGGGGTGCACGGCGGCTCTTGAGGTTTGTACGGGATTTGATCTGCAAGTGTTGAGCAACTTACCACACAGATGAACTAAAGGGCTACCAAAAATGTCCCCTCAACGACAACTCAGCGAACGTTGCTGCATATGGGCCTTCGTATCAGGTGCCTGGTTCATGTGGACTGCTGTTCATTGGCGACGAAGGCTGGAATTCCCAATCCAGTACTGCAGCTGGATGTCCTCTGAGTGCACCATGTGGCCTTTTGAGATGAATCATTTTTCATGCTCCACCGGACAGATGGTAAATACCCTGCAAAAAGGGTCCAGGTCAGAGGAGGAAGCCTTATGGTCTGGGGAATGTTTTCGTGGGATTCCATGAGCCATCTCGTTATTCCTCAAGGCAATAAGGATCACCACAAGTATTCATATATCCTTGAGGATCATGTCCACCACTACATAGTTTGTTTTTCCTCGGTGCAAAGGCATCTGCCAAAAGGACAACGCTACACGTCAAACAGTTTGCAGTGCATTTGCGCGTTTCGAGGAGCAGTAGGACGAGTTTACCGTACTCCGCCAGCTACCAAAGTCTCTGGATTTAAACTCGTTAGAGAATCTGTGGGACTACCTCGATCGAATTGTTGGCGATGTGGATCCTTAACAGAAAAACCTTGGGCACTGGAGTCGCCATGGCTCCACATTCATGTCGATGCCTTCCAGGACCTCATTCACCACCTTCATGCAAGCCTAGCAGCGCACTGGGCTGCAAGAGATGCTTTTACTCAGGCTTCTGAAAGGTGGTCACATTAATGTAGTGGATAGTGTATAATACACAAAGCATCTATTACAACTGTTGCATCATAAGGGAACAGAGTGACTGAATTCTTCAACATTGTTCCTTTACGAAAATATTAATTATTTTCTGTCAGAGCGACAATGAAGAAGACGGAGGAGAGTGATCCCCCCCCCCTTTTTTTTGTAAATACGTCTATTGTTATTACTTGCTTCAGTATTATTTAATTGTTACTGTGCAAAGTAATTGCAAAATTGCCATGAGTAATTTGAGTACGATCAAAGCAAGCGCAGTGTGAGGTTTGCTCATGGTTTAGGTTTTCCGGAACCAATGATAAAATCGCCATCCTGTAAAGTGGCGCCATCGCACCAGTAAGAGAGAGACTGATTTGTGGCGACGCCACCGGCAGTAGATTGAACTACTAGCAGAGGCTGGCGGCCGTCCGCTCTCTACTCATTTATAGTTACGTCGGCTAAAGCTGATTCCTGCACTGGGCTGGGCGCGGCAGCTTCGCATACCTACCTCAACCAATAACGCAATGCGGTTTTGTAAACGCCCCTCCGGCAAGGCCTCAGTGTTTTCACACCTGTGTAGACGGCTACTGTTTTCGCCTGCAACAGTTATCGCTTCGCAGCTGAAAGCTGGCAACAGCGATACAAGCTGTCAGGGATTTACTTAACGCCGTCTCGACTGCGTATATCTGCCAATATGGAAAATTTATAACCTAACGATAACTGGTGGCAGAAATGTCAGAAAATGTGATTCAAGAGTGTCAATGAGAATGGCTACAAAATACAATTCGGTGACTTGAGATATTGGATTATTCGCTTTCGATTGTAAACATTTTAAGCTTGATGAATTCTATAAACAAGAATTTTCAAAAACTTTATTATGTGTGAAGTGAACCGTGAAAGTGCAGGAAGTAATTTATTCCTAATCAGAAGCTAATTTCATTGTTTATAAGGCGCTCGATATGTAAATGAGTGAGAGAGGCTTTCTGCATGGAGTCCTATGTGTAATACAATAGACAGGGTGTATCCCAACAGGATCTCCCAAGTTTCTAAGATTGTTTGGGGATCTTTTCTGGGTATCTTGGAACAACAGATCTATGGTTTCGATAGCCTCGTTAGAGAGTAATTCCTTTCTGATTTCTCCTCCCCTTTTCCATTAGCATCTGTATCGCACTGAAAATATCTGCACAACAGTGCAACTTCGATGGGATGGGTTTCGTGTCTAGCTTGGAAAAACACCTGTTCCATTCGCTAACGGTACCTGCTGTTGACAACAGTAAAGTTTTCCTAGAGCTAGCAGATGAGGCCTGTTAAACATGGGGGAAAGCATTTCAGCGTTTTCTATGATGAAAAAAGGATCTTTCTTACCTAAGTAAGGTTCAAAACAACAACTACTGAATAGAACAACTACGTACGTTCCTTTACAAGTAGCAGAAGAAACCGTAATCAATTTAACAAAACAAAAATGCCATATTTTATAACCAGACCACAAAGAAGTCTTGGAAATGGAATAAATGGAAGATACAGAGCACAAATTGTTGAAAGACCCAACTTATGTTGTTTTGTCTGACTGTGGGGCGGAGAAATTTATCCTTGCCCTTGTAAAAGCCATACAACTGTCGCTGGTGAAAAGTGCACTTGATGTCCAACAATCGTACCTAGATGAAGACGTCATTGTTTAACCTCCACGTAAAAATACAACTGAATAATTTATTAGAGGGTGGCACTATGGATATGATTGATTTGTAGTTCTTTACATAGCTCGCGAAGTTGTCGATTGTTATTCTTTCGTATGATTGCGTATCACACTTCGTACACATATGGGGGAAAATAGCAGCGTGGACCGGTTCCTAGCATGATAAACAAGAGTTTTCAAAAACTTTATTATGTTGCAGCTTTCCTGCGCAAGTGTTACTATCTTAATAACTAGGTATCGATGCAAACTGAAAGGGTTAATTTAAAGCGACAGAAAAGTGATACCTAGGAATGAGGGCAGGTTCATCTCTTATCCTGACTACGTCTCGTCGAGTCAGAGAATCGAGTTTGGCCCCTCACAGTTTGATGCCTGAAACAATAAATTTCGTGAGGAGTATGCTGATGCGTTCTGGACAGGTTGTAAACCGGCAGTGGTAGCTAAGTTATCTTTTAATTATTATTAACAAAATAAAAAAGAGTGTAATTAAATTGCTGTTACTATGGTCTTATGCAACAGTATGAATAGCGACACAAATTTATCGTCATCAGACACCACACACTAGGCATACAGAAAAACACGTGCAAAATGATAATTTCCTTATGAGACGTTCCTTTCTGCAAATGCATAGTTTTGATTCTTCGAGAAGTTTCCTGTCCCGCAGAACATACAAAGTGTTGTCAGTGTTTCGTCAATAATCTGCGCATGTATGGCCGATATTGACATTTCTGTTAACTCTGAAACCTTTCCCCTTGGGCTAGACGGGCAGATTGAGGTCTTGACATATTGTAGAGCTTGCAAAAATGTTGAAATATGTGTGAACTCGTAAGGGACCAAACTGCTTAGGTCATCGGTCCCTAGACTTACACACTACTTAAACTAACTTACGCTAAGAACACGCACACAAATGCCCGATGGAAGACTCGAACCTCCGGCGGGAGGGGCCGTGCAGTCCGTTACATGATGCCCAAGACCGCGCGGCCACTTTGCGCGGCTACAGCTTGCACCATTTTAGCGACGTGTCAGTGAACTGAGCATGGGACAGCGGGTTCCCGGGGACAGAAATTTAGAAGTGGTGTTCCCGTTTCCGCATTTGCGTCACAACTACAGAAAATTTCCCTAAAACTTTCATCGGAACCGGCATATTGGTACTGTTTTTCATTTGTATGTATCAAGGTGTCAAGCTGGTGGTTTGCCCGATATGTAGCTATCGACGTTTGCCCGCATTTCTTTGGCTGGTTCGGTGTAGCCCGCCACGAGTTACTCTCCCGTGCCAGCCTCTTCTTATCAGAGTACCACTTGCACCCTTTGTCCTCAATTATATGTTGGGTAGATTCAAATCTCTGTGTTGCCCTACTGTTTTTTTCCTTTATACCTCTGTCTAGTACCATGGACGTTACTCTAGAATATCTTAAACAGATTCTATCATTCTCTTCCTTCTTCTCGCCAGTAATTTACATATATTCCTTCCATCATACCTTAATTTATAAGTCCACCTAATTTTCAACTTTCTTCTGCAACACCACGTCTCAGTTGTTTTGATTCTCTTCTGCCCCGTTTTCCCCAAAGACCATGTTTCATTGCCATAAAATGTATGCTCCAAACGTTTATTCACAGAAATTTCTTCCTCAAACTAAGGGCTATCTTTGATACCAGCAGTCCTCTATTGGTCAGGAATACCCTCTTTGCCCTGCTATTCTGCTTCTTATGGCGGCCTTGCTTCGTCCGTTATGTTATTATTTTTTTTTTTGTCTTTTTTTGCTTCCAAGGTAGCAAAATTCCTTAACTTCGTCTGCACGTGGTCTCCAATTTTGATGTTTAGTTTATCGTTAACCTCGTTTGTGCTAACACCGCTGTCCCCCCCCCCCCCCTCGGCCCCCTCCCACCACTCCCCCGGTTATTCCTATATTTCGTCGGTTTACTTTCAGTACATATTCAACACGTTCTGTTAATCTTCTTCGCTTTCACTGATAGCAGTGTGATCATGGAATCTTACCAGTGATATTTCTTCTCCCTGAACTGTAACTCGACTCTTGAAACTTTCTTTCGCTTCTGTCATTGCTTCTTGTGTGTTTTAATGTGTGTTACCCAACTCGTTCCACACTACTTCCCGCATTGTGATGTCACGCATAATATCGACGACCGCCGACCGCAGGAACTGTTTCGACTTTCGTTAGCGTTCGATACGGGCCTACCACGTCATACTTGGTATTATTTATTATGATTATCGTTATAATTAAACGTCACGTATTGATTTGTCGACGGTTAATGCATTAATATATAAGAGTTCTCTCTCAGAAGTGAGTTGTTATCGTCAATAATTTGCAAATTAAGCATGAAACACGCTTGTATTACAATTCTCAGTCTGCCAGATCAAGAGGAAATGAAATGCCTTGTGGCTAGGGCCTCCCGTCGGGTAGTCCGGTCGCCTCGAGCAAGTCTTTTCAGTTGACGCCACTTCGGTGACTTGCGTGTCGATGGGGATGAGGTTATGGTGATGAAGATAACACAACACCCAACCCCTGAGCGGAGAAAATCTCCAACCCAGCCAGGAATCGAACCCGGGCCCCTTAGCATGGCATTCCGTCGCGCTGACCACTCAGCTATCGAGGCGGACGCCAGTTCAACGTAACTGACCATTGAAAATTTACCTGTTTCACGTCACAAATTATTATGGTTAAATGTCAGTTAATAACGCATCAGCAATATAAGCCTTCAAGAGAGGGTTTGATAACCAATACACGAGACGACACCATATAAGTAAGTGCTAGTGTAATGGATAACATCCTAGTTTGTGGAGTCGCAAGATGTGGGCTCGCGGTTTTTTCTTTTTCATCTGAGTGTTGTTAAGACGTTCTGGGACTTCTTTATGATTGTATTACAAGAAGTTTTCCAATGTTCGATGTTATTTAGATTTCCGTCTGGTCAGAGAACGAAGGATTAATTAAATATTTAGCGATTTCCTAATGTGTCGTTAGTCAAAGCATAAGAGGGTAGCTTAATTTGATGCGACTGAAACGAGCAGCAGTGAAATTCATATTTTGCCTTTTCACAAATATTTGGCTCTTTATTTCCGGATATGTGGCGATTTCCCGAGGCGTGGTTAGGCGGGAACCTAAGAGGACAGCTTTTATTGTTAGGAGTGAAACGAAGAGCAGTAACTTTCATATTCTTCCTTGTCGCAAAGTCTATAACCGATCGTGATGTCATCGATATTGCGCGTGATATCAAAATGACGACATATGCGGGAAGTGTTTTGAAACCAGTGTTATACAATACTCAGGACGCCACTTCGGTGACATGTCTTGCTAACTTACGCCAGTTATCCTACCGGGACCTACTATTTAACGTGGGATGCCAACCACGTGTCTTTTGTGGCTACGTCCCACATCGTTCAGAGGTGAAGACTACATTAAAACATAGACTGAAAAATCCGTGGTCCGACCGGGATTGACATCGTAACCTCTTTAGTGCCCAGACGGGAGTTGCACCGCTAGACCGGCCGGCCAACATCGTTTTTCCATGTATAGATTGAACAGTATTTTTGAAAGTCTACATCTCTGTGTTACACACATTTCCATTCGAGCACTGCCTTCTTCGTGTTCTATTCTTATTGTTCCCTCCTGATTCTTGCACATCTAGTATATTGCCTGTCTTTCCCTATACCTTAACCTTATTTTTCTCAGAATTTGTAACATCTTGCGCCATTTTACTATGTCGAACGCTTTTTCCCGGACTACAAATCCAAGGTACATTTTTTGATTTCTTTTAAGTCTTGCTTCCATTATCAATCTCAACGTCAGAAGTGTCTCACTGGTGCCTTACCTTCCCGAAACTAGAAATGATCGTTGTGAAACAAATCCTCAGTTTTCTTTTTCCATTCGTCGATGTATTGTTATTGTCAATAACGTGAATACATGAACCGTTAAGCCGACTGCGTGTTAGTTGTCGCATTTATCTGCCTTTACTACCTTCAGCATTGCGCCGATCATATTTTTTAATGTTTTCCGAATGTATGATGGCATGTCTCCAGACGAACTTGAACAGTCGTTTGAATGCCACACACCTTTTATTTTAGAAATTTCGAAAGAAAGTTACCTATCCCTTCTTCCTTATTTGATTGCAAGCCTTCCAAAACTCTGACTCTAATATTTTACCCCCAAAGTCTTCTATATCCACTCGCCATTCTTCCTCAAACATATAATCATACAATGTTTTCGCCTCGTATACGCCTTCAATGTACTTTTTCGTCCTATCAACTCCCTTCCTTGCGCTTATCAACGGAATTCCCACTGCGGTCTTCATGTTACCGTTTAATTCCACCGGAGGTCGTTTTGACTTTTCTTTATAATGATTCAGTCCTTCTGACAATCATTAAGTTTTCGATTTCTTCACATTTTTATGCTTTTATGCAGCCGTATCCCGTTAGCTTGCCTGCACTTTCTATTTATTTCATTTCTAAGCGACTTGTATTTTAGTATTCATGAATTTCCCTGAACATTTTCGTATTTCCTGCCTTCTTCGATCACCTGAAGTATTTATTGGTAGCCGGCAGGAGTGGCCGTGCGGTTCTAGGCGCTACAGTCTGGACCCGAGCGACCGCTCCGGTCGCAGGTTCGAATCCTACCTCGGGCATAATTTGAAAATGCTATCAGCCCCAAGCAATATCAGCTTGTATCTGTGCAACTGACTGATGAGTAAAGTAAAATCGCTGGTAAGACATTTCTATGAATAAAGATGAATAAACTTGTGGAGACTCATAATCGTGAGATATTTTGTAGAAGTCTTACATAAAATTGTAAAATGAATTATCACTGCTGTTATGGGGTTTAAACACATGGGTTTGTAAAATGTTACAGCCGGCTTTAATGCGAAGGGTACATCATCACCACTGCAGTCATACAGATCACACAGAACTGGCCGGTGTAATAAATGTAAAATATACCTGTGAAGTGGTGCAAAAAAATCTGCATAGAAAGTGATGTACCTCAGCGTGTTAATAGTGTTGCATCAACTACTTTACGTTGGTGTGGTTCCTGATGTTGTATTGTCCCATGTATGAAACTTGCAGCTCGTCCCTCAGGTTGTTATGACTATAGCGCTTGCTACACTAACAGAATTTGGACATTTTGGATGAACAATCGACAGAGTATCAGGCTAAAGTCTTCGCTTCCGCGCCACTTCCACCATTCATGTCGATATTCTTCACTATGAATAAGGCCCTACTACCTAGATACATTTGGTGTACGTTAGCCACTTCCAGAACAATGGGTATATCCTGGATGCACATAGACTCTGGATACAGGTTTCATTCAGTGTAATTTTTGTAGAGCAAGTGATCTACGTTCGCTACAAAAAATTTTTACTTAGCTGAGTTTTATCGTTTCTGAAGTCGTTGTTTTCCCTCCTTTTTACATGGGCCGGTTGCGTTAAAGGAGAGTGTGTGTGGAAGGGGGGGGGGGAGGAGAATGTGACCTTTGGATTTTTCAAGCCTTGGAAAACAAGTGAC
Source organism: Schistocerca piceifrons (assembly GCF_021461385.2). NCBI lineage: Eukaryota > Metazoa > Arthropoda > Insecta > Orthoptera > Acrididae > Schistocerca > Schistocerca piceifrons. The sequence goes on along the minus strand of NC_060139.1, from coordinate 738,522,622 downwards.
GACCGACTGTTACAGGAAGCGACAACAGTACAGGAGGCTCTGCCGGCTGTTTTGCAAGAAGGAAATTGGTTCAAATTTTATCCAAGCTTAGGACAATCCATATACTTTGCAGGCATGTTTAATGTTTTGTTCTTCAATTTTTACCTATTTATTTTTTTCATATTTTTTCTTTCTCGATTAGTGCAGCTAATGACTAAACTTCTTGTCACATCTTAAGAATTTTAATATCTCACTCAATTTTTTTTGTTGGAAATCTACAGATTTGAAACATTTTCTTACATCCCCGAGGTCGTTATATATTCTTACAATGTCTCTTGTCAAGATATATGTGTATTTTTTCTGACTTTTTTGATGAGGTGTGCCAATTCAATATTTTAAATTTCAATTTGTAGCCTCTCAGATTGTTTGCAGATGATACTGTAATTTTCTGTCTTCTAAATTCATGAGCTGATCAGAACCAATTACAAAATGATTTAAACATGTTATTTGTATGATGCTGGAAGTGGTAATTGACTATAAATAATGAGAAGTGTGAAGTCATCCACATGAAGGGTCAAAGAAATTCATTAAATATCGGTTATACGATAAATCGCACAAATATAATGGCTGAAATTTCAACCAAATACCTAAGAATTACAGTTAAAATAACTGAAATTACCATCACATAGATAATGTTGTTGGAAAAACGAGCCAAAGCCTGCGATTTATTGGTAGAACAGCTCTAAAATCCAACAGGTCTGCTAAAGAGACTGCCTACACTACCCCTGTCCGACCTCTTATGGAGTACTGCTATGCGGTGTGGGATCCGCTTCATGTAGGACTGACAGAGGACATTGAAAAAAATTCAGCTTTGTATTATCGCGAAATAGGAGAGACAGTGCTACGGATGTGAAACGCGAGTTGGGGTGACAATCATTAAAATAAAGGAGTATATCATTGCGGCGGGATCTTCTCATGAAATTTGAAAAACCAACTTACTCTCCTGAATCCAAAAATATTTTGGTGGTGCCTACCCACATAGAAAGAAATTATCATCAAAATAAAATAAATGAAATCAGAGCTCGCACGGAAAGATTTATGTGTTTGTTTTTCCCTCGCGCTCTTCGAGATTGGAACGCTAGAGAAATAGCTTGAAGGTGGTGCGATGAATCCTATGCCATGTAATAAATTGTGAACTCTAGCGTAATCACATAGATGTAGATGCATATGGAGATGTTTGGTCTACAGTTCTTCGAACTGCTTCGAACGACTGTGAAATATCCCACCGATAAAAATAATTCGATTGTCGCACAGGATTTTCTCCAGTTCTCCACAACCGAGCCGTCCGCGGTGGCCGTGCGGTTCTAGGCACTTCAGTCCGGAACCTCGCGACTGCTACGGTCGCAGGTTCGAATCCTGCCTCGGGCATGGATGTGTGTGATGTCCGTAGGTTAGTTAGGTTTAAGCAGTTCTAAGTTCTAGGGGACTGATGACCTCAGATGTTAAGTCCCATAGTGCTCAGAGCCATTTGAATCGACAACCGAACGCCAGGGTTGTTTTGTCAGCAATTGATCCATCGTCAGTTTTCAATGGGCTAATACCTTTAGTTTATTTCAACAGAGCCAGTTCTAGGTCGTCCCAACATCTTTCCTTTCTACTTTTTACAATGCAGTATTGGTGTTCTGAACTTAGCATATTTACTACGAAATCCAAACCTTTCTAAAAGGCGTTCGGAAATTCCCGTTACAGGCTTTTAGGACTTATAGAGGCAGTGAGTACATAATGTTTTGAATAGGAACTCATATACGGAAGCATACCGTTTCCGTGCTACAGCCGTTTCAGAGCATGTTTGCTAGATAGGTGTGCACAGGGTAGTCATCGTTGGGGTGGGGTGGGGGTGGGGGGAGTACATGGGATCGGCTGATGCCATTTGATGTCTGTCGTACCTCTTTTCTGAAAGTATTTGTATGGAGTGTAGCCATGTATGGAAGTGAAACATGGACGATAACCAGTTTGGACAAGAAGAGAATAGAAGCTTTCGAAATGTGGTGCTACAGAAGAATGCTGAAGATAAGGTGGGTAGATCATGTAACTAATGAGGAGGTATTGAATAGGATTGGGGAGAAGAGAAGTTTGTGGCACAACTTGACTAGAAGAAGGGATCGGTTGGTAGGACATGTTTTGAGGCATCAAGGGATCACAAATTTAGCATTGGAGGGCAGCGTGGAGGGTAAAAATCGTAGAGGGAGACCAAGAGATCAATACACTAAGCAGATTCAGAAGGATGTAGGTTGCAGTAGGTACTGGGAGATGAAGATGCTTGCACAGGATAGAGTAGCATGGAGAGCTGCATCAAACCAGTCTCAGGACTGAAGACCACAACAACAACAACAACAACGTACCTCTTTGACTTGGTTCGAGCATCATTCACGTATTTGTGAGTGTTAGGGTGACATGGGTCAGCAGATGTTTGCAGAATACACCGACATGATCCTTCTGAATGGTGAAGCTCATGGTAATGGAAGAGCGCTGCTCGTCGCCTTTATCATGATCGTTATCAACTTCGTCCGACTCCACTGCATACCCTTTTCACACAATTACGCAACGGCTTTGAGAAAGGGAACCTTCGCCGTCAGCAGGCGTGACTGTCTACTCCAAGGAGACGCCGTAATCCGGAATTCGAAGAGGCAGTACTGAATCACATTGAAGAGAACCCATCAACGAGTACACGAGCAATATCTTCGACTATTAATGACAAGTGATGTACTGGGTGATACCTATAACCGGGAATAACGCAATAAATACATCGCAGTTGTACAGTTTATTAATACGACACTGATACAAATAATTCTGTCAGCCAGTGACAAGTTGTAGGCGAACAGTTTATGGAAATATCACAAACCGATGGTGGTTATGTCAATGTCCCGGAAATACAAGCGGAAATGACAAGTCCGTTGACATTTTAAGCCTAGTGAACGTTGAAGTCCAAGTTCCAGTATGGCAGCCAGATTCTAAGTCCAGAGTGCAGCCAATTCAGCATCGAGTAGTAGCTACACTAGTCCAAGAGACGAAACAGTCCACCGCAACGAACACTACCAAGTTGTGGAGCAGAACACAGAACGATGAGAATTGGCTTGTAGAGGTCAGTGGTGGTGTTAAATAAGGGTCCACAGTTAATGGAGAAGGCGGCTGGGGCCGCTGTACATTCTGGGTCTCCAATTGCTGTCTTGTGTTTTCTGGGTGGCCAGTCACTGTGGGTTGAAGAGCTAGCGCTTGAAGGCGGCCTGCGACTCTTTTTCTGGAGGCAATCATTCGCTTCTTAATCTGCACACCTGCTTCGTCAGGTTGAAAGAGGTCCGAGCAGATGTAATTTCGATGTATTGCTCATGCGCTGCCTACGATATGCAAGGTATAAGAGAATCTCTGACCAGAGAGCAGTGTTGACTGCAGTAGGAACTGTGTAGCTGTAGCAGTAAGTTGTTGCTAGTCTGCAGTCTGCTCTGGTCTGGTCTGGTGTATCGTGTTGGCTGGGCGGGTCGCGGTGCAGTGATGCCGGAGCCTGAGTATTATTGTATAAGGTAAAAAGCAGCCTCGCGCATATGTAGTAATGTCATCTCAAGTCCCACGTAAATGTTTTAAAAATCTCGTAATAATAATCCTTCTCATATAAAGTAATTTTTAACAACCATTCATTTCAATTTAAAGAATTTACTAATTCCTCCCATCCATGATCATCCCGATTGTTGCAAAAGAAAAATCAGTTGCTGCCTTTCATAAATGACAAATCTATCGACCAGAATTGCACAGGGCTGTGCCAGAAAACATTATTTTAAGAGCAGATATATATGCGTTATCCGGCGACTTCATTGAGGTAAGAATTTTTCTTTTTTTTTATTCAGAATGATCTTTCAGGGCCATGACGCAGCACTGCTGACGTCCAAAATTTACCAGGTTAAATTCACAGTCAATTATTGAAAAGTTATAAGTGAGCGGCAATTTAATTGAGAGGTTAGTTACACTGTATTATTACCAGGTTACAGAAATTATTTTGTTGGGACGTTACACTGAATGTGAACGACATAATTATAGTTTTTTACTGTTGAGGGATTTAGGAATTTTTCTGTTTTTGAGCTTAGGTTAAATTTGAATAAAATTTTTGTGGGGAAGTTACAAGGTGAGAAAAAACCGTGTTGTTCACCCCACCCTTCCACCTCCTCGTTGTGGACGCTACTTCGACTTACTGAGTACGTCACATTATTCAGCAATTTAAAGTCTCATAACGCCGTCCCAAACGTAACCATCAATATAAATTTTAATTATTATTCGGAGGACCAGGCATTAACAAAGGAATAGATCCCAGTCAGGAATCTTTATATTTGAACGTTTCACTTAAATCATGGTTTTACATATGGAACAGGAAACTGTGTTAGTGTGTAATTTATCAAACCACTCTTCATATATTCAAGAGAAGGAGAGTCCTAAAACGAGTACAGAAAAAAATTATAAAGTTATGTCGAAAGCTGTTAACTATTTCAGAGTCACATACCAAATAACTGTGTGGAATCGTAGCCAGTCGATATCATACAGGGGGCAGGTTCACGGGTTTGCAGCAGAGATTCTGCTGTCCGACAGCGGCAGCGACAGCAACCAGCGCCGCCCAACAGCCGGCCACGCGGGTGCCGCGCCCCCTGGGCCGAGGCGCCGCCGGCGCCGGGTCACGTGGGTAAGAGGCCGCCCAGCTGCAGCAGTAGCCACGTTAGAGTAGCTGCAGGCAGCAGCAAAATCAAGGATCGTCAGAGTGCAGTCGCTTCTTTCTCTATTCTGTATTCAGAACATTTACAGTGTTTAACTTAGCCCAGCTTTGCCAAGGACTTCTACAAGGACGCTCTGTAGCAAAGTTGAGTATAGTAAAATATTAGTCTCCGTGATAGTGTTCTCTCATTCCTTCGATTCTGCCTCAGAACCTACGCACCGTCCTCAAGGGATATGAGTAGTTTTGACGAAGAAACTTTACTTGGTTACATTGACGCTCTAATGCTGACAGGTGGCTGTTACATATCATCGTTTACAAATCAGGTTCCACGCTTGAGGACTATAAATGAACACTACAACAAAGATTTTAGCACACTTCGACTTTAGAGAACGCCCACATAACTAAAACCATGGTGTATCATTCTCGGCTTAAAATAACACATTTTCCGTTTGAGAATTATGACTTAACACGTTTCAAAAGCCCTCTTAATTATGAGTTTTATTTGCAGAAAGTTTAAAAAAAACAACACGTAATACGTCTTGCTGGTCACTAAACTGGTGATTGTTGAAAAGTGACCTCCTTTCCGAAAATATATATTTCACGCACCTTCGACCTTCGAATTTTGACAACGGGAGCTTCAGTGTGTTTTTTCATTATCTGCGGTAGCCTATCAAGTTACACGACCTACTAGGCATTACTGTAAGAAGGATACCTGCGTATGTACGTCATCGTCTTTTTGTTCTCACCATTAATAAATGCCTGCGTTTTGCACCACTGCAGTAATTTTATTGTCAGCATTACGGTATGTATGTAGTAGTATGCAGGACGAAACGAAGTGACCAATATACTACTATGGTGCTGTGGTAGCCCATGTGAAAACTCTACTTATTATTATGCATTTCTGTCCACGCTCGGTTCGAATGGGTTTTTTGAAGAGGGCGTTTAGGAGCACTTTGAAATAGCTCGTCTCGTGCTGACGTGTGTTGCTTTGTTTCTAACCATAAGCTACATCCATCTTATCTGCAAGAGGTCCAGGCAACAGCAGTGGAGGCCTATCCACGGCGAGAACAGGTCACGCAGTAGTGTTGCATATTGCACAAACAACTGACTATTTTACTGCTATTTGATGAGACAGCATTGAGAACTTGAGCAACATGTGTATTTCAGCAGACGAAAATCCCCTTGCGGAAGTGGTTAGAAGTAGCCAAAACGGGTTCGGTATGGCATAGAAGCTGGGATAGCAGTTACATCTTTGGGCCGTATGTAGCTCCAACAAGACCAACAGAAGCAATCTACGTCATTTTTACGGGAGATGTTCTTTCAGGCGTAGTGGATGAGGTGACACTAAATGTTTGTCAATTAATTTGGCTGCATAACGACAGGGCTGCAGCATATTTTGATGCAGGTGAGTGGCACCATTGGGTGCCAAATACACTTATTGGTTACAGAGGAGCTATTCCAGCGCCACCACGGTCAGCAGGTCTTACAACTTTTCAATATTTTCTGTGTGCGAGAAGTGTGCCAACAGAGATCTAACACTCTCTGCGACTGAAGTACTGAACGTACAGCTGCAATTACGGCTGCATGTGCGTCAGTTCCTGCACTGGCGATCTACGCTCTGAAATCAGTTTATAGGTTAAAATTCTTAAACACTTTTGCAATGCTCTGCATCGTATGACAATCTTGTTGGGTTCCTTAACAAAATGTTGAACAGCTAGAACTAACATCATATACGGAAAATTCTACATCGCTTTCGCCACATGGCGACAAAACCATGAACTTCTGGGCACAATTTCCATCTGTTTCTTCCTCAAAATACGCACGGTGGTGCACTCAGAATAATACATAGTATTTACACACTAATTACGACACAAAAACGATCTTAACAAATTTTGACGATACCATTTTCAGATACGGACGTCAGACAGCACCGAAACTATGCATTTACTGAGAGGAGTCCCCTACTGAAAAATGATGACCCATTGCTCGCGCACAAAATGCTGAGCGGTCTCGTTGTTCTTTTATAGTACACCCTTCCTATAAATTACATCATTTTATCGCTGTAGATGTATGTTTTTATACGGCAAACAGTAGTTTGATTTAAAGCAGTTGGTCTTTTACAGCTAGTGGGCTGGACTGGTCCAGCCTGTCGGCTCCCACTCAGTTTTCAGTATTATTCTAAAGCACTGTAGCAGCCAGTTCCTTTCATGAAGTGCAGATGTCACCTGTTCCCAGAGAAAACAAAAGACTCGCTCTAATCGAAATTGTGAACAGATTTTTGATATGCTTAGAGTCACTATAGATGTCTATAGAGGACAAGGTATAAGGACACCTTCGTTTGTTTTCGGGCTGAGAGTATTATAGTTTTTAGAAATTGTAGATTTTTCCCCCTTTATCAGCAACAATAGCAAATTTCCTTAATGACAGGAGACGAAAAATGGTTGATTTTCTTATTTCTATTCGATAGCGAAGATTCACAAGAATCTCGTAAAATATCACTAGAATGAGGTGCAGATATGAAGCTTGCCTCAAAAAGGCATTAAAAGTCTTTTAAAACGATTTAATAATACTGATAAAACAATACAAAACAGTACACTAGTCTATAATAAGTATTTTCTGTGTATGACTATTGTAAATGAACATCAAATAAAAACTTATTTACAAATTTAACCCACAATTCTCAGCGGCTGACCTCAGATAAATTTTCATCACGAAAGATACAGGTTGCATAGCTTCAATTTCCTGTATCCCCGTCCTTCATATCCATATCATTTCATTGTTGCTGTCAACCGAGAGAAGATTGGTGTAAGTTGGTGAAGAACTGGATCGTTTCGTGCGTGGAATTTTCTTTTTCTGAAGGTCTTTGGTCTTACTACCCAATCTCCCTAGCCGGCCTTCAACCCTGGAAGAGCTCATAGATTTCTTGGCACTTTTTCAGGCAACTTGGTCAGCTGAACATTGTGTAACGTTCCAATGGTGAGACTGGTACTTGCTGTTTTTCATCCCCGATTGGTGGTCCTCTTAAGAAATTTTGACGCAGGAGATATGTCGAACTAAAAAACTGCATTAGAAGTCCCGAGACAATAATACTGCAGCGCTGAAATGGGGGGGGGGGCATATTTACACCAACCCGACCTAAGCAAGAGAGTCAGTAAAAAATGCTTTAAACACGTGGGTGACTGAAGACGTGTTTTTAAAATTAGCTTAGTGTTCTGCTTTCCGGATATCACTGTGAAGTTCCTTCAAGCTAACCATAAGGACCTAAAAATAAAACGATTTCATCTTTGCAGTCTGGAACAAACAGCAATTTTCACAATAACCGACACTGCATCCACACTACTTGGAAAAGAGGTTCCAGGCTTTGACTGCTACTTTCTATCACGAAGCAGCATTGTTTACGGCCATGGCCGCCAGTCTGCAGCACCTTCCGTACATCCCTTGGGAAGGGTATTACTGTGTCAGTTTTTACACTTTTTTCTCCACCGTAGGTGAAGTCAATAATTTCGACGCGAGTGTTGTTGGAAGTATAAACTTCCAACTTCACACTTTTGCAAGATAATGGCATACTTCGAAGTTTCTAGCAAAGGTCGTGCGATAAGAAACTCTAGAAAGATCAAATGCAAACCGAGGTACTTTGGTGAGCGAGAAGATATTATTTTGATCGGTTCAATAGTTTTCGAGAAATGACGTGATACATTTTCTCTGCACGGGAAAATTTCATATTTCAAATTTTGATTTAACTCGGATCTAAATAAAATGGAGAACAGGTTTTTCACATTACAAAATCCTATAACGTATGTGAATTTCAGATTTTTCACGTGATTTTTGTGGGAGACAGAGACTTCGATGCGAGTTTATATAGCCGCTGACAGTGGAGCGCTGTGTGGGCTGCCAACAGACACTACCACACCACATCACTAATTCGAGCATAAAACATTAGTTACGGACTGATTTAAACCAGACTGTAAAGGAAATTATCGCAGATCATCAAAAAAGATGAAAATTTAATTTTGATGGGGGACTGAAATTTAACATTAGGAAAGAGAAGAGAATGTGAAATGCAGAACATTGTACTAAATGAAAAGCTATGTTTATAGTTTATGTTCGCCAGGATTAATTAATCCTGTGGAACATAAGCAATATATTGCTTTCCATTTATTACAATATTGATCTACCAAGACCTGACGGAAGAATCTGTGAACATGGAGAACACTGGTTGGGGAAAAAGAACGAAAGGGGAAGCCACCCCGTGGAAAATTACGCAAAGCATAATTCAGTGTTTTGTAACAGTTGGTTTCACGTTACACGCTGTTCAGAATGCATCTGCATGCCCCTTCTCAAGAGATATACTGCTTCAGAGAAGTACCTGTCTGAGAACACACTCTCTCTCGGAAACAATCCCAGTAACCGAAGGTAGCCACTGACGGACATGGATCAATTAATTTAAGAGATGAACTTGCTGTCATTGTAAGATATAATGCCTCTTGCTCTTTGCACTGAACTCTCCAATATGTAAAGACGCTTTATGGCCGAGATATTCGGTTCTGTCCAGGTAAAATGCAGAATTATGATTCCCAGAAGCCGGTCCACGCTCCTACCTCCCCATCATCGTACACAATCTGATATAAAGTCGTAAGAATGAACACTTACCGACGAGCATTTAATCTGGCACCAGTTTTTCCATTACAAGACTATAAATGAACTCTGTTCACATCTTCATAATGTGAAACAGAAAATATGTCTCCTTTACTTCAAGTTTCTGAATTCAAAAATCGGAAACAAGAAGGGGTTGCGGACACTCCGCAAGAAACTGACCAATAAAAGTGCGACGCCTTCGACGTACATATTAGTATGTTTCCAGTACAATCTTCCCCGAGAAGACTGCAAACTACTATCTAATTTTGTAAGATCATATAGCGTAATATGTACCAGTAAGTCGCTTTTTGTCGAATGATATTTGAATTTTGCTTGAAACTGCAGCAGCGTCAATCAGCGACGAAGGTATCTATAATTCAAACTCAGAGAAGTGTCACTATTCATTAAATACAGTGGACTGCAGTTATGCTGTGCAAATTTCTCAGTATATAGTTTGAAATATAACTCAAAGCAGCGTGATCACAACTGAATTTTGTTTGGTAAAAGACAGCCCTAGAGAAATGGTGTTTCTGTATGAAGAGAGCGCAACCACTCATGTCAGTCAGTGGAATAGTCATGCACCGTGTCTGAGTGCGATATTATATGTAATGTTGCTATATCTGTTCGTAGACCTACTTATTTGTTAACCATTTTAACCTGTTACAAAAGCAGTCTCTATGCAGAAACACAAATTTCTATGATTTTATCATTAATGTAACATGTCAAATTGTATCTCTAGCATTTAGCATTTAACTGACGAAAGGAGGATATATAAAATTCTGCAACTGAACAAGGCGAAAGGGAAACATACGTAGAAGAATCAGATTTAATCAAAGTGCAAAATAGCTAGGTAGGAGTGCCTAGGAAACAAACACAAAAGTGTAGAAGAATTCAAACGAGAAGAAAGAGATATGTTGCCTAAAGGAAGAATTTTGAAAAATATTTAGACTGATAAGGTAAGGAATAAGGAGGTTCCCTGCAGATCGGGGAGGAAAGGCATAAGTGGAAAACACTGAGAAGAAGAAGGGACAGGATAACAGGTCATGCGTAAAGACATCAGGTAATAACTTCCATAGTTCTAGAAGGAGCTGTAGAGGATAAAAAGTATGTAAGAAGACAGAGATTGGAATACATCTAGCAAATAATCGAGACTGTAGGTTGAAAGTGCTCCTTTGTCATGGAGAGGTTGGTACAGGAGAAGACTTCGTGATACGTCGCATCAGACCAGTCAGAAGACTCATGACTCAAAAATTAAATAAATAAACAAAAATAAAATAAAAAGAGCTATTAATTCTCGCTGAAGTTGTTTGGACGATATGCTTAGCATTAAGTAATCTGACGATCGCCTAAGATGCCAGAAGCCAGTTCATTATATATATATATATATATATATATATATATATATATATATATATATATATATATATTATTGTGGAACATTAATACTTAGTACTCAAGTTATTAAAAAATACCTTTGGAGAGAATAGAATCAACAGAATGAATATTAAGAAGTCAGATGGCAAGCCAGTAGTAAAAATAGAACAGAAAGGCGAAAAGTGGAAGGAAACTGATGGATGGAAGTGAACTGGAAGACAATAGTTTAGAAGGAAAGGGGAAGTAGATGACAATGAGCTGGGTGACAGGATAATGCGAGAAGAATTTGAAAGAGTATTGAAAGACCTAAGGCGAAAGAAGGTCTCAGGAGTACACGACATTGCCTCAGAAATATTGAGACGTTTTGTTGAGACAGTACGGCAAGAAAAAAGGAATAAAAGTGAGATAGTGTTAATACTTTCATCCTTCTTTACCTCCTCTGCATTACTGCAGATGACGTGTCACTGAGCACATTTGTACTGTGCATGCAGTACACTTGAGGTGCCTAGTTGTTTCCACTTCCCTGTGTGGAGTACATAAGTTCTTGTACACTTAACTAACCTGCTGTCTTCATGATGATGTACCCAGTGCAAGAAAACAGCACGCAGGACGTGGATTCTTTTTCTTGAGGCTGAAATTAACTTCGCAAGGAACGGCTGCTACGAATAAACAATAACTCATTTGGGATGCCACTCGCGTTTTTATTGATATAGACACGATAAACTATTCTTGATCACTATGTATTGAACACATCTTTCCACAGTCATCATACCTGGCTAAAATAACATGAAATACATCCTGCCACAGACAACATGTATGTCTACTGGAACCGTTAGAACTGAAGAATAAAATTACATGAATCAAATACTACTATTACAGACAACATGTCTGTACCTAGCGACGGTCGGAACTGTAGTAAATAAAATTGCATGAAACAAATACTGCTATAAAAGACAATATGTCTGTCTACTGGAACGGTCAGAACTGGAGAGCCGACTGCCCGAGACACTTCGCGCGCCAAGCCAGCAAGGCGTGACCTGAACGCCACCGAAGTGCATTGGCAGTAATATCGTCAGTCTTTTGTTTTAGTAATTCTTTGATTTTAATAATTTTGAAATGACTGATTGATAGCTGGCTGTTGAGAGATGTTTATTTTAAAAAATGAAGTAATTTGGATGACAGGTTTAATTAATAATAGCAACTAAAGTTTAACGTTTTGGCTCCCTACCGCCGAACACAGCAGCCAATCAAAGAGCAGTAGCATCATGCAGGCGGTCTTTCTCGCGGGAATTGTACCGAATCTAACATTTGTCACCGGTACCTCATCCCACATTGCGTCATCTCTATGCTTCTTGCATCTCCACTGCCCTGGGAATAGCTCCCTGGAGCCTAATATGATGGCTGAATAAGCCAGAAATATTACAACAGCCATGAGAAAACTAATCCACCTCATGCATAAGATATTCGAGATAGGTGAAACAATCTTAGATTTCAGGAACTATTCAAGCATGAGCTGACAGATGCGAATATTACTGAACAATCAGTTTAGTAAGTAATGCCTGTGAAATACTGATACAACTAATTTACAGAAGGATGGAAAAGCTGGTTGAGTCTGATCTCCCGGAACATCAGTTTGGATTCTGAAGAAACGTAGAAATACACGAGGCAGTACTGACCCTACGAATTGTATTAGAAGATGGGTTAATGGAAGATTAACCTATGTTTATAGCGTTTACACATGGAAATAAAGTTTTTGGCAATGTTGAAATTCTGAGAGTAGCAGGGATATCACACAAAAATTGAAACCATATTTACAACATATACAGAAAACGGCCTGCAGTTATAACAGTTGATGGACATGGAAGGGAAGCAGTGGTTGAGAACAGTGTGAGACAGGATTACAGGCTAAGCTCGACGTTATTCAATATGTACACTGAGTAAGCAGTAAAGAAAAACAAAATGAGAGAATAAAAGTTCAGGGAGAAGAAATAATAGTTTTGAGTTAATTCCGTCAAAGACAGCAAAGAACTTCGAAGATCAAAAGAAAGATATGGACAGTGTCTTGAAAAGACGTTATGAGATGAATATAACAAAATAAAAAGAAGATAATGGAATGTAGTCGAATTAAATACGGTGATTTCGAAGAAATAACTGAATGTAGTAGATGAATTAGAGAGAGGACATAAAATGCAGACTGGCTTTAGCACGAAAAGAGTTTCTGAAAAGAAGTACTTGGTTGACTTCGAATACGAATGTAAATCTTAGGAAATATTTTCTTATTGTATCTGTCTGGAGTGTTACTTTGTGCAGAAGTAAAACGAGGACGATAAGAAGTTCAGACAAGAACACAAATGAAGCTTTTTAAATGTTGTGCTACAGAAGATTGTAGAAGATTTGATGATATATCAAGTCACTAGTGACGAGGTATACAATCGGACTCTGGAAAAATATTTGTGGCACAACTTGATTAAAATATTGAATCGGCTGATTGGACACATCCAGAGGCATGATGGAGTCATTGACTTGGTAATGCAGGGAAGCTTCGGGAGCAAATGTTGAGGGAGACCAGAACATGAATACTGTAAGCAGATTGAAACGAATGGTATTTGCAGCTGTTATTCATAGATGAAGAGGATTGCCCAGAATGGGTTAGTGTGGAGAGCCTTTAACCTTGTGCTAGCATTTGTCCTGCGTGTCTTTGAGCACAGGAAGCTGTTTTATGATGTTTACACAGGAATAAGTTACTTAGGAACAAACGTGGTAGTTTTGCAAAGGCAAATAAAGTGAAACTGAAGACAACTAATTATGGTTAATCTTCCAGAGTGGCTTCAGAACTGGAAGGGGAAATGTATAAGAATCACACAATACTGGCAGGTGGGTTCATAGCTGTGTTCCTCTTGCACAGCTTCTCCACCACACTCTTCCTATATATCTCAGCTGCATATGTAAAGGTACAAGTCCACATATTAATACAAAGGCTTTGCGCTCTTAGAATAGATGATACTTCAATCACAGGCATCTATCGACAGGATCACAATCTATACGTTGTTGAGAAATGAGATGGTGGATCCATACAAAATATTATTTGAAGATCTCCCTAAAAAGAGGTCCTTAGCCCAATATATTACACTGAAGAGCTAAAGAAACTGGTACACCTCTCTAGTACAGTGTAAGGCCCCAGCAGAAGTAACGCAACACTACGTGGAATGGATTCGACTAATGTCCGAAGTAGTGCTGGAGGGAAGTGACACCATGCATCCTGCAGGTCTGTCCATAAACCCGTAAGAGTACGAGGAGGTGGAGATCTCATCTAAACAGCACGTTGCAAGGCATCCCAGACATATTCAATAACTTTCACGTCTGCGGAGTTTGGTGGGAAGCGGAAGTGTTTAAACTCAGAAGGGTGTTCCTGGAGCCACTCTGTAGCAATTATGGACGTGTGGAGTATCGCATTGTCCTGCTGGAATTGCCGATGTCCGTCGGAATGCACAATGGACATGAATAGATGCAAGTAACTACACGTGTCACCTGTTAGAGTCGTATTTAGACGTATCAGGGGCTCCATATCACTCCAACTCCGCACGCCCCACACCGTTACAGAGCCTCCAACAACTTGAACAGTCCCCTGCTGACATGCAGAGTCCATGGATTCATGAGGATGTCCACATACCCGTACACGTCCATCCGATCGATATTATTTGAGACAAGACTCGTCCGACCAGGCAACATGTTTCCAGTCATCAACAGTCCTATGTCGGTGTTGACGGGCCCAGGCGAGGGGTAAAGCTTTGTGTCATCAAGGGTATATGAGTGTGCCTTCGGCTTCGAAGCCCATGTCGATGATGTTTCGATGAATGGCTCCCACGCCGGCCGGAGTGGCCGAGCGGTTAAAGGCGCTACAGTCTGGAACCGCACGACCGCTACGGTCGCAGGTTCGAATCCTGCCTCGGTCATGGATGTGTGTGATGTCCTTAGGTTAGTTAGGTTTAAGTAGTTCTACGTTCTAGGGGACTTACGACCACAGCAGTTGAGTCCCATAGTGCTCAGAGCCATTTGAACCAATGGCTCCCACGCTGACATCTGTTGATGGCCCAGCATTGAAATGTGCAACAATTTGCGGAAGGGTTGCATTCTGCTACGTTGAACAATTCTCTTCAGTCGTTGGTTCCTTTCTCGCAGGATCTTTTTCCGGCCGCAGCCAAGTTGGAGATTTGATGTTTCACTGACTTCCTGATATTCGCGGTACACTTGTGAAATAGTCGTACGGGAAAATCCCCACTTCATCGCTAACTCGGATATGTTGTGTCCCATCGCTCGTGCGCCGACTATAACATCACATTCAAAGTCACTTGAATCTTGACAACCTGCCATTGTAGCACCAGTAACCGATCTAACAACTGCGCCAGACACTTGTCTTGTATGGGCGTTGCCGACCGTGACATATCTCTGTATTTCTGTACGTAAGCCCATACCAGTTTCCTTGGCGCTTCAGTGTATAAGATATACTGTGGAGATTAATTTGAAACTTCTTCACCATTAATTCTTAGACTAAGCAGTGAGTTTTTTCATATGTTCAACGACCACATCTTTCCAGATAATCTGCCTTATTCTCAATCATGCTGCCATGTTTCTTGATGGCTCGCTGAAAAACGGTGGGCTAACAAAACTGTCCTGCGAATTACAAGTATTTGGCGATTATTCCCAAACTCGTGCGGCATCTCCTACCTCAGTTGAAGTTGCGGGAACATACGACCAGACAGTTCCTGTTTTTAAATTATGACGTGCATCTAAAGCAATATATCACATCAGACTTTTCCGTGAGTAGAGCAACTGATGAACAGATTTAGTCCATACACGGTGGGTCACACATAGCGCCATAGCGCTCGTCCTGTACCAGTGTGATCTTTATCAAAGCGACGTCAAGACAGCACTGACCAAGCTAGACAAAACTCTGCACTAAACAATGTCGGAAAGCAGTGGAGATATCTGGTCGAATTTGTTACAAGTTGCCGGCGGAAAAATTTATGTTGTGGGTATGTCAAGTTCTGGAGCACCATTATTCTGTACATCTACATATTTGCAGCCTCTGCCGCTAGAGGGCTCCGAATTGCAGCGTGTAAAATATTATAACGTAGCAATGACGTTACGTAGTACTGTGTAAATGTACCCACTCTAAGTTTCACTTTCAGTTTAATTTGAAAACTTGAAGAATAATTTTTAAAATAATAAGATCATAAGGTCTACACCCATAACTAACCGGAAACAATTCACGCCACCCATAAGGCGACATGAATTGTTTTATTTGCTGTATTGTCCAAACAAACGTAAACGAGAGTATTCCAATGACATTAGGCAGGCGTACGTCAAAAAGGCCCTGAGTCACGCTGAGCGGGCCGGAGCACTGATTGACGTGGGCGGAAGTATTAGGGAGTGCCAAATGCGCGGGAAAGTAAAAAGCTTCTAGCAGCTTCTAGAACAAACTCAAGCGTAAGAATACCTTTCCGCTACCAAGAAAGCGCTCGGGAAACCGCTTACGACTTTGATGAGCAATATTGCGAGTTATCGTCATCGAGCCAAAATATTCCCAATTATTCTTAGTCCCGCAGGTTAAGAAAAAGTAATTTGAAAACTATCTAAAGAAGGTAATAGAGGGTAGTGCCTGTGAAAACGTTTTCCTTTCTTACATTTCACATCCTTTAATTCGGTTTTTAAACTCAGTGACTATCCGATTACTCATCGGCGCGGAGGTATAGGTACGGTGAAGGGGATGAGAGGCTAGGGATTGGCGCGCTCGATTCAGAGAGTCGCTTTCGGCCCGTCACTGAGTCCTCACCCCAATCAGAGCGCTCCGCTAAAATGTTCAGTTTATGCCGTCGTTAAGTACTATCAAAGTACAAAAGCTCTCCAGACACTGCTGCGGTTATCAGGGACAGCAGTTGAGTAGCAACAGGTTATTCAACTATTAACACACACCAGTAGGCGTGTACGTGAGGAAACGACTTTGATTGTGTGGTACAATTTCATGAAACTGTGACAAACATTTGAACAACGGTAGAACCGCATACCGCAATCAAGATGGTGTTCTTCGTCATGAGTAAGTGATTTCATGCTGGCTCAGCATTGGTCTGAATTTCTGTTACGTCTTCAAAAGTACTAGTCAAATGTGTGTAACAGAATACCAGTTCATTGTTTCATGTTTGAATGTGTAGGTGAAGGAGTGCAATTGTAGTTTCATTATTAAAGGGTCCACGTGGCAGTGCAAAATTAACTATCTGCGGTTACACTGAATGAAGCCGGTATACAGAGTCTATGTGCATCCAGGATAGACGTATTGTTCTAGACGCGGCTAATGTACACCAAATGTATCTAGGCAGTGGGGCCCTATTCATAGTGAAGAGTAATATCATCATGAATGGTGGAAGTGACGCGGAAGCGAAGCCTGATACTCTGTCGATTGTGTGTTCTCAGATTCAACAATAGGTGCCAAATACTACTATAATAGCAATCCCCTGCAGATGTAACATGTGATCCCTTACACGACAATGCGCCTCTCAGTTACAATTCAGTTATTATGTTAGATATATTAACTACTTAACAACGAACTTTTTCATTTCCTAAATTATTTCTTTCTTTCTTCCAACGAAAGATTACAGTGAGTACATCGAGAGCGGAAGACCATGGCTATTTTTGAGGTCAACGCATCTTCGTGAAGTATAAAGGCTTTGGTCTGTGGTTCTCACGACACTTAACAAACGTTAGATGGCCGTTAGAGCACTGCACGCCCTAATTAATGTAATTTGTTTGGCACCTCTGCTCTCGAGTGAGTAACCACTGGCAGCGATACATGGCAATAACAATCATAGCAATTTTCAATCGTAATACAGCATTTGGTTTAGTCACCATGGTAGTTAGGTGGAATAAATCTCAGAATAACAAATATCTTCACCGAGCCTGCTAAATTCCGGCACGGTGGTGTGTAATGCAACTACGTCATTGGATGAGAAATGGCATGCTGTAATCGAATTTAGAATTCGGACAGTTCGTCCACACATGGAGTGTAACAATCCGATGCCTTGGGTTGACTATTTTCGGTCATTTTTCATACTGTCCCGACTTGGCCCCATTTTCATCTGTTTCCAAAACTTAAAAAGCACCAACGATGACTTCACTCTGGTAGTGAGGCAGCGTTGTAAGCAGTGTTAAGGTTGTGACTTCGTCAATAAAGTCAAATATTCTACAGAGGCGGTATCAACAAAATGCTCCCTCAAGGTCCTAAACCTGTTAGAACAACTGGAGATATATCTCCACAAAATCAAAAAACCAGAATCGATGTTAAATGAACAAACAGATTTCGCAAGCCACAGCTATTTCAGTAATCTTAAAGATCTGTTCTAAAGTTGTTTCCTGAACATGTCAATTGCTTCCTGCTTATGTCAATTGTTTCCTGCATATATCTTTAGCACTATGAAAAATTCATCTTTGACCACACCAAGTAAAAAAACATCTGTGAAGTGTTTTCAAACATGTGTTTGAGAATGTGCTTCTTGGATGAAGCGATACGCTTGAAAACGATGAAGGAAAAACTTATGCTGTTACTAAAACGTTAAAACGCTTTTCTTCGATTATTTGCTAAGTTTACACTATTCATCTTTTCCACTATTTCACACATATTTTCCGCGTCTGACTTACGAAATTCGTAACCTAACATCATACCTTTTCGTGACAGGAATATGTATTTCATCTCATTCAAGAGAACAAATAAAGTATGTATTAAAACGAATTACACCTGAAGATGGACCTATAGGGTCTGAAATTTATCGTGTACTGAATAAAACACAAAAAGTTGTGACTGAAGGCGTTTTTTAATTCATCCCTCGAGTGGAAGAAAGATTAAAGTCTAACATCATGTCTACAACGAGGTCATTAGAATATTTTAGTACCAATTGTGACAAATTTCTCGAAACATATCAATTTGCTGCACTGGCTGTTATTGATGGGACAGAACCATCATTGCATTTTATATCGTTCACTAACAAATACATTCCGCTACATAGACATTCTTAAGCATCTGTAATACATGTAAGACACAACATAATTAAACTGCTAAACATATAGTGGCCGTTGTTTGTTTAGTTGGCAAAATGAGAGAGAGAACATGCAGAGTTAAACACACATTCTTGGGTTGCAATTAACGTCATACCCCATGTCACACAATTTTGCTAACAGATTGTGACTGGCTTGACGTACAATGAAATATACAATATCTGACTAAAGCTAAATACGGCAACTTGAACGATGTTTGTTTAGTTGCTCTTTCGTTTCTTTACCACCTATTTTTTTCTTTCAAGATTTATAATATGTATTGTACAACTACCTCTGAGATAGTTGTCTGTATCCCTGATGAATTAGCAATTCGATTAATCTAGCATACACATCTGCGTTATGTGCAGTTTGCTGCAAACATGTGTTTTCAGGAACTTTGTGGAACATATTATTTCCTCAATATGGAGAAATGCATCTGCAAAGTAATAGCTTTGTGTAAGTGATGTCAAAAGGCGAAATAGCCAACAGTATTACGTCATGCACCTTTATTTCCACTTAATCCATCAAGATTGAAATAACTCACTGAAGTTGTTCTGTTTAGATCCGTTCAGGGCAAAAGGCTGACATCCTTTGCGGTTAAGAAGGCATACGTTCATGCAGAAACATGTGGTAGTGCATTGTATTGCTGAAAAATGGCGGCTGGGGTATTGTGCAGAAAGCATGGGTTGCAGGATGTCATTCGCTTAGTTGACAATGGTCATAATGCCCCGGCCATGCGCCAATTGTGTTTTGTGGCTACACCCAATAGCGCCCCATGCCATGAGGCCTTACGTTGACGCTGTATGTCTTGTGTGAATGCATTCACTGTGATGCTGCTCCCCATCTCTGCTGCGAACCAAAATGTGGCCATCATTTTCAAACAAACAGAACCTGGATTTGTCCGAAAACACGTCTGATGCCATTCCTGTCATCAGTAATGTCACTCCATACACCATTGTCATATAGCATTTTTCTGCACATTCGTCAAAGGTAGGCAGAGAAGAGGATGACGCGCACGTAGCTCTTGTCATAATCAGCAGAGACGAACGGTTACCTCTGGTAGTGTATAGTGTGTTACACTGTTCCACTGTTGCGCCAGAGTCGACGAGAATGTAGATCTGTCCTGCAATGCCATTCGGATGAGGTGTTGATCTTCTCGTGGAGTGGTCTGGCTGGTGCGACCAGACGCATCTCGTTGCATTCTATGGCCCACTGTGAACGATTCTGCGCACACCCGTTTCACTGCCAAACACTTTAGCCCACATGAGCAGCAGTTTCCCAGATGGATGCATCAAATTCTTTCATGCTAATAATGCGCCCTTTTTCAAACTCACTGATTTGATGGTACAGTTCGCGCATACATCTGCAAGGCAACCTGCACATCACCTCAAGTCAGACTGATCCATTACCTTCAGTTTATAGGGTCAAAGAGAGCCGCAGGAACATTTTAACGGTAGATGATGTTGCGCCGCGGTATCGATGTTGACCTTGATCCCTCAGACTGACGTGGTTCAAATACTAGGCTTTTCTGCAGAACATACCATTGTACATGACCTGTGAATATGAACGTCCTATCTCTAGTTGTTCGGTGTGTTTTGTTTTTTCTGAACATGAGAGTATGTGCATCTACTGAACAAACAGATAACACAAACCAAAGCACACATTAATATCAACAATGGAAATCAAGGAACTGAACATTATAAATGCAGTTAAATTGTTCTCTCCATGTTGGGACTGGCTTTTGTATGACATGTGGTTTCTGCAAGATTAAATAGCCTTTCTCCTTCAGTAAGTAATGCACAGTGCATTACCGTACACCTTTCTCCTCATCTCTCGACAGTTCCTATAATGAAAATTGATGTATCACAATTAGTATACAAAATAACAGACAAGATTATGCGAATACATTTCTTGCCTTTTACGTACTTCAACCGCTGATGTATCTCTTCCTCCGCAAGTTTTGTATGACCTGAGTTGATTCATTCATAAATGTGTTACATTGCACAACATGGTGCACAGCTAGCAATACACTGTATAAAAATAAAATAAGACAAGTAAATATGACAATAATAATTATTCTATTCGTGTTAACTTCCACTAGCTGTAGACTATTTTGATCAATACTGTAACCTTTACCAATTCTCTTTATACCTCACCTCATATGCATTATGAACACTTTCAATGTGATGCATCATCTCTCTTTCCTCTGTAGGTTGTCTATTCAAGATCTTAAATGTTGGACATCTTCTTACTACCATACATTCTCTCCTTGGCTGTCGCCCTTTACCCACACATAGTACAAGAATTATAATAATGAATCTCTGAGGCCCTGGAACTTTACTGTGTTTCATCATGCAGACCTAAGTAGCGTAAGTCTGGGAGAGTTTGACCACTGTGTGAGATGGACCAGTAGCGTATTTCACAAATGCGCTGTTTCCTCTTACTTGTGACGAATCTGTTTTGAGAAAAAAGTGGCGTAAAAGTGTTGCCAACATGTTCATGTCAATTCCGGAGAAAAATCATGTTCTCTGTTTTCGCAGGCCGAAAAGTTTGATCGTGTAGCTACATAATTTTAGTATTAAGGCTTAGTTTACCCAATACTGATGCAGTTTTTTTTACTGCAAGCTTGAGAAGGGTATAGGCATGAAACTATCCTTAAATACTGCCTATTTCGCTGGGTGGTCCAACTGTGCTAGAGGAGTGGAAGAGATGGGCCGGTGTTATTTGGGATTGGTAGTCTACTTGTTTTAGTGTGTGAGAGATGGAGTAGTACTAGATTTAGCTTCAAGGCTTTTGGAATAATTCCCACGAAGATGGCTACAATAACAGACTATGTTTACATATTTCCCAACAAATGGCAGAGCATAATCTCAAGCACAGGAGAGGCCAACAAACCTCTTCAAAGCTCATCAAAAGAGCTTGTGAATCCAAAAACATCAAAAGAGCAGAGACTTCTGCTCAAGTTAAATTTCTACACAGACACAACTTCGGACTCCAATCCTGCAAAATATAAAACTTCCAAGATCATCATCTCACTTCTTTCTGCTCCTAAACCAACAGAGACGAAACATCTGGAACAATCTGGAGGAAATACCACCTGTGCCATCTATTGACAAACCCGTGAATTTTAAGAGGAATGCAGCAACTACATCCAAAGGGCTAAACCCTGCAAAAAACAATGATACTCTAAAGAAAAAGAGCAAAACATAAACAAAGGAAACACAAATAAGGCACACGAAGATCACCAAAGGGTAATGTTAGTGAAGAAGGAAACAGACTGAAGAAGCTACAAACGAAAACCACTGCAAATAGCTCACTGTGTTCATCAGATGCAGACATTGTAAAAGATTATGAAAATAGCTTTGATGAATCAAATGATGGTGAATGTGTTTGGTGTGATAACATCTATTATGAAACTAATTAAAACGGTGATAGGATTCAGTACATTTTCTGTTCACGATGATCACATTAATGTTTTTTCAATATTTGGTAATAACTGTAACTGCTGTGGTGAGAGATTGACAAAACCAACAGCCCATTGGGAAAGCCAATGTTCAAACAAGATTTACAGTGAACCGTAAAGGATTGAATAATATTATTCTGCATTCATAACAGCAGATTCTAAATAAAAATATACGATTTTAATTGACTCTTTTCTTCATGTGTAGTAATTTTATATAGGCCATCTCTCCCAGTACACTGGTTCATCTTACTTATACATCTGCGTCTATTCGTCTATTTTCAATGTATTATACCTTTTGTGCACAAATCAAAAAAAGTTTTGCATCACCTCAGTTCCCAGAACTTCTGAAGATAGACGTTGACTGTGGACATGTGTCACCAATCGAAAATGTGTGGGCTACAGTGAAACAATGGGTGCAATGCTGTGTCCCAATGCCAACCAACAAAGATGAACTTTGGAACCAGGTGACTGCAGGATGGATGGCTATACCACAGGACGCCATTCGCACCTTGTATGCGTCGATGCCATCATGCGTGGAATCATCCCTCATTGGGATCTCTGGAAAGGGATTGCCAAAGGGGAGGTGACTATGAGAAAATGATTGAATAACGAATGAAACGATGTTCTATGAGTCGGGGTGTGGAATGTCAGAAGTATGAATGTGGTAAGGAAGCTAGATAATTCGAAAAGGGAAAAGGCTGAGGCTCAATCTAGGTATAGTCGTGTTCAGGGAAGTGAAGTGGAAAGAGTTTCTGGTCAGATGAGTACCAATAGCAGAAGAAAACAGTAGGATTCGAAGTGAATAGCATGGTAGGGCCGCAAGTGAGTTACTGTGAACAGTTCAGTGACAGTGTTGTTCTCATCAGTATCGACAGCAAACCAACACCGACAACGATATTTCAGTACAGGCCAATGCCGCGAGCCAAAGATGAAGAGATAAAGAAAATATATCAGGATATTGAACGGTTAATTCTGTGCGTACAGGGCTGTCAAAATCTAATAGTCATTGGGGATTGCAGTGCGCGTGCAGGAAGGAGTAGAAGAAAGGGTCACAGGAGAGTAAGGAATTGGTACTAGAAATTAGAGAGGAGAAACATTAATTAAGTTCTGAAATAAATTTCTGCTAGTGGTAGGTAATACTCTGCTCAAGGATCATAAGAGGAGAATGTATACTTGGAGAAGACTGGGAGACATTGAAACATTTCAGTTAGATTACATCATGGCCAGGCAGAGATTCCAAAATTAGATACTGAAATGTAATGCATGCCCAGATACAGATTCAGATCACAATTGGGCTATGATGAAGGGTAGGCTACGTTTAAGAGACTAGAGTGGAAGAACCAATGCAGAAAGAATTGGCTACGGAAATACTAAGGAACGAAGAGATAGGCTTGAAGGCTATGGATACTAGATAATGAATAGCTTAGAAGGCAGTTCAGTTGAAGATGAATGGACATCTCTTTACAGGGAAACCGCTTCAGTTAGAGAGAAAAGCGTAGGTACAAGAAAGATAATTGCGAAGAAACCATGGGTAAGAAAAGAAATATTTGAGTTCATCTACGAAAGAAGGAAGTACGAAAACGTCCAGGCAAATTCTTGATAAAATAATATGACTTAGAAATGAAATAAATATGAAGTTCAGGGAACCAAAGGCGATATGGCTGCATGAAAAAAGTGAAGAAATCGAAAAAGAAATAAGTGTCGAAAACACTGACTCCGAATTCAGAGAAGCCAAAACACCCTTCGGTTAAATTAAAAATAAGGATAGTAACGTTAAGAATGCAGTGGAAATTCTACTGTTAAATGCAGAGGAGAGAGCGAATAGATGGAAAAAATACAGGAAGACCTCTGTGTGGGGGAAGACTTACCTGATGACGTGCTAGAAGAAGAAACATGAGTCGATATAGAAGAGATAGGGGATCCAGTCTTAGAATTTAAGAGACTTTTGGAAGATTTGAAATCGAATAAAGGAGAAAGGCTGCATAACATTCCATTGGGAGAAGTGGCAACAAAACGATTATTCACGTTGATTTGTAGAGTGCATGAGATTGGGTATATATCATCAGACTTTCGGAAAAATATCATCCAAACAGTTCGAAAGACTGCAATAGCTGACACAATCAACTTAACAGCTCATTTGTTGACAAGAATAACACACAGAAAACTGGGAAAGAAAGTTGAGGACCTGTAAGATGATGATCAGTTTGGTTTTAGGAAAAGGCACCAGAGAGGCAGTTCTGATGTTGAAACTGATAATCGAAGCAAGAGTGAAGAAAAATTAAGACATGTGCACACGATCTGTCGACCTGGAAAAACCGTTCAACGGTGTAAAATGGTGCAAGATGTTCGACATCCTGAGAAAAATAGGGGCAAGCTAGCGAAAGACGGGTAACATACAATATGCACAAGAACTACGAGGGAACAGTAAGAATGGGACATCAAGTATGAAGAGCACGGATTGAAATGGGTTCAGATCAGGGATGAAATCCTTCTATCTTGCTGTTGAATCCACACGTTGAAGAATTAATGACGGAAATAAAAGACAGTTTCAAAAAAGGGATTAAACTTCAAGGCGAAACGACATCAATGATAAGATTCACTGATGGTGATGCTATCGTCAGTGAAAATGAAGACCAATTACAGGACCTGTTTAACGAAATGAACATTTTAATGAATACAGTATATCGACTGAGAGTAAATCGAAGGAAGACAGAAGTAATGAGAAGTAAAAGAAAAGAGAACAGTGATAAACTTAAATCATAGTTGGTGTTACGCAGTAGATGAAGTTAGAGAGTTCTGCTACATCGACAACAAAATAAACCATGACAGAAAGTGCAAGTAGGACATAAAATGCAAACTAGCACTGGTAAAAAGGGCATTCCTGGCCAAGAAAATGGTATTAGATCAAACATAAGTCTTAATTTGAGGAAGAAATGTATGAGAATGTACGTTTGGAGCATGGCAATGACACATGGATTTTGGGAAAACTGGAACAGAAGAGATCAGAAGCGTTTGAGATGTGGTGCTGCAGAAGAATACTGAAAATTACGTCGACTAAAAAGATATGAGATGAGGAGGTTATCTGCAGAATCGGGGAGGAAAGAAATATATGGAAAACACTGACAAGAAAAAGGGACAGGATGACAGGGCATCTGTTAAGACATGAGGGAATACCTTCCACACTACTAGAGGAAGCTGTAAGGAGTAAAAACTGTAGAGGTAGACAACGACAGAGATACATCTAGAACATAACTGTAGACCTAGTTTGCAAGTGATACTTTGCGATGAAAAAGTTTGCGTGTTTTGTTGTTGTGGCCTTCAGCCTGAAGACTAGTTTCATGCAACTTTCCATGCTCTTTTATCTTGTGCGAGCGTCTTCATCTCCGGATAGCTACTGTAACTTATATCCTTCTGAATCTGTTTTCTTTATACATCTCTTGATCTCCTACTACGACTTTCACGCACCACACTTCCCTCCAGTACTAAATTGGTGATGCGTTGAAGTCACAGAATGTATCCTGTCAACCGATCCCTTCTTTTGGTCAAGTTGTGGCACAAATTCCTTGTCTCCCCGATTCTATTTAGTACCTTCTCGTTAGCTATATGATCTACCCATTTAAGCTTCAATATCCTTCTGTAGCACCACATTTGGAAAGTTTATAACACTACTGGCTACTACTAAATTATCAACATACCGATAATGTTACTCCTGTGAAACGAATTATATTTTGTGAATGTGATGGCGTGTAATAGTTAAGGTATTGGACTTATTTTGTTTCCTAAGGATTTGTATTGGAAGGAAGTAGGAAGATAAATTGTAACCGAACCAAGGTTTTATTAGTAATTGAGTAAACTGTAATTATGTAAAAGTAAAAGGTTGCCATCCTAATTAGGCAAAGTTGTACCAAGAACTAGTTTGCTTATGAAGTTGGTTTCACTTGATACTAAAATTCTGCTTTGTTGATATGATACAAGACAGTAGCACAATTTAGCAAGTAATTTACCAGTGATTTGACTTGAACCACACAGGAGGAGTATTATGCATTTAGGCAACAACTGGCTGTCAGTAACACTTACTATCTGTAGATTACAGTAGGAAGATAATGATAATTATAACTAAATAATTGCTAATGGTGACACTATTGACATGGACAAAAGGTTCTTTAGTCAGTTTAATTATGGAAAATCGCTACTATGGAAGTAATTATAAAGTAACTGTATCTTTTGTACTGATTACTATTTGTATTCTCAATGAACATCACTGCCTTATATCATTTAGCTGAAATGGAACATTTGACACCTGGATCTGGTATAGTTTGAATAACATTACTGTATCCAGTTACTGTAATATGAGATTTAATGCGGGCACAATATTAGGATGAGGAGTCAGAAACTAACCCACTTTCGTCACCATATAAAATGGGGAACACTATTAATATAACACACGAAATTGTAAACACTATTATTTAAAAACATCTTTGAACTAAATACTTTAAATCTCCTCTTAGTATTTGTACTTTGATGACTTTAACTGTCATTTATGCAAATTACGTCGAGTATTTCAAAACTCCTGCTCACTAAGTAATTATGTACTTTACAACTGCACAAAGCTTACTAACGTTTGTTGAAGAAGATAACTGCGTTTTATTTCAGTAAAACAGGACACTCTGATTTATCTTAGCACTTGGGATAGTACTCTGTCTAGGTAAATGACTAAGGGAAAAACACAGTGGATTACAGAACACAAACATATTACTGAAAACGAAACCACATAACCGGTCCATGCAGTTATACAGTAGTCAACTGACAATTTGAAGTGAAGGTGGTGGCAGCGTCGATCCCCTGTGATATTCAAAAACGGTGGCGAAAGTATCCATGGTTCTTCCTGTGCACGAGCTCTGAGAAACCTCAGCGTCAGGCTCTCATAGTACAGAGCTAACAAAAAACATGCCATGAATAACAAGCAGGGTCACATCCGCATCCGAGGCTATATTATATAATCTTGCAGTTCTTCCCACTTCTTTCAGTTTAGAAGATGCGCACCCATCGCCCGCTAGCCACAGACTGACTCATGCCACACAAGAACCTTGCAGTTCGATGGCCAAATCCACCTTTTGTGTTCCCGCCTAGACAGTTCCATCGGGGAGGGGGTGGGGGGAGAGGGGGGGGACTTATCTCCAAGATTTACATGATTACAAACCTACTTTCTCTATGCATGAACCACTACTATAATTAAATTTTTAGATTCTAACATTCCTTTACAGCCCATTGCTTTTTAAATTACATTCATAGATTAATTACACAAATTATTATATATAACTAATAAAAAGCTTCCATGGATGTTACATAGAAGAGCATAGTTATACAGAAACCACATTAAGTAAAAACAAAGAAGCTATATCAGACTATTGTACGAGGGTGAGTCAAATGGAAACCTTAAATATTTTTTTAAATATTATGTATTGTGCAGATGTGGTACAAAATTGTGTCAATTTTCAACATAATCTCCCCCAAGCTCAATGCAAGTCCTCCAGCGCTTACAAAGTGCATAAATTCCTTTAGAAAAAAATTCGTTTGGCAGTCTGCACAATCTCTCATGCACCGCGTGGCGTACCTCTCTTCTTCATCAGAGCGAAACTTCTTTCCTCTCATTGCGTCTTTGAGTGGTCCAAACATATGGAAATCACTTGGGGCAAGGTCTGGTGAGTATGGTGGATGAGGAAGACACTCAAAACGCAGGTCTGTGATTGTTGCAACTGTTGTACAGGCAGTGTGGGACCTTGCATTGTCATGTTGCAAAAGGACACCTTCTGACAGCAATTCACCTCGCTTTGATTTGATTGGAGGCCTCAGATGATTTCTTAGGAGATCTGTGTGTGATGCACTGGTGACAGTGGTCCTTCCAGGCATGTAATGCTCCAAAATGACGCCTTTTTCGTTCCAAAAGAGAGTCAGCATAACCTTTCCTGCTGATGGTTCTTTTCGAAACTTCTTTGATTTTGGTGACGAGGAATGGCGCCATTAGTTGCTCGCTCTCTTCGTTTCCAGTTGGTGGAAGTAAACTCAGGTTTCGTCCCCAGTAACGATTCTTGCAAGGAAGCCATCACCTTCTCGTTCACAAGCATCAACATGTCGTTCTCTCATTTCAGTAGTCAGCTGCCGTGGCACCCATCTTGCAGACACTTTGTGAAACTGGAGCACATCATGCACAATGTGGTGTGCTGACCCAAGACTAATCTGTAAGCATACTGCAATGTCATTCAGCGTCACTCAGCGGTTTTCCTTCACTATGGCTTCTACTGCTGCAGTGTTCTGTGGAGTCACAACTCGTTGTGCCTGACCTGGACGAGGACCATCTTCCACAGAAGCCACACCATTTGCGAACTTCCTACTCCATTTGTAGACTTTCTGCTGTGACAAACATGCATCACGTACTCGATGAATTTCAGTAGGTTACACACCTTCACTACGCAAAAAGCGACATTAACAGAACGCTGTTCTTCCCTGGTGCAAGTCGCAAGTGGAGCGGCCATCTTTACACTGATACTGCGACGGTATGTGTGCACCTGCACTATGCTGCCACCCACAGGCCACTCTGCACGCTCTTTGTCGCACGCTTACAAACTTACAGGATAGCGGCGTGAAATTTCGATTTGTTATTACAAATTTTAGGTTTTCGTTGCACTCACCCTCGTAGATAATATTGACAATTGTGTTACAAGCTTCTTTTCTCTTTTTGTCTAAACCATTTATCGTCCATGTTTCACTTCCATACATGGCTACACTCCAGATAAATACCCTCAGAGAAGACTTCCTGTCACTGAAATCAATATGTGATCTTAATAAATTTCTTTTCTTCAGCATTCCTTTTTTTGCCATTGCCGTTCTATATTTTATATCCTTTGTACTTTGGCCATCATCAGTTGCCTTGCTGCACAAATAGCAAAATTCGTCTATTCCTTTAAGTGTCTCATTTCCTAATCTAATTCCCGCAGCATCACCTGATTTCATTCGACTACATTCCATTATCCTCGTTTTGCTTATGTTGATGTTCAACTTACATCCTCCTTTTAAGACACTATCTATTCCGTTCAACTGCTCTTCCTGACAGAATTACAGTGTCATTCGGAAACCTCAAAGTTTTTATTTCTTCTCCATGGATTTTAATTCCTACTCCAATTTTTTCATTTTGTTTGCTTTACTGCTCGCTCAATATACAGATTTAATAATATCGGGGATAGACTACAACCCTATCTCACTCCCTTCCCAACCAATGCTTCCCTTTCATTCCCCTCGACTCATAACTACCATCTAGTTTTGTGCAAGTTGTAAGCAGCCTTTTATTCCCTGTATTTTACCCCTGCTACCTTCGGAATTTCAAAGAGAGTACTCCAGTCAAGATTGTCAAAAGATTTCTCTGAGTCTACAAACGCTATAAACGTAGGTTTGTCTTCCTTAACATATCTTTTAATTGGATTCGTAGGGTCTATGTTGCCCAGCGTGTTCCTAGATTTCTCCGGAATCCACATGGATCTTTCTTGATGACATATTCCAACAGTTTTTGCATTCTTGCGTAAAACATTCGTGTTAGTATTTTGCAACCATGACTTATTGATAGTTTGCTAATCTTCATACCTATCAGCAACTGCTTTCTTTGCATTTGGAATTATTACATTGATCTTGAAGTCTGGGGGTGTTTCGCTCGTTGCATAATCTTGCACACCAGATGGAAGAGTTTTGTCATGATGGGCTCTCCCAAATCTATCACTAGTTCTGATCATATACTCCTGGGACATTATTTTGACTGAAATCTTTCCGAGCTCTGTTAAATTCTTCTCTCAGTATCATATTTCCCATCTCATTTTCATCTACGTCCACTTCCATTTCTATAATATTGCTTTCAAGTTCATCTCCCTTGTACAGAACCTCTACATATTCACTCCACCTCATTCTTTGCTTAGGACTGATTTTCCATCTGAGTGCTTAATATTCATACAGCTGCTTCTCTTTTCCCAAAGGCCTCTTTTATTTTCCTATAGGCACTATCTGTCTTTCCACTAGCGAAATATGACTCCAAATCCTTACATTTATCATCTAGTCATTCCTGCATTAATATTTTGTACTTCCTATGAGACTGATTTTTAAACGTTTGTATTCCTTTAACCTGCTTCATTTTCTGAATTTTTATATTTTCTTCTTTCATTAGTTAAATTCGCTATGTCTTGTGTTATCCAAGGATTTCTGCTATCCCTTGTCTT
Organism: Schistocerca piceifrons; assembly: GCF_021461385.2. Classification (NCBI taxonomy): domain Eukaryota; kingdom Metazoa; phylum Arthropoda; class Insecta; order Orthoptera; family Acrididae; genus Schistocerca; species Schistocerca piceifrons. The sequence continues at coordinate 738,492,078 of NC_060139.1, read as the reverse complement.
TTTACCTGTTTGATTCTCTGCTGCCTTCACTATTTCGTCACTTTAAGCTATTCGTTCTTCTTCTACCGTATTCCTTTCCCCTGTTCTAGTCAACCGTTGCATGATGCTTCCTCTGAAGCACCCAGTGACCTCTGGGTCTTTCAACGTGTCCTCAATTTTCTATCTTCCTGAAATTTCTTCAGTTTTAATCTACGCTTCATAGCCAATAAATTGTGGTCAGAGTCCACATCTACTACTAGAAATGTCTCGCAGCTTAAAATCTGGTCCCTAAATCTCTGTCTTAGTATTATACAACCAATTTGATATCTTTTGGTGACTCCAGGTCTCTTTCATGTATAGCACCTTCTTTTATAATTATTAAAACAAGTGTTAGGGATGTGTAAACTATGCTCAGTGCAAAATTCTACCACGCGACTTCCTGTTTCATTCCTTCCCCCGAGTCCATACTCACCTACTATGTTTCCTTCTCTTCCTTTTCCTACTGTCGAATTACAGTCCCCCTTTATCTATGTGAATAATTTCTTTTATCTCATCAAACAAATCTTCATCTGTGAAGCTAGTTGGCAATAAAACTTGTACTACGTGTCTATCTTGGCTACGATAATGCATTCACTAAGCTGGTCATAGCAGGTTTCCCGCAATTCCATTTTCTTATTTATTATTAAACCTACTCCTGCTTTACCGCTATTCCATTTTGTACTTGCGGCCCTGTTTTCAACTGACCAGGAGTCCTATTCCTGCTGTCACCGAACTTTAACCTATCCATTTCCCTTTTTAAATTTTCATGCGTAGCTGCCAGATTAATGGATCTAACATTCCTCGCTTAGTTCCTTAGAAAGCCAGTTTTGTTTCTCCTGATGACGACATGCTCTTGAGTAGTCCCGGCCCGGAGAACCGAATGGGGGACTGCCTTACATCCAGAACCTTTTACTCAAGTGGGAGCCATACAGCAGTGGTGCATGCCGTTGCGTAAAATTATGGTTGTAGTTTCCCCTTGCTTTCAGCCGTTCATAGTACCAGTACAACAGAGCCGTTTTGGTTGATGTTACAAGGCCAGATCAGTCATCCAGACAGTTGCCCCTGCAACTACTGAAAAGGCTGCTGCCTCTGTTCTGGAACCACACATTTGTCTGGCCTCTCAACAGACACTCCTCCGTTGTGGTTACATCTACGGTATGCCTATACGAATAGCTGCGGCACGCAAGCCACCCCACCGACGGCAAAGTCCATTTCTCATGGCAAGGGAAAGGTAGGCACAGGAGAGGAATACGTAGTGGGCAGCATCCAACCAATCATAAGACTGATGACTCAAATTCACTGACGGGACTGAATTAGCTGATCAAATCCATGTGGGTGCTTTCTTCTTTTGCCCCGACGTCTAATAAGAACGTCGTACTCCGTCGCTCAGAGCAGGTCAATTTTTACTGCAGAGGCAGTGGGAGCCATGTAAGTTCTCTACTTGCGCTGAACGTGACCTATTTCATACCTGACGCTTTAAGTGTACTGCCAGCTCTCAGCAACGCCAAGACATGTCGACACACCACAACGTTTGTCTCACGAACGTAGCGCAGAAGGTGCTTGAGCTGCAGCGGAATGGATTCCGTGTCATCTAGGCCTCCGCGAAAACAACTAAATGAAGTTTCTCACAAAGGAGACAATGTCAACCACCGCCTGTAAGTTAAATTGAGGGCACTTAATGTATGGAACAAAGAGTGAAAATAAGGGCGAATGACTGACACGCCACCAGTACTGCGATATGAAACCATCTCCAGCCAGAAAACTGTGGTTTACGCACCGGATATGCAGCAGACAATATCTGCTGTGCCGTCCAGTAGATGCGAGACGCAGCCCTCTGATTCCAGAGAAGCGTTAACATTGTTGTAGTCCGAAGCCGTAGAGGTTGCACACAACACAGATGTGTGTTTTGCTTGGGTCTTAAGTAACCAAAATAAGTCCCAGGGGAATATTCATTCGCCAAACGCGGATGTAAGCAGTCACATGGCTCCACTCACATTGGGTGCGCACTAATTTCTCCTTACCGATTTGATTGATATCGACAGGGTATGGATGGAACGTTGGGCCTTACACATTTGTCAGCAGGGAGACCAACTCTCAACCGTTTTCGAGAAAATCGACTATGAAAATTTTAGGCATGTCTACATACGATGTATGGTCGCTGCCATTCAAGGAGCCCGTAACAGGGCCTGTAAGCATTTAGTTACATAAATGTGAGGATTTCGGATTGAATTGCGCCACCGACACTAATTTTGTGTATCATTCCAATTTTCACGTTCGGAGATGTTCTGGCAACATGAAGTATTAAAGTAATCCCTCCAAAATGTACTCCGCTGTGTAGCCTTGCGATGTTTACTTTTACAGATGTGTGAAAAACCTTATAAAACGACTACTAAATTGCTCGCACGCCACGGAAAGGAAGAGAGAAACGGCGCCTAGAGAAGACTGCATACAAATTCCATCAACCACACTCCATCAGTTATCTGCACCAGTCTTTGGTGAAATTCTTCGATGAGCTTGGTACGCCCCGAAATTATGTGATAACCAAGAACCGTTTACAAGAGTAAACCAAGTTTACTTTGCAACAGAAAAACCTATGCACTCGCAAAATTTCGGCTTTCATTACATGGGCTGTATGTCGCAATAATTATTGTTTCCCATGTTTCTGCGATCAGTATAATGCTGATTCGTGCAGTGTCCCACAGGTTACGGATTATATTTGTCACAAATGTAGATACAGTAATATAAATAAAATGACAGTGCTGATTTGATCGAATGTCCTCTACTATGTTTTCTTTATTTACAATCTCGTTCGAAAAATTGTTTTTCTTTTTTCAGTATAAAGATTATGCAAATAATAAATTATTCATTACTTTTAATCTGCACAGTCATAATAAATCTTTTGTTAGATTTATGTGGTAATGAGGAAAAGGACCAGCACCAAGATTCGATCTAGAGACCTCACGCTTATGGAACGCTCTGCTGTGGGCTCTTTGGATAGATGCGACCACGAAAAACATATAAGTAATTTTGAGCACATCCTGTCAGTGTGAATCAAATGAATGAGGGAGTTTCGTATGGACCATTGTCAGCCAGAGTGTATCGATAGCGTCAGTAACATACCCCCGGACCCCATCTGTACTAACCTATAGTAGCTCCCAAAAGATCACACCTGGACATTCTACTAGTTATTGTAGTCCTTGCTCACTGGACCCAGGATTTCTTTTACAGAGGTGGAGCCCTCCACGCCCACACCGGCATGATGGCCAACTCAATAGGTCCACTGCCATCTCTGCATAAGGGTTAATTTTCACTAAAGTGAGTTGTCACAGGATGTGGGTGCTGCGATGATTGCGTACGTCTGGTTAAGGTTAACCATTAATACGCGCTCATCTGGAGATAGATTGGGTCAAAGTCGAACGAAGGGTAGCGGTTTGAAGGGCAGAGGAAAAAAATGCCAAGGCAAGAGCCAAGGGAAAAAAACCTCTGCGATACTTAGATAGGGTGGTAAGAGCAGTAGCGGATGTCTTGCTGCCTGCAATAGGTCGTGCAAGGGTAGGCTTTGTTAGTAGTGGGTATCGTGCATGTCGATACCTTTGACGTTGTGCGGTGGTGTTGCTCGGAGGTTGCCGCTGCCGCTGGGTGCCGGTGTTGAGCTCTCGTGCAACGTCAGAAACCTGCAACAGTTAGGTCTATTATCGTTTTATATCGGATGCACGGTGTAGGTTGGTGTGCGCGGATTGTTTGTGCGTCAGTGAGCAAGCTCGTCGGTGTCCCTGCTGTGGCCTGTTGATCGGCTGTAGTAGCAGCTGGTAATTACCTGTCAGTGTTGCTGATATGCAGGGGCTTGCCGACGTTTGTCGCATGTTAGTGTATGTTAGTTTACCATAGGTGGCTATGCCCTACCTAGTAGTGTCTTTGGCCGCTTGTGCTTCTACCTATGGTTGTGATCGTAGTTTCCCAGAGTGAGAGTGAAAGGATTGTTCGAGTGTCTGGAGTTCCTGTATAGTCGCGTGGCGTGTTTTTTGATTACTTCCTTGAGCGTATCAAGGCGAAATTCTTGGTGAAGATCCACGGTGCCTGTGTAGCGTGGAGCGTTGCTGATGATTCGTAGCACTTTGTTCTGTATGATATGCAGGCGGCGCAGTCGTGTAGGTGCTGCATATCCCCAGACGGGAGCTGCGTACGTCATCAGAGCTCTAATAAGTGTCTTGTATATGGACCTCGACATCCTTCTATTCAGTGTGCTTTCCCTGTTGAGCGGATCCAGGACTAGACAAGCGTTCAGAAACAGATCAACAGAAGTGAACATAGCATTACATTTCATTTATCATTTGCAAACTCAAGTTATGTAAAGTGTAATTTAGTTCAGTCGATTATTGTAGATTGTTGATAATCTGAGTTACCACAATTTTTACAGTAGTTTGCCTGCACTTGTTTGGTCCTGTGACGAAGCAGTGTGGTTGCCACGTGCAAGCCAGCTTCGTCAGTAACAGCAACTGCTTTCTTTTCCTCATACATTTATATTGGACGCCAAGAGTAATTGGCTGAGACAACAATATCTGACGTCAACAATACGAATGTGGTTCCGTGACTGAAACTTCTGCAGTCGCCTAGGAAGGATAGGCTTGACAGAATCCCCCACGTTCTGAGCGACCCTTCATCAGTTGATTAAGTCACATATTGTTTTCGCGCCAGTGTTAGGGCGCTATGCAAGTAACTTTGTTCAAAAGGTTAAACGAATTGAAACACCAATGACGCATCAATATCTCCACAATTCTCACATTAGAGAACGAAAAAACTTACAAAAGCATCATGGAATTTCTAATCTAATTTCTTCCAGTATTTAGATGCAGCTGAGACGCTTAGTGCTGCCAACACCCTTTAACAAATGCAATATTCGATGAGTGGAAGGGAGAAACGGTTGGACGTACTCAAGGCAAAAAATAAAGGCAAAATACATTTGGAAATCGTTACGTAATCACCGGGACCAACCTGACTATCTAAATTACAGATTACAGGCACTGGAGATACGAACGAAGGACACGATCGGAAAATGGAAAAAAAACGATGGTCTAAGGACGAAATACGGATGAAAGAAACAGGAATGAAAGTGTACCCATGTTTAATGAATGGAAAAACCAAGGACGATCAGTTATTGCTCTGAATTGCGGATCGAACGTACACTAAGGGACAAAACAAGGGCAATAAAACTTTTACGGTGTAAAAACGAGAAGAAAATCGAGATCGAATTGAGAACAGGCAGAACCAAGTGCATAGCCCAGGAAACAGTCAGGTATTAATGCCTACGCGAGCTGGTTAATGGTCGTAGCTGTTATGAATACAGACGCTGATTTAAATATTATTTTAACCGTGTTATTTCGCAGAATATGACAAGAGGAGAAGCTTTTACCTCTGCCAGTAAGTAGCATCATATTAGTAGGATCCGTTGGATAGAGGGCGAAGCCAGTTAAGTTCCAAGACCAAACATAGTTAATGTTGAATGATAACAGAGTGGAACATAGCGCTTTTGGTGGCTCAAGACTTCTTAGTGGACTTCGTTTGGGGACTGATTTTTTTGCAGACGAAAGCTGCGCAGATGGACTTCCAGGCCGGAAAGTTGGCAATGTATGCTAGAGATGGTGTTGAGGTTGATCTCTTAAGATCCAACGCCTTACACGGAACGTTCTGTGATAATTGCAAGAAACAGATATTGCACCAAAAGAAATACGTATGGCACAATGAGTGAAACTGTATGTTTAGAAGTAACTGACGAGGAAGTTAACGATTCATATCACTTCAATGCTATGTACAACCAAGAATAGAAATATGCCCAGTGTAACTTCTCATCAAATGACATGATATTGTTAAGAAATGTGAATGCCGTCTTTAGCCAGTACCTAGGTCAAAATATCGGAGGTAAATGAAGAACTCAAACAAATGGTAGTGACAAATGGTACAAGATTAAAAAATCCATATTGCAGTCCCGCAAGGAGATTACATTTTAACTTTTAAGAAGTTGTAATCTACACATATAATTAGCATTTAGTAAATTCTGTGAATGCGCTGTGTGACACGACAGGCCAAAAAAAAGAGGTAGTATATGACTTGGTTTGAGCGAGGATGCTGGCCGCTGCGTGACCACTTATCTGTACGCCGCATTGGCCTCTGAAGTAGGGATGGCCAAAAAATGGCGTCTCTCATATACATCATTGTAACTGAGAAGTTGCAGATATCACAATAACCACTTCACAGAATCTGGCGATGATTTTAGTCGCAATTGGAAGTCGCAAGTAGCATTTAAAAATTAACGCCATGTTCCATCTGTTAGCCGAAGTTCATAATTCGTACTTCTCTCTAAGAAACTTTCGTCTTACACTATGATTGTATAACCTAAAATCATGGTCGAAGAAATTAAGCAAGAAACTAATTTGCTCTGAGAATAATTTTATACTTTGTGTTCTACCTGCCAGTAGCACTGAAATGTTTGGCTAAACTGTGTTAAACTGTGTTATATTGGATACCCTATCCCTCTCCCTCCCCATCAAAGGCCGAGTTCAGGCCTCGCATTCGGGAAGACGGCGGTTCAATCCCGCGTCCGGCCATCCTGATTTAGGTTTTCTGGGATTTCCCTACATCGCTCCAGGCAAATGCCGGGATGGTTCCTTTGAAAGGACACGGCCGACTTCCTTCCCCATCCTTCCCTAATCCGATGAGACCGATGACCTCGCTGTTTGGTCTTTTCTTCCAAACAACCTAACCCCAACCGCGAGTTCATGGTTAGGTTGGAAGGTGATAATTCGGTTGAGAGTTGGTGATACAAACGAATGTGAATGCCAAATAAAGGTTGTCCTTGTAGATGGACCTATAGCGCAGTCTGATGTTTACATCTGTGTCACATTTAAAAGTACTTAATGCACATTTCATCATAAAAACTTGAACTGCAAGACAATTTCAGAAAACATCCAATGAGGTGCATAAAAACTTAAACTGCAAGATAATTTCAGAAAACATCACAGAGGCGACAAAAGTCACGTGACAGCGATATGCACTTATACAGACAGCCTAAGATCGCAAGCTCAATGTATAAAAGGGCAGTGAACTGGTGGAGCTGTCATTTGCACTCAGGTGCTTCATGTGGAAAGGTTTCCGAAGTGATTATGGCTGTATGACGGAAATTAAAAGACTTTGGATGAGGAACGGCAGTTGGAGCTACACACATGGTACAATCCTTTTTGGAAATCGTTACGGAATTCAAAATTCCGAGATCAACAGTGTCAAGAGTGTGCCTAGAATACCAAATTTCAGGCATTACCGCTCACTATGGACAACACAGTGGCCAGAGCGCTCCACTTAACGACCGAGAGCAGCGACGTCTGCACAGAGTTGCCAATATTAACAGATAAAAAACACTGCGTGAAACAGCTACAGAAATCAATGTGGGACGTTCGACGAACGTGCGATCGACGCGAGTGCCTTTGCTATCAGCACGACATCGCCTCTCCTGGGCCCGTGACCATACTCTAGATGACTGGAAAACCACAGTCTGGTCAGATCAGCCCCAATTTCAGTTGGAAAGAGCTGATGTAAGGGTTCGAGTGTTGTGCAGACCCCATGAAGCAATGGACCCAAGTTGTCAACAAGGCACTGAGCAAGCTGGTGGGTGCTCTATTATGGTGGGGCCTACGTTTATATGGAATGGACCGTATCATCTGGTCCAACTGAACCGAACATTGGTTGGAAATTGCTGTTTCAGCTCCTAGGAGACCATCTGCAGCCATCCATGAATTTCATGTTCCCGAATTACGATGGAAATTTTATGGAGTACAATGCGCCGTGTCACTGGGCGACAATTGTTCGAGATTGGCTTGAGGAACATTCTGGACATTTCGAGCGAATAATTTGACCACTCAAATCACCAGATATGAATCTCGTCGAAAATTTATGGGACACACTCGAGTCAGTTCGTGCACAAGATCTTTCGCCGGCAACACTTTCGCAATTATGGATGGCAATAGAGGCAGCATGGCTCAGTGTTTCTGCACGCGACTTCCAACGACATGTTGAGTCCATGCCAAGTCGAGTTCCTGCACCACGTCTGGTAAAAGAAGGTACGACCGATAGAAGAGGGAAGCATATGACTTTTGTCACCTCAGTGTATTAGGTAATAGACAATGCTATGACGATTATTTTGATGCATATTATACACATATATCATACATAAACTACAAAAAATCGATCAGGAGTCTACTATACAGGGTGTAAATTTTAAGTTGACAAACCAGAATAACTCGAAAAATAAGCTTCACACGAAAAAATGTGTAGAATCCAGAGTTCATTTTTTTTTTTCGAGAGAGACATCTGCTAGTGCTAAAGTTAGCCCGCCACCCCAAACCCCCTTGGGGTTAAGGCGGGAGGCAACTTTAAAATTTAAAATGGGAACCCCCCATAGTACATGCTATACTGGATATAGACCGGCATAGACTAAGGTGTGCAGACAGTATAATCAAGATATTAGCGAAAAATCAAGGCAGGTGCAAAGGGGTGCCAAAATAATGCTTTAAGATGATTATGAAGACTGTTAAAGAGGTGTTACTTTTGGATCAGGAATGTTTTAATCTTCTTTCTCCACTACCCGTAAGGTTACTTTTTACCGCTCCTACGAACATTATTTCAGCTACTGTTGAACTTAGAAGTCTTAAATTTTTATGACATAGTCACATGGGCTTCTTGTATACATACTGAAATAATGATTTCTGAATTACTTAATTTACAAAAGATTCAGAGGTGATAATATAGTGAAAACTGATAGAAAAAGTTTATTGTAAGGTAAATATAAAATATCTTTCTAAGTAATTAATTTAATAAAAAAATTGTTATTTCAGTACTGTTAAAACACATCAATGACCATACAGCAAAAATTTTATCTCTTTAGCTTTAGTAGTTCGAAAGAAAATGTTCCCTATAGTAGGCATAATATAACATTGTGGGGATAGGCGAGTCCGTATCTCCTTAACGTACATTCCATATTCTGACGTTTGATGTCACTTGCGCACTAAGTGTCACTAAGCCGTAAAACTGTAAGTAGGCAGTTTATGTTTTCTTATTGGCAACGTTACATAGTGCTCTGTATGAAAATCACTGGCTGTGCTGTGTGCAGTCTGTGGCTAGTTTGCATTGTTGTCTGCCATTGTAGTGTTGGGCAGCTGGATGTGAACAGTGCGTAGTGTTGCGCAGTTGGAGGTGAGCCGCCAGCAGTGGTGGATGTGGGGGGAGAAATGGCGGAGTTTTGAAATTTGTAAGACTGGATGTCATGAACTGCTATTGTATATTATGATTTTTCAACACTATTAAGGTAAATACATTGTTTGTTCTCTATTAAAATCTTTCATTTGCTAACTATGCCTATCAGTAGTTAGTGCCTTCCGTAGTTTGAATCTTTTATTTAGCTGGCAGTAGTGGCGCTCGCTGTATTGCAGTAGTTTGAGAACCAAGATTTTTGTGAGGTAAGTGATTTGTGAAACATATAGGTTAATGTTAGTCAGGGCCATTCTTTTGTAGGGATTTTTGAAAGTCAGATAGCATTGCACTAAAAATATTGTGTGTCAGTTTAAGCACAGTCATGTATAATTTTTCAAAGGGGACGTTTCATATGGCGACCCTGCCAGGATACCTTACTGGAATCTTCTGATTTTTTCTTGTAGTTTGTGTAATTAGTGTAGCTATTGTTTATTGCTAGCGCATAATTGTAGAGAGAATCTCCTTTGTTGTACAGTAAAACAGTTGTGGCATGCATGTAGATTTGCACCAAGTATTTCGCAGCAGCGCTTGCAATTAACTAGATATTATTTTCAGTGCTATGTTAATGTGTTTTCTTATTTTGTTCTTCAAATTGTGCTTTTCTGTGTTGTGTGAAATATTGTGACAATAATGGCGTGTGAAAAACGTAATACTAGGCCCCAAAGTAAATTGCGAAATAATAGTGATGACGAGCGTAGTTTATCAGCACCACTGTGTAATGAATTAACAGACATTCAAAGTAGTAATTTGGTAATTGTGCATAGGGAAATAGAGTGGGCGGCAAATAATGGCGTAGACAGTGAAACAATTAGTGAACAGGGATGCATTATCAATCGATCGGTCGGCAATAGCTCGCCTCAGGAATCCCAAATGACAGGACACAATCTCACAAATACTGTACATTCAGGTTTTGGATCCTCACCGTTCTCTCAAATAAGTCAAGACACATTTTCTGCTTGTCAAAATGTGAATGTTGCCGGTGCAAATTCACTGCCGAAAAGCATTGACGAACATGTTTCAGACACCAGTGCATTGTTATTACAATTAATACAACAAATGGGACAAACAGCAAAAGCTTCAAAAGTTAGACACAATGGAACAAAATCAGAGACAAATACAGCAAAAGCTTCAAAAGTTAGACACAATGGAACAAAATCTTCGGAAGTTAGACACCACGCCTGAACAAACACGTGAAGATTTAACTACTGAGTTACATAACATTGAATCAAAATGTCAAAAAGTCTGTAATGACGTAAAAACACAAATTTGTGAGCATTTTCAACCTATTTTTTCGCGGCATGAAAATGCATTACAGAATCACGAAGCAGCCATAAAAGAACTGCAAACTATTGTTCATGAAAATCATGAGACCTTGCAAGCTAAAACTGACTCAGTTGCATCAACCGATTCGGTTACACAACTGGCAAAAACTCAGGAAAACTTAAAGGACACAGTAGATACTCTGAAAATTGGTTCAGAAAGACACACGGAGGAAATTAGTACATTATCAGAGAAAGTAGTTGAACTTTCAGATCAGCTAAATAATTTATCTATGAAGGTAGATGATAATCTGAATGACACAAAACCAGTAGTGTTTAATGACACAGAAGAGTGTGAACAAATTAGGAAATTCAAACAAAATCAGAATCAAATTAATATGCAACACCAAAGAGAAATCCGGGAAGTACAAGATCAGCTGACACAGGTAATACAAAAATTACTTATTTCAGAAGACACTCGCGCCCCAATACGGGGAGAGGGACATAGAAATATGGAACAGCCACAAAATAATAACACAGCGCATTTCGGAAATTATGAAAGGAATTGGCAAGGTGCACCGAATTTTGAAATGGAACCGCCGAAACAACGTAACAATGACCGATATACGACTCGCCGACATGATGATTTTGACTATAAGCTGTTCATTACCACACGTAAATTTAAAACATTTAAGAATTCTGGGAACGACATTCATCCACAAGCGTGGCTCCATCAATTCTCTCATTGTTTTCCTCCCAACTGGTCATTAGAGCACAGATTAGAATTTATGTGTGGCTACTTAGAGAATGAACCAGCTGTAAGAATGCGATCGGTCATTCAGGATTGTCACAGTGAAGGAGAATTTTACCATGCCTTCCTCTCAGCATATTGGTCTCAAGCTACAGAAGAGCGAGTAAAACATAGCATCATAATGATGAAACATTTTGAACAATCTGAATTTTCCAGTCTTGTGAAATATTTTGAAAACATGTTGCACAAGAAGCAGTACCTGTCAAACCCATACAGCCCCTCAGAACTCATCCGCATTTGCTTAATCAAATTACCTGAACATTTACGACATATTATTTTGGCAGGACGTTGCAACGATGACATTGAAGCTTTTCAGGGACTGTTACAAGACTTGGAAATTGACACTGACAATCGCGGAACGCGGAAACAGGAAAACAACAATTACAGGTCACATCTGTCGCAATTCCACGATGAAAGAAATAATAACTGGACATGACAAGGCTATTCTCACAACACAAATCGTGACCAAAGCAGACACCACCCATATGACAACCACTGGCAGAGTAATAGTTACAGAGAAAGATCGCATTTCCGTAGTAATGAATGTCACAGAGACAATCATAGAAACAGACAATTTGGCAACCAGAACATTTATTATCACGGGAGAAAGAATAACCTCAGACGCAACTGTCCACCGTGCAGTGATAATTCAGGGAGAAATTCTCCACCACTTAACCGACAAGAAGGAAACTACAAGAACTACCGACATGACGACAGACGATATAATCATAATGACAGACCTGAATTTCATCAGAACTGGCGGGATTTAAACAGGGCTGGGCCCTCTAGGCAAAGTGAATTTGTAGAAGTTAGGTCTCCAAATCCCTATAACGACGCACGCCAACAAAGAGATAGCAGACAATGACTCGCACCGCAGGCAGCTACGTGCGCCGGCTGGATCACAGAAAAATAACAAAGACACTAACCTTGAGAAAAATTTTAGCATTCTTCACCGACGCATACCACATGATAATTGCGTTAAAGTTGAAACTCTGCATACTAGTACTCTTTTTCAATCTTAGAAACTGTTAACATGCAACTATGTTTTAAAGTTAACTACCCAGTCAAGAACCAAGAGAACATATTTAGACAGTAATTACGAATGCATTGTTATAGTGAACAGATGACACAGTGTTATTGTGTGTGTACATTCTTGCTTGTTAGTTGCACGATCACGTAACGACTGTAAGGCTCACATACTTAGGACATTTACCGGTACTGCTAATGAGATTTTATTGCAACATTTTGGCTTACTTGAAAATACATTCTGGATTTAAAGTACTTTCAGTGAGATACCAGATGACACAGTGGTTAGTTTATGTGACAGTTACACGATTTTATCATGACGCTTCTAATGAGTGACAATTTACAATGTTGCTTTTGCAGTGTTTCTGTTTTATATCTGCACAGTTTTTCTGTATTATTCTGGAAAGTAAGACATGTTTTAGTAGTAACTTTTGTGGTATAGCTACAATGAGACAGCCTTTTCCATAGCACAACAATACGTTACAGCACAGTACTTTCTTCATCACGGCAATAAGCGTAATAACTACGATATCTATACTCATAGCATTTCGCTTTTGTTTATTACGAGGTAAGTACATTGACTTCCACAGAACTTTGCTTATGGACGACAGTAATTACGACACTTGGCACATTTTTTACCATTAAGTAATGACAGAGATTATGTTACAACAAGACGCACAATTTAGCGCTACAGGACACGCATTTGAGTGATTATTTTTGTACTTAGATCATTTACTTTTCAAAATTTTTGACATACAAAGAAAGTTTTCCGTGATACATTTCATTCCATTGCTGTAATCTGTAACACCTGACGGTATAATTACATTAATCCTCAGGGGGTACACGCCTACTTTGTGTACCATGTGTTTGGCAAACACAAGGAGCCCTAGCTAATATGGTATTTGCTTATACAACTTTACACATCAGTACCATATTTCTCTAACACATAAATTACACAGGTATCTGATCATTTAACTGAGAGACAAACATTTTTTTTACTACATCAGTGACAGATGTTTACGTAATTATACAGTTGGATAACTTCACACTTATGAAACTGTATTTTGTCTGTACTTTGTGAACTGTTCATATTTTTTCAGAACCATTGTGATACTATGAGAGCTTTGAATGATGTATTTGGTATGAGATCATTATTTTTAAAGTACGTTTGAGATAGATGACACTATTGAAATGAGCAGAGAATTTTTTTTTAGGTTTTGAAATTATTGCAGAAAGCTACGACGATTTTCAGATTTGACTGAGGTGTTATGTTGTTTTATTACGATGACAATGTGTATTATGCTGTTGAGGTATGTTTATGATCAATAAGCTGATGCTATATGTGGAATTTGATTATGCTATGTAATTGTTATGATGGAATATTGACGTGTCGTCGCAAGATTTACGTGTCGACGAATATGTATTTGTGTAATAAGGTAAGGAGTAATGAGTAGTGGTTAGGGACTCTGGTGTGTGAAAAAATGATGTTGGAAACCAAGAATCGTATTTTAAGAGTTATGAAATGTGTGTAAATGCATGAATGTATCACAATGCCGCCGAAAATTTTTTGGGCACTGTTATATTTATAAGATTTTGTTTCTACAGATTTGTAATGCAAATATTTCGACCTGTGAAATTTTATTTGTATCCAACTGTCACTGTAGCGGAAACTGATGTCGTAAGTATTTTGGTAGGTCACTGTAAGCACCCAGCTGCGCGACAGTCGCCTGGAAAAAAAAGCCATTAGTGTGTGCCTTTCAGAGGCACAGGTGGAGAAAGAAGGAGGCAATTATCGTTGCTATTGCCATTTCTTTGTAGAAAGCATCCTAAATACGACACGCTCAAACTTGAAAATATATGATTACACTGTGCAGCACTTAATTTATGATATTTAACAAATTGCCTAATGGAATGATGAGAAACATTTTACATCTATTGTCTATCTAGTTGAGAGATTTTTTTTTTTTGCCCTTGGAGACGCCATTTGCCTAGTGAACGACGTTTCATATGTTGCTTTGTATATATATTTGCTCATTTCATGTAATATCTAGTTTCTAGCACTGCAGCATTGGTTAAAATAAAATTTAATAGATGTACTAATATCACTATTTTCTGTCTACAGACCCAGTAAAGAATATGTTTATAATGTACTTTCTTAGAAAAGAGAGCACAAATAGACATTTCCCTTCACAGGAATGGCATAAATAATTTTTTTAACAACTTGGTAACTTTCTTGCAGAGTAAGATTTTGTGATGCATCACTCTAGTGTGAAGATCTCACATAAGTATTAGACATGGTTATCTTTACCGTAATATTTTTTTTGCTTGTGGATTTGTCATGTTTAGATATAAGTTATTATATTTACTGCTGCTTGCTTTGCCAATTCCCATTTTTTTGTCATTGCTGTTTGTGTTAATTTGTTATGTGCTGCTGCATTGCCTCGTCCCTTGGTATATATAGCTGAGCTCAGTAGATTTAAGTTAGCTTAAGAGGGGGTAGACTATATAAGAAACTAACTATGATGAATTGGAAGAAATGCATTGAGAATCTGTAAGAAAATGATTTGGCCAAAAAAGTAGTGTATAGTGGAGAAAAACTATTTTTAAAAGAGGATGTGAACAGAATACAGAAAGCTGGCTTAGATAGGACTTTCTGAGAATAATGATGAACGAAGGGAGATCTCCATGCAAAATACTGCAGTAAAACAAACCCTGTCCTTTCCTTTTGTCTTATCCCTTTATGTGTTTGTGTACTCTTGTGTATTTGTGTTTTTCCTGTCTTTATGTGTTTAGCTGATATTGTTATATTGTAGAATTTTTCTAATATTATGTTATTTACTTTGTAAAGATGTTTAGACATTATTTGTTCTGTTTTGTTTTAATGCTCATGTGTGAAGTTAATGTTTCGTAAGTTATTCCGATCTTTTATGTATGTACTTATGTCATAATTCCTGTAACACTGATGTATATGTTATTTCGATTCTTTTGTAAAGCACGTATTACCACAAATGTTATCTGTATTGTTATGTTCCTTAATGATGTATTTTGTACCTTTGTAATTGTATTCTTATGTTATAAAATTGTAATTGACACCAGTTCATCAAATTATTAACTTGTAAGTTCCATTTCCCTGTGCACGTTTCTGTTGGTCATAGTATATGGACAATATGTGAGAAGTAGGGACTGTTAGTGGTTGCACGTGTGTTAATAATTCAGCAAGGGACTGGGTAACAGCATTGCTGGTTCTAAGGACAATTCCAAAAACTTTGTGAGTGCACAAGTGGTGGTTATAGACTTTCTATATTATCCACAAGACTCTTCAATGGTGATTGTGCACCTGCACAGTCACAACAGATGGCTCCTGGCCATCTCTAAAAGGACTACAGTGGGTCTGCATCTTTGATGACCCGCCAATACCATTAGTTCTACAAGGACTGCAGTTGGTCTACACCTTTTCTGACTCGCCAGTACCATTATTTCTACAAGGACTGCAGTGGGTCTGCACCTCTGGTGGCCCACCAATACCATAATCTCTACCAGGACTACAGTGGGTCTGCTCTGTGATGACCTACCAAACGATATTCTTCAAAACTTCGAATGACTCTACTGTGGGTTTGCTCTGTTGTGGCCCATTGCCTGTCTGCATGTCAATAGTCAGCACTGTTTTTCCCTAGGAAAGACAACACTATTGCTTCCAGACTGCATGGAAATCCACTACCTTCGTGAGCATTTTTTTTTACTGCTCAGACTTTGAGAAAAAAAAACTGCAATTATACTATGATGGCTGATCAGGACTGACTTTATGGACTGTGAAAAAATTCTAGCTTTTGACCAACATTGTATCAATAAGTGTGTGCATTTGATTTCTTTGTTGTTCTAATTATGAAAAATTTTATCAAATCATTATTGGCCACTGCCCAAAACAACTTGTAAAATTTTTTGTAGGGAGCATGGGGGCTATGTAAGTAGGCTGTTTATGTTTTCTTATTGGCAACGTTATGTAGCGCTCTGTATGAAAATCACTGGCTGTGCTGTGTGCAGTCTGCGGCTAGTTTACATTGTTGTCTGCCATTGTAGTGTTGGGCAGCTGGATGTGAACAGCGCGTAGCGTTGCGCAGTTGGAGGTGAGCCGCCAGTAGTGGTGGATGTGGGGAGAGAAATGGCGGAGTTTTGAAATTTGTAAGACTGGATGTCATGAACTGCTATGTATATTACGATTTTTCAACACTATTAAGGTAAATACATCGTTTGTTCTCTATTAAAATCTTTCATTTGCTAACTATGCCTATCAGTAGTTAGTGCCTTCCGTAGTTTGGATCTTTTATTTAGCTGGCAGTAGTGGCGCTCGCTGTATTGCAGTAGTTCGAGTAACCAAGATTTTTGTGAGGTAAGTGATTTGTGAAACGTATAGGTTAATGTTAGTCAGGGCCATTCTTTTGTAGGGATTTTTGAAAGTCAGATAGCGTTGCGCTAAAAATATTGTGTGTCAGTTTAAGCACAGTCATGTATAATTTTTCAAAGGGGACGTTTCAAAACCACAACAACGAGAAAGAGTTAGTAACATGGAAATTCGTGTGCTTTGTACCGAACTCTTGCTGTGGCTGAAATAAGTCATATAAATATCAAAGTTCTATTAAAGCGTACTACAATCTCGAAGAGACGCTTATGTTTTTTTGTCTTCACATCCTGCACAGCGTCATGGCTACTGTGGCTCATGAGCTGTTCATTGAACAGGTTGGGTGCTGTTGTAAATCACAAGGCACTTTCCGAAACCTTGCGACGAGATGCTGTCAGGAAATCCAAAGGGAACAAGCTACTCGTGCCTGCAAGCTCAAGTAAATCTGCTCAGCGCTCTCTTACGAGAATTTCCTTTTCTAAAGTGATAAGTTGAAGGAAATGTTGTAGCTGATTTCCAACGCTTGTAATTCTGTAAAATACTATATTGGAGTAATACAGACGAAGACTGAAACGTTCTAAGGAAATCAAAAACGTTAATTTTTAATTCGGTATGGGGGGGTGTCTAAATTCAGAAGCAAATTTTTATCTCGTTTCCATATTATTATTATTATTATTATTATTATTGTGGAAAATGTCGTTCTGTAGTAATGTTGAGAACTAGAGCAAGTCACAACAAGCTTAAAAACTATTTTTTTCCAGAATAGGAGGCTGTTAAGAAAATGGTTATACTTCCCACCTGAATACTGTTTACTAGTCAGCACTGTTGCTGTGAAGATATTATGTCCAGAACAACTACAGAGACACATAGCAAGGAAAAAAAAGACGAAAGTGTGAAAAGAATAGCTGATAAAAAAATGGTTTTAATTTCTATTTCAGTACCATTTGTATGTCGGGATAGCCGTTCTGGAGCAATGTTAGGAATACGTAGAGCAACGCAAAGCACACTTTAAAGACACCAGCTTTTCAATAAAAGAGCTCTAGTCGGAAAAAAATTGTTTTGGTTACCAATTCTAGACTACTAGTAGGTTGACATTGTTGTTGTGAAGTAACGTTCAGAGTAGCGACAGCAACTCAGACCATGCATAAAAAATCCGATTTTTTAGGAAGTTGGATTTTGCTGATAATCTGTTTTTGCTCCCCATTTAAGAGTTAGTTGTCTGAGGGCATTTTTGGTCTGGAACAACGTTCAGAGCAACTAGAGCAACTCAGAGCAACCACAAGAAATTGTATTTTTCAAAAAGTGGAGGATTTTGGAAAATATGTTTTCGCTTCCCATCTGAAAACTGTTTTTCTGAGGACGGTGTTGTTCTGAAGCAACGTTCAGAGCAACCAGAGCAACAAAGAGCAAGCATAAAACATCTGATTTTTCAAAAAGTGGAAGACTGTGGAAAATTTGTTTTAGCTTTCCATTTGAAAACTGTTTGTCTGAGGACATCATTGTTCTGAAGCAATGCTCAGAGAACTAGAGGAACTCAGAGCAAGTATAAAAAATCCAATTTTTCAAAAGGTGGGGGCTGGTGGAAAACTTTGTTTTTTTTATTTGTTTCCTTGTTTTTAAATTTACAGATGTGTCCTTCTGGAGGAAAGTTGAGCAGCCTCAGAGCAACCCGGAGCAACCCAGAGCAACAAAATAAATTCGGAAGTTTTCCCGAAGGCCGAAAATTGGCCACTTCGCGCCGACCAGAGTATCCTGTGCGGACTTTTCTTTTTTCTACTTCGTATTCCAGGCGTCATAACATTTTCTGCGTCAATACCCTTCTTCCAACAAAACAAGCTAATTTCCCGATTCAAGGTCCATAAAATTTCTGTACGATCAGCAGGGTTGAGTGAATGCTATGTCAGACCTCTAGAGCATTAGTTACATGAGGCCATTGAGATCCTGCATGGCGTTGAGAAAGGCTCCCCTAAACTCATCGATTTCGTATTTGCGTGGCAGTTGTGAGCTCCTGCCCTATGCAAGAAGCAATATTGTGGGACGATAAACTGCAGTGTCGGTAGCCCACGATCCTGATGCTGTGAAATTGCACTACGTGCAGGTAGACCTGACTCGCCTTTCACGATATACAACACATTTTTTCACTTACAACCAAGAATCAGACGTGATTTCTAAATAAGAATTCTTCTGCATAGTTTTTCCCTGTATAGCATGTAGCAGCCTGCTAATAATTTGAAAATTCTAGCACGCGGTGCACTTCTTGATAGTTTGATTTCTGTTGCATGTTGCCTTCAGGGTGTATCGATTTTAATGGCTAGAACGAAATATTCAGTTCAGGACGACTAGCTGTAGTGTAGCTATACTCTGTTTATTACAGTTTAGTGCCTCCCAGCACATTTTCTCAAAATATTCAGTTCAGGAAGACTAGTTGTAGTGTAGCTATACTTTGTTTATTACAGTTTACTGCCTCCCAGCATATTTTCTCGAAATCGTCTACTTTGCCTAACACATTTGACTACCGTCTTGTCGACATTTCTGGTGTAGATTACCTGTGTTCTGCTTTTCTATCCATGAATCTAATACGCGTGACACACAAACTCCGAAAATACAGATCCTGTGTCTGAAATCTCTCGTATTGGTAGCGACGGATTTTCACACACTTATGAAGTCCTTCTCGAAGACATTAAGCAAGGACGACTCATTTTTCACTGATTTCTAACGGTTTTCCGCATCTGTGTTTATCAACAGGAAATGGAAATAAAGTCCCGTGCTTCTTAACAGAGCGTAGGGGAACGATGCGGGAGACCCACACCGCCGTCCTAGGCAAGATCCTAATGTAGGTGGTTCGCCGTTGCCTTCTTCCGACCATAATGGGGTACGATGATGATGAACACGACACAACATCCAGTCATCTCGGGGCAGGTAAAAACCCCTGACCCCGCCGGAAATCGAACGCGGGACCCCTGCTCGGGAAGTGAAAACGCTACAGCGAGACCAGGAGCGGCGGACTTATCAGCAGCCCACTAAGTAAATTCCAGTTTTATTCCAGCGCATACGAACGACAACAGCAACAGCACGAATGGGAGAGAAAACGTTGTACAATGAGATCTGAAAGAAGGATACATGGTTTAAATATCCAGCACGCTGACTGGTAAAAGCAGAGAAGACTTTTAATGCCTTTACATACCTCACGACGGCATCCGCGCTGGAATACCAACGAGCTAATTGATGCGTAAGTGTGAGTTATTTACACAGGCCTCACAAAATGTGGAATGGAGGCACTGCGCCCTATCAAATCGCCGAAAATGCTGAACTGGCGGTTGATTACATTTTTACAACACAGTTGAATTTGCGATGAGCAAAAAATACATTATCATTCACGAAATGTACACCATCAAGTGACTATGCTACACAGAATGCTAGACCGTACACTGGTTGAAGCCTATCGATCTTGTAACAAATGTTGTTATAGCAATGGCTTTGTTATAGGAAACACTTGTAGTGGTGATAAGACGTTTACGATGAAATTCTGAGATGATGTGATTACTTCTTTCAGTAAAACAGGCATTTGTTGTAGTGTGGACAGATTTCAGTACAGCAGACACACTGCCCTGTTTGCGCTGCACCCTGTCC
Organism: Schistocerca piceifrons; assembly: GCF_021461385.2. Taxonomy (NCBI): domain Eukaryota; kingdom Metazoa; phylum Arthropoda; class Insecta; order Orthoptera; family Acrididae; genus Schistocerca; species Schistocerca piceifrons. Next base: position 738,471,641 of record NC_060139.1, on the reverse strand, counting down.
CTTATAGTATTGTGTTTCCTGAAAAATGCTTGATTCGAGACAAGTTCACTGTACCAGAAGATATATGACGCTTGACAACTAAAGGAAACTGCGTAGGGTGGAATTTTTTAGACTCCAAAATACAACCAGACAAACAATGGGGGTGGAAGAGAATCGCCGATGCAATTGGAGGAGGTAAGTACTTTAACGGAGAGATTCAGTTGCCATCATCCCAAGAACAATATATATTAAGTCTGACCAGTAGAACAAAAATGTACAAAAACTGCCCTGCTGGACAGCCTCCTGAAGGCCTTCCAGAAGACAGTCCTACCTGCTGCACTACGCCAAATTAGTTCTTTCTGTATTTACAAGGGGAGACCACGACGTTTGGAACGCGGATTTATTTCAAATTTCGTACACTCGTAGTACTCCATGAGGACAACAAAACGTGTAAGCAGTACCGCGTGCTTCTCAAGCGTTATTGAGAAAATTGCAAGATAATTTCGATCGTCAAATATATACCTGTGCGTGGCCGTTTTTACCAAGAACCGGCGGCAGCCGATAGGTTAGTGTTCAAACCCTGTAATCGCGGGGTCGCTGGATCGAGTGCCGTTCGTCAGTTTTTTTTTTTTTATTTTCAACATAGTCATTTTCTTTACTGTTCATATTACAATTGATATAATGGGAAAAGTACGTGTAATCGGATGAACTTTTATTAAATTTACAATGTTACTTGGCAGTTTACAAATTTTTACTATCAGAAATAATATAATATTCATAACTACCTATTAGTAAACGACCAAACGCATAAAGTGATACTGAAAATGTATGCTTGTCCGTGATTTGAGAAATCCCTTATACCTGGAAGGAGCTCGAAACGAGTTGTTACCTCCAAGTTTTGACCGGCACACACGGCTTTCCAAAGATGTACAATTAATCATCGCTTTAGAAATTACTAGTACAAGTTGCAGGATCTTATTTTTCGTAACAGCATGGAAAACATAAAGTTAAACGGCGCCAGCTCCATTGAATAAATGCTATGTTTCTGCATACGCAAGGTTTTTGAGGTTTTCCGTGGAAAAACAAACCTCGTTACATTTTCAAAAACGTCTCTTTCAGCCGATAATTTGGAAGCAAACAATGCATAACGCAGTATTTCCTTAAATACCGGCGCTGATAATTGGTCATGCAGTATCGACTGTATTTTAATAGCGTCTTCACGAGAAGCAATTTCTCGTTCTCTTTTCGATTAAATACGAACAGTTTTGAAGACACGGGCAAGCATACATTTTCAGTATCACTTTATGCGTTTGGTCGTTCACTAGTCGATAGTTATGAATATTATATTATTTGTGATAATAAAAATTTGTAAACTGCCAAATAACATCGTAAAATTAATAAAAGTTCATCCGATTACACGTATTTTTTCCCGTTTATCAATTGCGATATAAATAGTAAATAAAATGACAAATGTGTTGAAAATTAAAAAAAAAAACTGACGAACGGGACTCGGTCGAGCGATTACGGGGCTTAAATGCTAACCACTTGGCTGCAGCCGTTTGATGATAAAAATGGTCACGCACAGGTATATACTTGACGACCGAAATTATCTTGCGATTTCCTCAATAACGCTTGAGAAGTATGCGCTACTGCTTACACATTTTGTTGTCCTCATGGAGTACTACGAGTGTACGAAGTTCACAGTAAATTCGCGTTCCAAACGTCGTGGCCTCACCTTGTTAGTCTGGCCAGCTGTCACCAGAGTGGCTGATAAGCAATTCCAGGTTTCCCCTGGACACAACACATCTTTCGAGTCAAATGCTCGATGAACATCCGTTGGATTCAGATGGGGCCTCTGGACAGGCCAGATCATTTTAGGATTGTTATTGTCCACAAACCGTTGCCTTATGGCAGAATGCATTAGCATGCTGATACTCTCATCGTCTCCCAACTGCTCCTTTACTGCTGGCGTACACATTGCTGTAAAACGTTCTCATCATTCCAACTTCAGCGTTCTCGTAAGCGCAATAAGGGGACTACACCAGAACCATGAGAACCCCCCCCCCCCCTCCCCACACACACACCACAACGCCACCTCCTCTGTGCTGCACTACTGGCACATGATGGCAGGTAATGTTTTCCAGGCATTCTGCAAACCCAGACGCTTCCACCGGATTGACACAGTGTATGGCCTGATCTATCACTTCAAGTCACTCGTTTCCAGTCATCCCCTGTCCAATGGTGTTGCTATTTTCACCACCTCGTGAGCCGCTTGGAACTGGCTACAGAAATGGGTGGCTAATGAAGAGCTGCTCGACCCTCGTACCCCATTCTTTTTAACTCACTACGCACAGTCATTGTGCCAGCTGGACTGCTGGTAGCACTACCGAGTGATTCCGTCCGCTGATTTCATGGGATTCTTTACAGGCACCTTCCGTAATGCCCGACGGACCCTGTCCGTCAGTATATGAGGTCTGCCTGTTCTCGGTTCAAGTGTTGTTTCTTCGCATTTCCACTTCATAGTCGCAACAGCAACATTCGACCTGGTCAGTTTTGAAATCACTGAAATGTTCGTGATGGATCGGTTATTCAGGTGACACGCAATGACTAGTTCAGTTCCAATGTCACTACGAAAGTTATATAAATAAATAAAAATATGACCTGAAAGTTATCTAAATTGATAAAAATATGATCTGAAGTACTCTGTTTCTGACTGTAAGCCTTAGCTGAGATAATAAATCAGCTATCGTATTGTGACTTGTACTGTCGTAATATGAAAGACAAGCTGCACTTAAAAGTGATTTATTCAAATAATCAAAAGGGAATTGTTTCATGTTGTGGAAATTAGCAATCTGATTGCAAGAATTTTGAACGGTATAAATTGCCTAAATAACATGAACATGAAACACAGACTAACAGGCTTTGCAAAAATTGATCACAAAAACTGTCTCTGAATTCCATAAGTTGACCCTGATTGAATAAATATAACAATCGAAATATTTTCTCTTTACCTCTAATCACTGCAAATCTGGATAACGCGTTCCCATAGTGCTTTGTCTTGCGCGCCGCTATGCTGAAGCTGCAAATTACTATATCTACACAGAGACACTCGTGAGGTGCAATGAGTTCTCTGTTAGTTGCAAATCGAAGTATCTGCGCAACATACATAGAGAAACTCGAGCTGTGCAATGAGTTCTCTGTTAATAGCAAATCGAACATACTTGGTTGGATCATCCATTAAAAAGAATTGCAAGTGAGCGGTTGGTAAGAAAATGAAATATGCACATAAATGACAACACTCTTTCATTATATACACAGGGCGGTCCACTTATCGTGACCGGGGGCCAAATATCTCACAAAATAAGCGCCAAACGAAAAAAATACAAAGACGAAACTTGTCTAGCTTGGAGGGGGAAACCAGATGGCGCTATGATTGGCCCGCTAGATGGCGCTGCCATAGGTCAAACGGAAATCAGCTGCCTTTTTTTAAATAGGAACCCCCATTTTTTATTACATATTCGTCTAGTACGTAAAGAAATATGAATGTTTTAGTTGGATCACTTTTTTCGCTTTCTGGTAGATGGCATTGTAATAGTTAGAAACGTATAAGTACGTGGTATCACGTAACATTCCGCCAGTGCGGACGGTATTTGCTTCGTGATACATTACCTGTGTTAAAATAGACCGTTTACCAATTGCAGAAAAGGTCGATATATATATTGAGAGCAAGTACTCAGGGTAGATTTTATATTTAATGTACTTCTTAACATCCAAACAATACACTTTCCTATCTCTCAAATCTAACGACTTTCAGTACAGTAACCAAGTTCGTTCGATAGCGCAGCAATAGTGAAAAAAAATTAACATCATAATTGTATTTACCTGACATTCTATTTCATTTATACCTTCACAAATCAGTTTCATAATCACGTTGATTGGAGAAAATGATAAACGAGGCACTAAATTTGAATCATAATATTGCCATAACTTCCTAACTAACACTGCTTACCATTATCAGCCTAACTGTAAAGCGATTGAACTTCGACTCTGTCTCTGCCAGAGCTAAACATTGTCTACTCCACTGCCCCCCCGCGCAACTCAAAGATACTTGATTAACTTCCGCGATAAAGCTTACATCATCGCTGCTCGCGCACAATCGATTCAGATACCAAAAATTTTATGTATCAAAAATTATACAAGACACCTATTGTAACGTTCCCTGGCTGCACAAACACTATTAATAAAATAAAATGACATTTAATTGTACTATGTACGCCACTATGAAGCAATTCATATGTACTGCATTGTTTAACAAAAATATTATTTAATTTTGTATAAAGGACATTCGTTATTATTATAATATTTTCTGTAATAATATTCTCGATGCATTTATCATTGTAATATTTCTATACTCATAATGTAATTACGAAATATGTTAATATCTGCGATAAGAAAAATGTAAAATACAGCCACAGAGGAAAATAATGTTGTAAGATTACAAAGAGATCTTAATGGTCAGCAATAATATAAATAGCACTGCATGGTGTGCGTTCTTTGTCGTCTTCCTCGAGAGCTGAGAGAGAAAGGGACCTGTGACGTAGCATTTTATGAATGAGTAGACTTCTTTTGTCTATATCTATCTTTAGCCGCCATTAGAGGAGAAATTACAAAGTAATGTAAGTTTAATTATTGTTGTGGTCTAAATACATTATAATTTATCAAAATAGTGTATTACTAATGTAAATTAGATTGCCCATGTCATCTATAATATTTCTTTAAAGAATTTTCATCATTTTTAGCGATTATCGTTGGTGTTGCTCGGCTGTGCCACGACCGAACGATTTGCAGCGGCGGCACATTTAAAAAAATTGTTCCGCTAAAAAATTAACCAAACCCGTAAATCGGGAGCAGATAAAATTAGCAGTGAATTACGAAATATTTGTTTTTTACAGCGATCGTGAGGCTGACGGAATTTATTACTGGTTTTATATTTGTGCATTCATAGGCGGATAATTAACGTTGAAGTTGTTAATCTGTTGGTTCTTTCAATTTCTAAAGCAAATAACTTAAACGTATAGTGAAGTGTGTTTTGTCAATGATAATTAAACTTTCAGGTCGGCTTGGCATTATTTAACCATTTTATGCTAACACAGACAGCCTTGTGTTCCATAGCTAACGCCGGGAAAGAATTCAGTAACTATTTAAAAAACCACTGCATTTAGAAAATATGTGCCAAGGCCGAAATACGTAAAAGAAATTTAATTTATACAATTTTCAACTAAATGTTCTTAATCAGTTAGTATGAATTTATCAGCATGAGAGGGTTGCTAAGGTTCACGTAATTTTAAATGTGCTTAATTCTGTCTAAATGAATTTTATTTACCACACGTAAATAAGGGGTTCTACAACAAAGTTCGTACTGAAAGAGCAAATAACAAAAATATTTAAAGCCATTTCTTCCCCATTTTCATTTCATTCATTTTTTTTACATAAGAAATATATAAATATTAATTTTTTTTCATTAAATTGGCGCCCAACGTGGGGCTCGAATAAGCAGTGGCCACAAAATACCCATGAGATAACTAGGGAATTATTGTAGTCGAAATTTGTTGGAGAATAATTAATAGTGTTTTCATGTATTGTATGAATTGCCTAACCAATATTGTGTGGTAATACCTGTATATGATTTTTTTTTTTTGCATCAGAACACTATATACCCAGAGGCAAGCTGAAGAAGAGAGCTCATTGCATCAAAAAATCAATTACCTACCACAATACCAGGGGGCAGTTGCACCCAAGATAGGTCACCAAAAGGTAAAGCTACAGTGTAGCCTCTGTGTAGTTGTCCTGTGGGTAGTAAAGTAGCCTCAGTGCAGTGCAGTGGTGTGCTTGTTGTTAGTGCTTTGTTTTAAAATAACAGGACATTTGAGTAGTTAGTCATTGTAGTATATAATAAGTGTGTTTTAACAAATGACCATGTCTTGAGTGATTATGTCAGTGAAACCTGAGTGTTAGGATATTTAGTTCAGATTCTGTTTCTTTTGTTGACTATGGTTAGATTGCGTAGTCAGAAAAATATAAACACGGATAATGAACAACAGTTAGCAAGCAGTGATACCGAGTTAGAAAGTGGGGAACAAAGTAATGTTAGTATCGTAGTACAATGTGAGAATCTGGGGGCAGAAGGGCAAGAAATGTTGCCACTGCCAGCCAGTGATTCAGTTGAAAGTAGAAATACTGTGCCACCCACAAGCACTAGACACGGACCAGAGAGTGGTGAGGTGTCAGAAGTGCAATTATTAAGAGTTATGTTCGAGAGCATGCTCAATTTCCAAGCTATGTTTATGCATGAACAAGCAGAGCGTGATCGACGCCAGCATGAGGGAGATTTGCAGTTAATGCAATCTTTGGAAGCTATGCAAAGTGAGCTTGTTAGTTTGAGAGACAACTATGAAACCATACCCAAAGCGGTGCAAGAATTGAGCGAAAGAGTAGATTATATCCAGGTGGCCAACGCCAGTATCGTAGATGAAATCAGTGTACTGACTAACAGGATGGAAAAATTAGAAATTGACACAAGTCAAGCAATAGAGCAGAAAATGTCCGAACAGGCGAACAAAATTGAAAACGAATTTACAAAAAAAATAGACGAGAAGGTGCACGTCGCGATTGATGCCAAGGACTGGGGCTCCAGTGCGGAAGTGCAGGACCTAAAAAGAGCGGTGCACACTGACATACCGCTGTGGCAGCGGAATGTCAACCGTCGTCTTGCGGAGCTGGAAAACAGCTTGTTGCACGGCGACGCACAGGCGTGTGTGACGCCAGCCAGGTCCAACAATGATAGGCCTATAAACACAACAGTGAAAAATTGCGACTGCGAGACAGAATAGGCAACCAATGTTAGCGAAACAAACAAATGTCATTCCAAAATAGTGATTGAAGAAAGCCTGATTAAAAACCGACAGTTTCAGGTTTTTACAACGGAGAAGAAATCTGTTCACCCTGTAGTATTTATCAAGGGATTTAGAAACATTTTGCCTAGCGTTTGGAGTCATACACAGAAAATACAGTTCGTTATGTCTTACATACAAGGAGATGCTGCATTATGGGCAACCGAAGCAGCTGACAATTGCGACACATATGAGCAATTCGAAAAGGCATTCTTGGCCAAATATTGGTCAACTTGTATTCAGGAGAGATTACGGAAAGAGGTATATAATCCAGAGCCGTATTCTCTACGATTAGGCAATTTGCGAAAATATTTTGAGAAACACATTAATAAGACCCGTTACTGGGACGAGCAGATTTCATCCCGGGATTTGATCAGACTTTTGAAATCACACTTGCCGATACATGTAAAGGAAAAACTTATACACGTACCGGAGAAAGACATGGAACATTTCTTGTCTGTTCTGGACTCAATTGACCTGATTCAGGAGGATGTTAAGGCAGCCTTTGAACAGGCTAGAAGTAACGGAAACGGTTACAGAAATGGTCGAAATAACACGCCTCCACCAAATAATGGAAACGGCGGAGGTAACAATAGGAAACAAGATTATGTACTAAACGGGAATAGAGGTGGAGACTGGAAAGGCAATAGTCCACCGGTGAACAATGACCGGAAAAGGAGGTTCGATGACCGATATGAAACAGGCCCACCAAGCAATAGTAGATGGAAAAATGCCAGGGGGCCGTGGAACACCAATACCTATGATGATGCAAACCGAACTTGGCCACAGAACCAGAGGCCCAGTCCGGACCGGCAAAACAGTGAAAGATATGACAATAACCGACCGCCACCACAAAATGCGCCAATTGCGCAACCGTGGCGGCCGACGCAACACAACTTACACATAGTGGAGGTCAGCGACACAGAGCAGCCACACCCATCCACCAGTAATAATCCAACAAACTAGATTCAGCCGAGATACGCTCTCCATCGTCGGCTGAGGTTTGGAGTGAGAGCAGCCCGACACAGAACAAAACATCGGAAATCTGTATCCTCTGGTATAATGACGGGGTACAGATGGGACATGAATTAATAACTGAACCACCCACGTGCACAAAGGAGCACAAAGACAAAGTACAAGCGATAATAGAGATCAAAATTAACAATATTGATGTGCAAGCAATCGTAGATACAGGTGCTACTGTCAGAGTCATGAGTATGGACTTATTCAGAGTACTCGGGAAAGAAAAGCGTATGCTTACTTTTCCTGTGAACAATTGTAAAGTCACTGGAGCCATCAGTGCACAGCGACAAATAATTAAACTCCAAGTGCAGGTAGAGATGTATATAGGGGGAGAAGCCATAGCGTGCTCGTTCCTGGTAGTAAAGGGTTTAATGGTAGCCTGCATTTTGGGGGTAGATTTTTTGAGAGAAAGGGACGCAGTAATCGACCTTTCTCGGGGAAAATTAAGTTTGATGAACACGGGTAGTAGGATAGAATTGTCCATGCTCAGATCTGAAGAGGTACCTGTGAAAGGGTCCTGTAGCCACCTTTCATTAGTCCGGTAGCCCATTTTCAATACCATTTCTCTTTCTTTTCCTTGTTTCTCTATTCTCTTTACTCTCATAGTAGTGTGATTGAATAAATGTGGTTGTGTGTCACGTTGCTAGACGGTGGCGTAGTCTGCTGCAGAAAGTCTGCGATAGTCGTACAGATTCAGCAGCAGTTGCACAGAATAGCCGACTCTCGTAGTGGTCAAGTCGGCTACTTGTGAGAAATCCACCTGCGTTAGGCTGGTGGCGGAAATGGCATCTTGGGGTTTTCCGGTCCACGCGGAGCGTGGAAGAGGCTGGAGAAGCGGGAGGCAGTCTGCCGCCGGTACGGGAAGCGTCCACAGCTGTGCTCCAGTCGAAGAAGGGTGAGTTAGACTGACCGCGTGGGGCGTTGTTACTTGGCGAGGGGAGAGCTGTTAGCCTTTGGTCTCGCTTTTCAAATCTGGAAGATTGCTTTGCCTTGTCGCAGCAAGGAATGCAAAACTTTGGCAGATTTTTCTTTTAGCAAATTTCTGTAGCAGACTTGGATCCGCCGGAAGAGCGCCACACAAAGGTGTCGATAAGAAGTGAGCACTCGCTTCTGTATGAATGTCTGTTTGCCTTCAGCTGTGGCTGTATAAGCTTTCACCTTTCTAAATATTTAGAGCCTTGCCTTCTCGTAAATTTTCCTTACTTTCCGTGTCTTTCGTCCGTGGGGAGCCAACCACGTGGTAGAACATTATAGTTGTTGGGCTACCGGCATCACTAACTTTCCGATCGCATGTTTGTTTTACAAAATGTTAACATGATGTATGATGTGATATTGTTGGAATTTGGCACTATCCTAGAAATTGTGCCTCCACAAACCACGTGTTATCAGGAATCGTGTACATGCCTCACATCCTTAGTTTAGGAATAAATGATTTTATCTACAATTTTCTCTTGTGTTCCGAGATTACGTTTTTGCGCCTAAGCCACTCACCTCGTAGCTTTCCCATTAGCACATTCAATGCGTTTCCTTATGCACAGGTCCAGTGATTAGTCTCCTCTTGTATTTTATAACAAATGCTTTAGATTAAGTCATATTTTCAGGTGTGTTGCTGGGAGCTGATCTTATACAGTGTTCATGCATTTTCTATTTTATTTTAAATGTTTGATTGTCGTGAACAGCGCACGGGCAATACTATTAATTACATCGTATCCGCTGTGAGCGACCTCACAACGTGTGCATTTTTGTGAGTTTTTGGTCTGTGATCAAATTAATTTATTTTCCGACTCGACCAAATCTTTGATTAGTTGTATGGTTTGAGTCGGTGGCGACCCTATTCTTCTCACGTTGATTTCATAAGCAATAAGTATTTCCATTCCCAATAATAAGGAATAACCCGTAGTAACGTGGGTAGTTACACCTGTGCCTAATTGTAATGCTATTAACATAAAATGTAGGAATCAGTGGATACTACATTTAGACAATCATTCTCTAGGACAAAGTCTCTATTATCCAGACGTACAAAGTGATCAATTAAAAGCAAATATGGACGCACTTGTGAACAAAGTATCACAGTCCGAAAATTTGAACTCAATGCAACAGCAGGATTTGGTACAGTTATTATCTAACTATGCAGATGTATTTTCAGAACGACCAGGAATTGTTAAGGGATATCAATACAATATCGAGGTGAAGCCTCACAAAACGTACTGTCGAGCCTCATACTCCATTCCTTGGTCCAAGAAGGAAATAGTAGCTATCTCTTAGCAGATCCCCACTCAGGGAGAGTACGGGGACTGTATCCGCGTAAGGATGTGAAAATATTCTTACAGTAAATGACTAATAGTCCTATGTTTTATGTGTAAAAAGGTACGTCATTCTTTTGGAAATGAATGAACATTAATGATGTGTTATCTGTAGAGATAAAGTACTAGTGTAGAAGTATTTAGTTATAAGAATATGATTGACTTTCTCTTTTGTTTATGATTATTTGTGATATGTCTTCTTTTTAATTAGTGTTAGCTTAAACATGCTCTAAATGTCTGCACAGATAACCTGATTAGTGCAATTATTTGTAGTGTTAAATTGTGACAGAGATCAGTCAGGAGGAACATTTTAGTAGTGATTAGTTTGTGTACTGCATGATATTCTATATGTGTGTTACACTTGAAATATTTCTTGGTACAGTCTTTTCTATTGTATATATATATATATATATATATATATATATATATATATATATATATATGTATGTGTGTGTGTGTGTGTGTGCAGCTGTCAGATTGACAGGTTCGAACCCAGAATAATATTAATAATATGAGACCCTGAAAACTTTATTTTCAAACCAGTATTATCAAAGAGAGTAATGGACCCAGTAGTGACCCGAGGGCACCATGGGAGGCAAACTTATTGCAAATTTAAGTAACGCAAAGTTACGCACAAAGAAGCTTCAATTGAAGCATGTGCAGATCGAATCAGTAAAAAGAGCTAGCCTGATACAGTCCAAGTCAATTTTAGCCTACAGAGACTACACTGTAGTTACGTAGGACCTTGCAAGTAAAGTGAGACATAATTTCAAAGGAGTTATTGAACAATATGCCTGAATCCGGCTGGAATGCACAAATAAAATCTACTCGAACATAAATATAGATGATTTTTTGCCAAACTAATACGAAATTTTAGTATTTGTTACCATGTACGCAATTATCACACACCTTGGTAACGAGCGAACAAAGAAGTTACGAATGTGCTGTTACAAAACATTGCACAACGGACATTGTAACTGAAAAAAAAACTTAAACAAAAGTGCAGTATTGTGCGGCAGAGACAGACAGTGACTGTTAAAACTGCAGCAATACGTCACGAGGTTGTTTTGAACGAGCAATAAGAAACTGTATCATCGCCGTGTGTGCAAGTGGACAAAGAACTAACACGACACGAACAGTGAGCCAATAACAGATGGTGGACCAAGCTAGTGTCAAACTATAACTCTTTGTGTGTCAAGGGACGCCAGGAAAGCGCATTGACTACAGAGATACATTTTATTCTAAGGTGAAAACTTGCGTGTGACTAATGACAAGTCATGACATAGTGAAAAAATATTGTGTGCCCATAAAACGCGTTACTGTGACAACGAAACATTGTTCAAACCAGAATAGTGAAGGCCTACTGAATAATAATTGCCAATAACTATGTGCATTCTTTCCCACAGCAGGAAAAATGCCCATAAGGATAGTACACTGTTTGTGAACTTGTTGCATGTCTGCTGGAGCACTGCAAGAAGATGTCACACGGGGGAGCTGATATACAACGCGCATCCGGCTACTTCAGCCATGCAGCGGCCGCAGCAACCCGTAGCAGACCAGACAGCCACACGCCTCTCCGCGCCGTAGCTGTCAACACCGGGGGCGGTGACCTACACGGAGCCGACGCGTCGCGCCGAGCGCCGCTCAGTAATCACTCCGCACCGCTCACCAACTACAGCATTATTGACATATTCCAAAATATTTACACAAACTGCATAACTTGTCAATGAACTCGATTTTTGACAAACATTGACCACTTATTATGTATACCCGCAAATTGACGAGAGAAAATGAACACTAACAAGTGTAGGAGATGGATTTGTAACACGTAGGTAGTGAGAACATTATGAAAAGTGACGTTGTACTAAATGATTTCAAAAAACTAAGTGATATATCCTAGGACAAGTGACCTTGCAGTATATCGCAAAAATGATAATTACGAGTTGTTAAACACACACAACAAACTTTCGTTTAACTGAATGTGACTGTGATATTATGTTACCGTTGATGACAAACTGCTAAATCATTTCAAAACAATGACTGTTAAAGAGACAAGATTAATCATGAACCAACTGGGATGGCTGGGCTCCAGCACAGTTTTTCCCAGGTTTCCTGTCTGCCTTCTCCCAAATGGGGGAGCCATGAACATATATAACCCTGGGACTAATTAAAAGAGCCATTCCATAAAAAATAAAAAAAAACAGAATTGTAAAGAACGTTACTGGCACCATTGTGTCAAAATATAGAAACTCTTTGTCAAATGCTGCCAGGGGGCAATGTCACGTTCCCAGGCAGCACACACACTATTAATAAAATGAAATGACATTTAATTGTACTATGTACGCCACTATGAAGCAATTCGTATGTACTGTAATTTTTTAACAAAAATATATTATTTAATTTTGTATAAAGGACATTCGTTATCATTATAATATTTTCTGTAATAATATTCTCGATGTATTTATGATTGTAATATTTCTATACTCATAATGTAATTATGAAATATGTTAATATCTGCGATAAGAAAAATGTAAAATACAGCCACAGAGGAAAATAATGTTGTAAGATTACAAAGAGATGTTAATGGTCAGCAATAATATAAATAGCACTGGATGGTGTACGTTTTTTGTCGTCTTCCTCGAGAGCTGAGAGAGAGAGGAACCTGTGACGTAACATTTTATGAATGAGTAGACTTCTTTTGTCTACATCTATCTTTAGCCGCCATTAGAGGAGAAATTACAAAGTAATGCAAGTCTAATTATTGTTGTGGTCCAAATACATTATAATTTATCAAAATTGTGTATTACTAATGTAAATTAGATTGCCCATTTCATCTATAATATTTCTTTAAAGAATTTTCAGCATTTTTAGCGATTATCGTTGGTGTTGCTGGGCTGTGCCGCGACCGAACGATTTGCAGCGGCGGCACATTTAAAAAAATTGTTCCGCTAAAAAATTAACCAAACCCGTAAATCGGGAGCAGATAAAATTAGCAGTGAATTACGAAATATTTTTCTTTTACAGCGATCCTGAGGCTGACGGAATTTATTACTGGTTTTACTTTTGTGCATTCATAGGCGGATAATTAACGTTGAAGTTGTTAATCTGTTGGTTCTTTCAATTTCTAAAGCAAATAACTTAAACGTATAGTGAAGTGTGTTTTGTCAATGATTATTAAACGTTCAGGTCGGCTTGGCATTATTTAACCATTTTATGCTAACACAGACAGTCTTGTGTTCCATAGCTAACGCCGGGAAAGAATTCAGTAACTATTTAAAAAACCACTGCATTTAGGAAGTGTTTTCCAAGGCCGAAATATGTAACAAAAAATTTAATTTATACAATTTTCAACTAAACGTTCTTAATCAGTTAGTATGAATTTATCAGCATGAGAGGGTTGCTAAGGTTCACGTAATTTTAAATGTGCTTAATTCTGTCTAAATGAATTTTTATTACCACACGTAAATAAGGGGTTCTACAACAAAGTTCGTACTGAAAGAGCAAATAACAAAAATATTTAAAGCCATTTCTTCCCCATTTTCATTTCATTCATTTTTTTACATAGTAAATATATAAATATATATTTTTTTTCAATTAACTATCAACTGAGCTTTCCTGACCGAGCCATTCTGCTGTTATCGCTTCTGTACAGAAATGAAATGTCGTGTGGCTAGGGCCTCCTGTCGGGTACACCGGTCGCCAGGTGCAAGTCTTTTGGAGTTGATGGCACTTCGGCGGCTGACAACAAAATAGCCGTTCCCGCTCCCATGCCCACCCCTTTCATTACTGACGAGCCCGCCTCTCATAACATCTGGTGGTCAATTTCGCATTACATTCGAGTGACAGGATACTTTTGATCGTATTGTGTATGTCCTGAGCTTCATTAGGATACTGATTAATGACATTGTTTCATTGAAAGTAAACATGTATAGGGCATTATTTATTTTTTAAGATGAATACCAATCAGACACTTTTCCTCCATAAAATCTATTCCCAATCCTGTCGTGGTTGATTTTCCTTCATCTGACGCTCAGAAATCGTTATATCAGATGGTTGATAGAACGAGAGGGTGGCTACGTAACTGTTATCCAGTCAGGGGCCAGCAGAACGCATCACAACACTATGTTTAGGAAAAATGTATAACAACAACCCAAAACGCTGGTGACAGACTAGCAAATTATACCACATGGAAAACAGATTTCAGCCACCAGACTCATTTTTGAAATGTTTTGTAGTGTTACAGGTTAATACGTATGATCCCAGTTATGCATTGAACAGTAACTTACTACCAGTCAGTCTTAATTCGTGACATTTAATTAACAGTTAGTGGCAAAAATATTTATTTCTGCGGAGACATATATTTACGAATTACGCATGAGTCTTGGCTGATTGGATGGACACGTTTGTTTCTGTCGTAGGGTCAGCGATATGTCTAACGATAAACATGAATACGTTATGTTAAAAAATGGAATTTCATCTACCACCATTGGTATTTGAATACGTCTTTGCTGTATGTGGCTTCCCTTCTTGCTGTGTTCCCACCTTCCTTTCTTCAGAAATGAAGAGACTGGGTGCCAGTTTATCCTACAGGAGGTAGTATTGCAGACTAATTCGTTTAAAACATGCCATATAATATGTGTCTAATTTTTGTTACTGAGATACAGATGGTTACAGAGATCAGTTTCAATTCTTCTTGCTGGTGCTTCAGCAATTGCAGAACTTCTACACGCACTAGTGTTCCACATTTATGAATATGGGGGATATTACGAATGTACGGCCTCTGCCGTACTGATTTACAATGGATTCGACACTTTCAAGAAGCTGATGAAGGTAATCGATTGAAATTTTCTCGTTGGCTAATTGCAAATCGCCGAGTAATCATAATAAAATCGTTTACTGAAGTGGCCACTTTCACTCGTGACTGTATCAATAACATTCATAACTCACATATGCGGAACGATGAAAACACATGTGCCTTTGTCTACACACACTATCAAGGCACACTATGTACGAGTAAATATGTAGTTTGGTATGATAATCAGTTGACTGGGCCTGTTTTGTTACCTCATGGTCTTTCAGGTCTGTATATTCTAGTGACCCAACATTCCCAGAAGATACATCGGCGGTAGTGACGTGATAATTCGTTTTATAAAAGGTGCTGTCCTCATAAAAGAATGTTAATTCGACTCACAAAAGTGAACGTAAGTTGTGGAGAGTGCTCCAAAGTGCACAGAATTCATCAAAATCGGCCGGCCTCTGTGACCGAGCGGCTCTAGGCGCTTCATTCTGTCACCGCGCGACCGCTACGGTCGCAGGTTCGAATCCTGCCTCGGGCATGGATGTGTGTGATGTCCTTAGGTTAGTTAGGTCTAAGTCAGGGCTTCACAACATACGTGCTCGCAGAGCAAGCTGTGAGCAGGAAGGCGCGAGCACGGAGCAGCGCGAGCACTGTACCCCCACTACCGGATCAGAGCGGAGAGTGGGGAGAGTCACGTGGGGCACACAACAGCTGCCGCCAGTCAATGTACATCCACGGCCACCTGCAGGGACATCACTCACGAATTATTACTGCAATAAATGAAACAAATAAAGGAGAATGTACACGTGCCACATAATGTTATTAGCTTAGTGTATGCCTCTACATTCGTATTAATTTATGAACTGTTACACAATAAAAGGTGTCACTGAAGTGTGGGATTCTCGGTTATCTTGTACTTTTTGCCCTTTACAATAGCGCCTATGTTCGGAGTAATTGTTCTTGTGCGCAGCGTGCAGTTTAAATTTCGATCAGACAATGCGTTTCTCAGGCGCGTCTTGTTACATTTCATTGCAGAAAACAGTTGTTCACAAACATACGTGGAACCGAACATTGATTATTGTAGCCGCCAGTTTGTGCAAACGAGGAAATCTATCCTGAGGTAAGTGTCTGTAGAATTCCAAAATGCTTTTCTTCTTCTGAAATTTGTCTCTGTATTCTCTGTCACACTGCAGGTCAATAATTTCTAGTTGCAGCTCAGGACGAATCTCTTCAATATTCGCTGAATATGGGGAGGAGAACAGATCAAAATCACTGTCTAGTGCTGTCAGATCTTGAAAGCGTTGATAAAATTCTTCCTTAAGGGCAACTAAACTATGTGAATAACGTTCACAGTCTTTGTGAACATCTTGCATGGATGATAATTTAGGAAAATGAGCTAGATTACCTGTTTCCAGCTGACTCATCCAAAGTGTCAACTTCATTTTAAAAGCTCGTATTCGATCTATGAAATGAGTAATTAGCAGATCTTTAGCTTGTAGTGAAATGTTCAAAGCATTCAGATGGCTAGTTAAATCTGCTAAGAACGCGAGATCACATTTCCATGAAGGCTCTTTCAATTCAGGAACACACGTGTTATTTATTTCCATGAACATATTTATCTCATCTAATAGGCAAAAAAATCGATTTAATAATTCGCCACGACTAAGCCAGCGGACCTCGCTGTAATAAGGCAGGCTACAATACTGGCTTTCTACATCCTCAAGAAAGCTTTCAAACTGCCTGTGTTGTAGCCCATGGTTCCTTATAGAATTGGTTGCACGAACAACAACACTCATCACATTTTTTAGAGTGATACTCTTTGCACATAAGTTTTGCTGGTGGATCACACAGTGAACGCCCCTTATTTCATTCGGCACGGTCAGTTTTTGCATTTTCTCCTTCAACATCGCAACGAAACCTGATTTTTTCCCTGTCATTGCTGGTGCATTGTCTGTAGACACTGAAACTAAAGAATCCCACGACAATCCTATGTTTTCAACACTTTCTTCAACACTACTTAAAATATCACCTCCGGTTGTAGTGTTCTTCATGGCTACTACATCGAGGAGCTCCTCCCTCACCTGAAGATCTCTATTAACACCTCTAATAAATATGGCAAGCTGCGCTGTTCCAGTGATATCAACACTTTCGTCCAGAGCTAGAGAACACGCCATAAAATATTTACAGATATTTGCAACCTGGCTCTGGACGTCGTCTGCCATGTCCTGTATACGACGCATAATGGTCATGTTAGATAATGGCACAATCCGAAACTGTTCGACTTGTGATGGACACAAATCTTCCGCTGCAACTACCAAACATTCTTTTATTAAATCGCCATCAGTGAAGGGGCGCAAGGATTTCCCTAAAAGCAAAGCAATTTTGTAACTCACTCTGAAAGCTGCCTCAGTTGATTTTTCTTTGTCGTCCAGATCTTCTTCGGATAGCTTCGTTTTAAGTTTAATAACTTCCTGTGTACGGTCTGGTCCATCACATTTTCCACTTCCGTAGTCTTTCGCGTGGTACGACATATAATGTCGCTGCAAATTAAATTTCCTAAAAGAATTCAGCGTTTTGTGACATACTAAACATTCTGCAACACCATCTTTTTCTGTAAACAGATACAATTCCTGCCAATGGGGGTTGAACTGCGAAAGCATGGTTGGGGTTACACAACGGCGACTTGACATGATTCTTAACCAGCGAAGTGACTGTTAGAGCTGATCGTAATACTTTAAACGTTACAAAGTCGGCGCGAATTCAATAGGCACGCTGCGGCCCTATTCAAAAGTGCGCGCGCATTTCCCCTTCCTCCCTACTCCACGACCTTGCACCTGCTCGCGAGCCCGTGCCTGAGCAGACGCGAGTACTCGCGCTCAAAACCGGCCAATTGTTAAGCCCTGGTCTAAGTAGTTCTAAGTCTAGGGGACTGATGACCTCAGTTGTTAAGTCCAATAGTGCTTAGAGCCATCTGAACCATTTTTTAAATTGACTTTGAACATAATCATTTGCCTTTGCTTAATGCATTCTGCGAGTATTTTTATGGTTTATATTTAACAGCTGCATGTGTTTAACCAGTAAAAATTAGTCGTATATTATATGAAATGTTTTATTCGAATTAATCTACACAGCCACCTTCTGTCGCTGAGTCTAAGGTCGATACACAGTTGGCGTCCAGGGCGTCTCCAGCCACGTCTTCGCAGGTTATCTGGGCTCGTTTCGAAGTGGGGCTCACCACTGAGGATAATTCATCTTCAATGAGATTCCAGGCCGAAGACATGCCTGGAGACGCACTGGACAGAGGACCTCTTTGGTTGTCATCCGCAGTACCTTCACAGAACAGCGGTACGTCGACGACTTTCTACGCCTCGCTTTGTGTCCCTTAATGGCAAGCTATCCTGGGCTTACATTTCAGCAAGATAATGCCTGCTTGCACGCAGCGTGTGTTTCTACTACTTGTCTTTACGCTTACTGACCCATACCTTGGCCAGTACTGTCACCGGATCTCTTCCAAGTCGAGAATGTTCTGAGTATTGTCGGCAGGGCCCTCCAAGCAGTTCGGGATTATGACGATCAAATGCACCAGTTGGACAGAATTAAACATGACATGCCTCGGAGGGCATCCAACATTCTTGCATGAGGGCCAGAGACAGACCAATGAGTTACTGACTTGCGCCATTTGTGAAGACTTTTCTCTTGAATAAATCATCCATTTTTTCTGAAACTGTAGATGTACGTCACATCTACGAATTTCCTTATCATTCGGTTAAATCCTTCGTGATGCGTCTTTACTTTTTGTCTTAGAGTGTCTTCTTCCTGGAGTGTACTATATATTTATGTGTTAATTACACCCTAAGACAGATAAAAGGTCAGTTGAGGCATTGTAGGAGAATAGACTTCAGAACCACCTAAAAGCTAAATCTTTGCTCTGACTTGCATCACGAGCGAATCAAAGGTAGCCAGTGAATCCACTGAGCGGATGATATCAGACACGCTGGTGAGCAATAAAAGTGACAACGGAGGCTACTGCTCATAACTTAGCGTGTAACGAAGAGTATAGGACCTAAATAATAGCATGATGATTGCACGAATTCAGCTCGAGGAGGCCTTGAGATTCAAGTTTGTTGGAAAATGAAAAACAAAACTGAAGGCCATCGCAGTTTATTAATAGTTGCAACGGACTGTTGAAGGATAAGTACAGCGTTGCGAAATCGGCGTCGTTGCGGCGTTAACTGCGGGAACGGCTGGAGACCGGCTCTGAGCTCTTGCCAGTTGCTGCCGCTCAGACACACGCGATGTGCCGACGCGTGTGCTACGCTCTGCCGCCGCTGCTGCTGCTGCTGCTGCTGTGTGCGGCGCATCAAGCCAGAGGCCGCGATTTGCGTGAGTACTTTGCGTAGCTTACTGGCAACAACAGCACTGCCTCCATAGGACAACATTTTCACATTGAATTAGCCGAGATTGTATCCAGATCTCGATATTAACTACGCCATTTCTCTGGATGTGAAACGTGTGTTGATGGCCAGCGCTTCATTGCTCATGATTAATTTTCTGAACGATGTTATGTTGTTAGGAGAAGGTTGGTTTCCATTTTGATTAAGTTGTGTAACTGCTGATCGATGTTAGAGTACTTTGAAAGGTATAGTTTAAACTATGGCGTTAGAATGGTTCCGAAACAGCATACTGGTGTTGGGATCTTCAGAACGCTAATTGAAACGCCCGCTAAACCCGCAGGGCAGAAAAGGTGATTAGGATTATGGAAAGGGTCAAATAAGGTGGCGGTCAGTTTCACTTCATAATTGTAACTTACGTAATTTAATAACACATTTAAACCAAAACGGCACCTTTACAACTACGAGTTTCAAAATCCAATTCTTTCATGGCTGAAGGCCTCCAAACAAGAAATCTTAAAAATCAACAATATAAATTTCAAGTGACTGAAGACAAGCAGTTAAAATTGCTAATAAAATAATTAAAATATATATGTATATATCACAGCTAGGCTGAAAGCCTCAAGGCAAAAGTGGATAGAACAAACATAAACAAGATGCAATACCAATGGCTGAAGGCCACAATTAAGTTTCAAAATTTTTAAATATATTGCCATTATCTTTTAAGGCAGAAGGCCGCAATGTTTTCTCTTAAGGGGAAATTTTAAGAATAAGGCTTTAAGCGACTGAAGGCCTACAGTTGATTTTACAAAAATTCAAAAGTAACTTAAACCTTTAAGTTTTAAGTGGCCGAAAGCATACTAAATGAAAAGGCAACGGAACGACAATAACTAAATTTAAGAATAAGGTTTTAAGCGGCTGAAGGCCCACAATTGATTTTCCAAAAATACAAAATACCTTAAACCTATAAGTTTTAAGTGGCTGACAGTGCACTAAATGAAAAGATAGCACAACAACAGTAACTTTCAGCAAAATATCCCCTTGCCAGAATACAAACTTACTTATACGGGCTGAAGGCCCTTGATTTACATAAAACACAATAAAAATCTGTTTTCCTTTTAAGCATTGGCTATAATATATTATCAAAACACTATTAAACACCCATGAAAAGGACAATATAGACAACAGCACTCACACGCCTCCGGGGGAGGGGCGGCGGACAGGGGGGGGGGGGGGGGAGGGGGGTGCCGTCGAAACATTAACGTTCACTTAGGTGAGATAGGTGGTGGGCCCAACTACACTTAATCTATCGGTAACCAAACCAAGAGATAGTCACGGACCGACCGACCAAACAAGTTGCTAGCCGCCAATCGGTACATGATAAAGACCAAACTGTTACGGACGTGATTATCCACAATGAAATATGTATTAAGCTGTCAAAACTATACACCGTGTTGGACAGTGACAACAGGTGAGGAAAGGACACCGCCTGAAATTACGTTAGTGGCCAGGGCAGGTAACAGGAACACTAACGGCCACAAGGCAGAAAATTCCGCTGGTGCACTTGAATTGTAATGAAGCAATATAATTCATTCCGCATCACGGCGGCTCGATTTCACCACTGCAAACATTCAGTGTTGCTCACAGGAAAAGCTCCCTAACAGCGAACCACCGGAACGAACGACACAACATGAATAGACGTGGCTTGGGTACTTAAGACACCACTCAACTTTGACGTCCTGGGTCGGTGAGCCACGAAGCTTGTAGCGATCAGACAGCTCCAGACATGCTCCGACACTTCGTAGGGACCGCCACCGGACCCAGCCGACTGTGCTGCACGGAGACATCCTCCCTGGTCCGCACCAACCGTCCGACTCCCGCACACCCCCTAGCCGGAAACTATATGCATAAGACAAAGAGGGTTCACGGTGCAAATATCGATATACATCGCTTGTGTCACATGTAGAAGGAGGAAGAACCACGGCATAACCGCAACAATGACGGGAAACCAAACACAGATAGACAACCAAGTTCAAACAAACGCATAATTCGGAGTGAGCACTGCTCAACCTCCCCCCTTAAACTTAACCCAGGAACAGGTTAATTCAAACCCCGAGCTACTTGAACTTAACTTGACTAAGGTGAGCCTGATATTGCTTGCCTGAGCTGTTCTCTTTAACCAAGAGATTTACCGGGCCTAATACACGCCTAATAGTGCAAGGCTTCAGAAAACGAGGGGTGAATTTACTAAGGTTACCGCCGCGCACCTGCCTCATTTGGAAATTGAGGACATATACTTGGTTCCCCAGCCTACCCTTAAGGGTTTCCCGATTACGATTATAACGCTCGGCTTGCTTATTATGAGCTCTGAGTATATTATGCCTGGACCGGTTCCAGTTTTCCTTGATGACCTGCGGATTTACGTCAGGTGGAATTAGATCCTGAATTTCCCACAAGTAGGAAAGAGGGGAATTAAATGGGTAGGAAGAGATCAAGGGTGCAGGCGTAACTCGCGAGGCTTCATGGCTGGCAGTATTAAAGGCAAAACTGAGCCAGGGAAGACTGGAGTCCCGTTTGCTTGGTATTTTCTGACAAAAATAATCAAAGTGGATTTAAGATTCAGATTAACCCCTTTCCGCAAAGGGCCCCTGGGGATAATACAGGGTGGTGGTGACATGCGTAACACCATTCTGAAAGCACAAGGTCTTAAAGGGGGGCGAAAGAAAGGCAGGAGCGTTATCACTAACCAGCTGCTTACGTGGCCCGAAAACACTAAAGACACTAGCCAAGTGATTAATCGTGGTGGTAGCGGTAACGATATGACTGGGAAGGAGCCAAGTAAACCTAGAAAATGCATCAATCATAAAGAGTACTTATCGATGACCCCTTTTAGTCCGAGATAAAAGCCCCAAACAATCAATATAGAGCTTGTGCATGGGAGAGGACTCTCGTTCAGAACTCAACCAGCCTTATTGAAGGGCATTGTTGGGTTAGGCTGCGTTACACAAGCGACATTGAGCTATCATTTGCCTAACATCCTGGTCCAAAGGGGGCCAAGTTAAATGCTCCTTGATATTTTGGAGCGTCTTATAAGTCCCTAAATGGCCACCCACCAATGAATGATGAAAATAACGGAAGACTGGATGCAAACAGATCTTAGACTGAAACTTCCTGGCAGATTAAAACTGTGTGCCCGACCGAGACTCGAACTCGGGACCTTTGCCTTTCGCGGGCAAGTGCTCTAACAGGCTCGCAGGAGAGCTTCTGTAAAATTTGGAAGGTAGGAGGCGAGATACTGGCAGAAGTAAAGCTGTGAGGACCGGTCGTGAGTCGTGCTTCGGTAGCTCAGATGGAGAGCACTTGCCCGCGAAAGGCAAAGGTCCCGAGTTCGAGTCTCGGTCGGGGACACAGTTTTAATCTGCCAGGAAGTTTCATATCAGCGCTCACTCCGCTGCAGAGTGAAAATCTTATTCTAGATCTTAGACTGCTTAGCATTGCCCACCTTCCTGTAAAGAATATCCCTCTTAATCTCATTTTCTTCCGAGAGCTCTCCTGCCAACACACGTTGCTTAATACCAGCCCACATAGGGTCCTGATCCTGATGGTGCGCAATGTCTTCAAACAAAAGGGGAATTTCACCTAACACCACACAATTAAGACTGTCGCCATCTACTTGGTCTTGCTTTCCTGACTAGACACGTCTTCGGCAAACATCCGGCTGAGAACATCCGCCAAGACATTTTCAGAACCTTTAACATGTTTAACTTCGAACTGAAAAGTCGAAATACGTACTGCCAACCTGGCAATACGGCCAGTCTTACGCGGCCTCTCCAGTACCCAGCTCAACGCTTGCTTGTCGGTTTCCAATTGGAAAACCAGATGCTCAAGGTAGAACCGATACTTCTCTAATGCAAACAAAACGGCCAAGGCCTCGCATTCATAGACAGAGTACTTAAGCTCGGCATCTGTTAACCGCCGAGACGCGTAAGCTAATGGTTGTCTCTGCCCCTAAAATTCCTGGAGGAGAACCACTGAAATACCGGCAATTGTAGCATCAGTCTGCAAGATAAACCTTTTGCTGGAATCGGGTACCCCAAGAACCGGCGGGTTGGCTATCGTTGTCGTAATTTGTTCAAAGGCAGCCTCCTGGGCAGGTCCCCATTCGAAACGCACGCCTTTACGGCTTAACTGATTTAAGGTTGCCGGCAACTGAGCAAAATTGGGCACAAAACGCCTAAAGTAATTTGCCATGCCATAAATCTAGCGATTCCCCGCTTATCAGCAGGAGAAGGCAATGCCCACAGGGCTTTCATCCGCTCTTGGTCAATGCGAATACTCTGACCCGAGACTATATGGCCTAAGAAAGATACCTCCGGCCTAGCTAGCGTAATTTTACTAGGTTTAACAGTTAGACCAGCTCGCTGTAACCTCAACTTTCCACATATGCTCCAAATGATCCTCAAACGAACGACTATAGATATACAAGTCGTCTATATAATTATAAACATATACTAAGTCTCCAAGAATATTATCCAATAAACGAGTAAGCACCGCCTCTCTGGTAGCTAACCCAAAGGGGACTCTGTTAAACTCGAACAAGTTCTAATCCGTACAAAAGGCAGTGACATGTTTACATCCTCCAGCCAGCGGAATTTGATAATAGGCCTGATTCAAATCAAGAACAGGCAGCCAATTATCGCCAACAAAACAAGTAAAAGGATTATGCATATCCAGCAAAGATACTGATTCCAGTACAACCTTGGCATTCAAACACCGGTAGTCAACGACAGGTCTGAAATCCCGCTCGTGATCCTTAGGTACTGGAAAAATTGGAGAAGCATAAGCAGAAGTAGAAGGACTGATGACTCCTTGTTCCAGCATCTGAGATATCTTAGTGCTGAGTACCTTAACATTCGGGGATGACAGGCGGTATGGAGGTTGCCTAGCGAGGGTGTCATCGGACAATGGATATGATATTCAAGAACGCTGGCGACACCCAGTGGAGAAAAACAGTGCAACAAATCGCGTAACTGAGACACCTGATTGGGCAAGAGATCGGCCAGATCAAATTCATTAGCTGCAACCTGTACGCCAAAGGTCCCGGCAGTTCGCCATACACCAGGTTTAGCGCACTCACAAAGGCCAAACGTCTCACCAGGAGAGAACGTAAAGGACAAGGTGTGCCTGGAATACTCCAAGATGAGCCCGGTCTTATAAATGAAATCATACCCCAATATTAGATTAACAGACAGTCCCTTAACCGAGGCTAAAGGTACAGGCCAGGAAAACTCGGCAACTTATACACTGCCCCGGACCAAACCCTGCAAAGGTAACACCTGGCCATTGGCCACCTCACATCTCTGCACCGGAGACAGGACTGAACCAAGTCTAGTAACATGTCCAAATTCCAAAAACCACTCAAAACTCAATAATGACAAGGAACTACCGGAATCCAAGAGAGAGCAAACGAGCTCGCCACCTAGCCGAGAACAAACGTAAGGCAAAGAGGATGATGCTGGGGTGACCATGTGAGTACACCATGGCCTAAAGGTTCGAACCCGGGTTCGCGTGCCAACCCGGCGTCATGTATTGGAGCACGAGGCTCATCACATGAGCATACCAAATGAGCTGTACTGCCGCATCTGAAACAATGCCTGGACTCCCTTTTGCTAACTTCAATGGATGTGGATAATCCGGAATCGGCCCCTATGTCGCGCCCTGCAACCTCCCCACGCCCGTCGTTCTCAGAGGGGAATGCGAATGCTGCTACAACCACATCACGGAGTTCTCCCCCGGTCTCAGGCTGCTTACGGAAAACAAAATGCGCCGCACAGAAACTAATTAGCGTTCAGGTAATTCAATCAGAAAAGCCAAGGAGCCTGTGTGGACTCTATCGACATTCTGATATAACTTCTGTCACCCCACTGCACTTCCCAAATGTGGCGGCACTCATCTTGTTTCCGAGCCGCAGTTTTTTTATGTGTTGCCACAATGTAAGCAGTATGATTCGAAAGACAACAGAAAAACCTATACCGAATCAACTGTCGGCCGATTAAAAAAAAACCTACATCGGTTGCCAAACTATGGTTATCTGCTTACAATATTATGGTAGAGTAAGTGTTGGGAACCAGAATGAAAAACGCTCCTATAATAGCAAAAATGGGGAATACTTCCTGGTCAGAGTTAGGGATGTAAAAGAAGGGCACTAGCTTTTCGACATATCCGGCGGCAGGAAAGACATTTAAATCAATATATAATTTTAGATAGCATGGTTGGAGATAAAACAGCAACCTATTCCAAGTTATGACATAATGAAACAGTGAAGATCCCAAATAATCATTCATTTGAAAATGATGATCGATTTCAGCTTTTATGCTCGCCAACTTGAGATCCACGGCAATACATGTCTGAAGTCGGTGGTGCACGGAACAGTTGCGTGATTGCATGATCGTTTAGTGCTCAAACGACCGTGCAATAAGTGAAGACGGCATCACGCAACTGTCCTGTGCATCGCCGACCACAGCCAAATGGTGCCGTAGCTCTGAAGATGGCCACTTGCGTGATGCCAAGGTCGTTTACGGCTTAAACGACTGTCCAGTAAATGACCTTGGCATCACGGGACTGTTCTGCGCACTGCTGACTTCAGAAAAATGATGCCGTAGATCTGTCAGCATAAAGGTCAAAACCCGTCATCATTTTTAAATAAATAATTATTTGCTATCTTGACTGTTTCAGAAACATACTGGTATAGTCGCGACTGTTTACGAGCTAACACTACTTTCACAGCGCAGTGAGCTGCCTAAACTGTAAGGTATTGACATACCTTCTTATTGCAATCTATAGGCTAAACTCCCTGGTCCTGTACCCAAAATCCAGAAGATTTTCCACCCATAGCAAACAATATATAATATCAGATATGACTGAAGAGCGCACATGTTATAGGTAAAAAAAGTTTTTCTTGGCAGCGTGGGGGAGGGGCAGGGGATGGCAGGTAAAATTTCTACGGGTGAACTTGTTCCTGGAGAAACGCTACAGTAATTTTTTGATTTCCGGTTGGGGGAAAGGGTTGATTTTTTTCTATGACGGGACAGTTTCAAACACACTCCCCATTACATGTGTAGTGAGGGATGTAAGAACAAATAGACAAATTTATGTGCTTCTAGAGAGTGGGATGCATCTACTATAGGAAGCATCTGGGAGTGGAAGTACATCTACAGGCTGTATCAAAAATAATCATCCTATTTGGCACGTCTATATTTCTGAAACTAATGAACATATACAACGGATTTGGTTTTCTGATGAACTGCAAACTCAAAAAGTTTCTTTCATACCTTTCCAAAGGTGTTCGAAACGCCCCCTTGAGACGCATGGCATATATCATTGCGATATTCAAACTGTTCCCACACTGCAGCGAGCTTGTCTCGAGTTGTGATGTCACAGTTCATTCATTGTTGTTGTTAACGGAGGCACATAAACAGTCTTTTATAAATTTTATAAGCCCCCGCAAGAAATAATCGCATACAGTCAAGTCCGATGAACTGAGACCTATCCATCGTTCAGGAATCACTTGATTTAAAAATTCCTGCACTTACAGATGACATTGTGGCAGTGCCCCATTCTGTTGGTAATTGAAGTCGTTCGAAACAGTTTACAACTTTGGGAAAAGAAAATTCTCAAGCATATCGAGATATGTACTTTCTGTAACAGTGTTCTCGGCAAAGAAAAATGGACCATACACGTTCTCCCGTGAAACTGCAACAAACACATAAAATTTTTGTGAGTCCCTCTCATGTTGTAAAACTTCATAGGATTGTTTCGGCTCGATATTTTCACATTATGGCGGTTCACCTTTCCATTTAAATGGATGCAGCAGCTGAATTTTGTGTGGTTTCATGTGTAAACATCGAAGCCACACATGCCAGATGGACATCGTGGGCATGTTGAGCTGTCGAGCTGCAGAGTGAACGAATTTCTGCGGACTCCTTGTGAAACTGCGGCTGATGCATTCGACGTCTGTGTCAGACACTCTGGGACGGCCCGGCGATTTGCCTTTACACAACCAACCTGTTTCTCAGAGTGTTTCATGTCTTCCTCCAATGCTCCATGCAGTAGGAGGATCCACACCGTTCCTGGTACGAAACTGACGCTGAACAGTCATTACTGATCCGCACTGCGCAGAACATAAAACACAAAATGCTTTCTGTTGTCCTGACACCATTTTTAATAGAAATGAAGTGGGCACCCACTGCAGCTATCTAGCGCAAACCAAGGAAAACTCGAGTGTTTGCTGTTTCCAACAGTTTGCTGTTCACGCACATAGCTGAAATAACATTATAGTAGTGATTTTTTTAAATCACATGATTCTTTTTGATACACCCTTTATAATACTAAGTATCCCAGAGTGGGTATGCATGCAACCTAATATTAGTGACGTGTTGTGTTATATTGCACAAGATGACTAATTCCATGGTGGATGACTTGATGGAATGTGTCATGTTCCAAGACATATCACATATTATGTTACTCTACTTTACACAATGCATTATATTACATGATATTGGTACTAATACCAACAAGTAAAAAAGTAAGAATATGTCCAGGTGTTTTGATTCCAAAGTCTTTGAAGCTGCCAAATAGGTCGAAAAGCTCGTTCCCCGCTTTTCCGTTTCTAAATGTGCCCAGCACATATTCACCTTTCTTGTACTGTGATAAGAGCATTTTTCATTGTGGTAAGCCAATGTTTCAGTCCAACAATTTGCAGAACTACTCATTTGCGTACAGCTCCTTGTAGTAATCACAATAGGACTACATATAAGTCAAGTATTAAAAAAATGGAAGTCATTCAATGGAATGTGTTAATAAATTAATCAATAAACAGTTAAAAAAACTATGCACTGAAATTAAGAAAAAGACTCATTTAAACCGATGTATAATGCGAAGGCATACTTTCAACAAATGATTATATCTGGATTTTCAAAACCCACAAGCAATGTTTAGAAAGCTGCTAGAGGAATAAAAAGAATATGGATGAAGAGTACAAATGGTTGTACTGGCCAGGATAAGTATGGTGGCAGCTCCCTTTCATTCTGTTGCAGCAGCCTAGTGGTGAACAATTAAAACTGTTCAGAGAGTGAGTTTACTGTTGACAGTTGCAGGCATTTGTGTGTTTTCTAGATGTCTTTTGTAACGAAAGTAAAAAATTTATTTGCATGTATGAAATATATAATTGTATATATAATGACAGTTAACTGCTACAATGCTGGTAAAACGTTATATTTTAGCTTTTGAAACACTCCATTTGTAAATTGCTATGGTTATGTAATTATCTATATAAACGTCATTTAGCATAATGACATACAGTCAGTCCTAGTGGCCATTTACCTAACAAGGCAAACTAATCAAACACATGTTTTGTAATGTGTTTACCTTATTTCAAGACAACCGAGTTGATGATAGGACAGTAGTTTTTCACATAATGAGTATATTACAGCATTAGTATATTACATTTTGCCAAAAAGCTATACATTGTTTTTACAGCAGTCTGTTAAGATTCCACTATATTACATAAGAAAATTACAACAACAATAATGTTAGATACAGTAAGAAAAAAAGATACCAGAGAATGAAGCTGTGTATAACCTAGTAAAAACTTTTGTAAATACAATGGGAACACAGCTGAGATTACTAGCAGCAAGTCGAATACATATCATATGTTAATCAAAACTTAAATTAGGCCAACAACAACAAGAAGGAAAGAAAGCCAAAGCTAAAGCTATAGAGATGGGAAGGCAACAGTAATAATGTTGAGCCTATATACCACTAACCTGTTGGTAGGTAAGTTGAAGATAGATGAGCAGGTAAATAGCAGAGTAAGAAAACCAGTAGAAACTGAAAAAACTGTTCAGTACATCCAAACCTGTTGAACTGAATAATAAAACAATGACACAAGGAAAGGACCCAGTAAATAACAAGAAGCAACTTTTTGGAGAATAAAGTGAAGAACACAAGGACACTGTACATTTGTATTGCAGTGAAACTTTCCATATCAATGACAATGAATGCTATATTAAATGATCCAACTGCAAACTGTGGCATAATGATCAATGTGTTGGTTGTGAAGAGGATGAGAACATGTTTGTGTGTAAATATTGTATTAATACCTGACTCTTGAACATAATTTAACCTTTCCTTTTGACAAGCATTATGAAGCAAGTTGGAAACTGAAGAATCAATGAAAATTCTGCATAATATTTTTCAAATTTAAATATACTTCATTGTATACAATTCTATCTTTTTCATGTGACAATTTCTTGCTAGTCATCTGAGTATTATTTTTGTTGCTGTCAGTCTTTGACAACTTTTCCCCACCAGCTGCACAAAGTGGTCGTTTTGGAGAGCTGAATAATAGTGGAGTTCTTTCAGTTGCAGAATAGCTACAGTTTATAAAGAAGTATTTCATGTGCCAGCCAAAGAACTGGGATCAGAAGCCACAGTTTCCTTAGGGTGACCACTTTACCAGCTTTCACCCATGTATGTGTCATTCTGTGAGATTAGCATTCCCCTTACAGCCATTCTTACTATGTTATGGGAGCCTTTTCCTACATTTTACATCTCAGATTGTCACATTAAAAAAACTATAACTAATAATTGAGGAAATGGTAACAAACTCAATGGCAAATGACTAAAAGTAATTTTAGACCAGCTGCTGTAGAAGCTTCCTTAAAAAACTTCCTTAAAAATTCATTGTTTAAATTTATCATTCACTGAATTTCTTTAAGATAAATAAATTAATTTTGGTACACATTATTTGTGGTATGTTCAATAAAATTATCATGACTTCTTGTACATATTTTGTACTTGTACACATAGCTCTTATGCTTAGTTTTAAACCCATTGTTACCTGAATGTTACTAGAGTGCTATTTCATTCTTCTGGTTTTTGCTGGTTTCCTGCCAAATTTTGATTGAATACAAACATCGCAGTGGTATTTTATATGTTTCAAAATTCGAGATGGAAAATATTTTTATGCCATTCTATTCAATATGATTTAAGATAGTTTTTTCATATTGCTTTAATATACTTACTGTATACTTTGAATGAAATATTCTCAGAAAGTGTTATAAGTAGATAATACTCAGTTTTTTGAAAATTCCTTCATGTTTTGAAAAATAAATAAAATAGTATCATTTATAACTCTCTTTAGGTAATACAACCAAATTTTTGCAACTTAGCTTTCTTTTACTTGTTGTCCAAATGTAAACTTCCTTCCTATATTACTTTTCCTTTTGAAGTTCGAGAAAGTGTTGTTCCTCTACATAAAGCAAAGATTAGAGGTGCAAATGGAATACCATTTTAATAAAGGTAACTTTTGTGAAGTTGCCATCTGTATATGAGAATTCGATGAGGCAAATTTGAAAACAGTATTTTGGAAAATACCTAAAACTTTAAGTTAATTTTGATAAATAATACAACTTTTGTAACTGACTATGTAACTGACTATGGACAAAGTAAAGAGGATATAAAATGTAGACTGGCAATGGCAAGGAAAGCATTTCTGAAGAAAAGAAATTTGTTAACATCGAGTATAGATTTAAGTGTCAGGAAGCCTTTCCTGAAAGTATATGTATGGAGCGTAGCCATGTATGGAAGTGAAATGTGGGCGATAAATAGTTTGGACAAGAAGAGAATAGAAGTTTTCGAAATGTGGTGCTACAGAAGAATGCTGAAGATTAGATCACATAACTAATGAGGAGGTACTGAATAGAATTGGGAAGAAGAGGAGTTTGTGGCACAATTTGACAAGAAGAAGGGATCGGTTGGTAGGACATCTTCAGAGGCGTCAAGGGATCACCAATTTAATATTGGAGGGCAGTGTGGAGGGTAAAAATTGTAGAGGAGACCAAGTGATGAATACACTAAGCAGATTCAGAAGGGTGCAGGTTGCAATAGGTACTGGGAGATGTAGAATCTTTTACAGGATAGAGTAGCATGGAGAGATGCATCAAACCAGTTTTAGAACTGAAGACCACAACAACACAATTCTAAAAATATTTCCTAATTGTACATTGTTTCAAAAATAAAGATATTCATCATTGGTTTGGTATTTATAATGTAATCACTCCAAGTTGTTTTAGAAAAGCAAATTACTTGTGTTGTTGCACATGTTTCTTCAAATAGAAGAATTTAGCTGTTTAAAATATCAAAGGTGTTAGCACTCTGGCTTATAAAATTCAATAAACTAAATGTTCATAATCAAAGGCATTATGGAACAAACCATTTAAACTTAATTTTTCTTTTATAAAATTATGTGATATTGTTTTTTGTTTTTCCTGTCGTTTGTTAAAATTAAACATATAAATTGTACCTGTATTGCTTTTCTCTTGTTTCAGTGTAATCTGTTTCAGAAAAATGGCCT
This sequence comes from Schistocerca piceifrons, assembly GCF_021461385.2. Taxonomy (NCBI): domain Eukaryota; kingdom Metazoa; phylum Arthropoda; class Insecta; order Orthoptera; family Acrididae; genus Schistocerca; species Schistocerca piceifrons. Next base: position 738,439,782 of record NC_060139.1, on the reverse strand, counting down.
TTATTAAGAGAAACAGTCTGAGTTTGGTTTTCTGTCGATACCTATTCTGTGCAGAAGTTTGTAAAATTTATGAAAGATAAATAGCGAAAATCCTATGTTTTACAATGTGTCAGTTTTGAAGTATAATGTTATCAGTTCTAATATTCCTACAGAGATTCTGGCACTAATGATACACTTGCAATGTGATCCATGGTTGTTATGGATAACCAAAGGGCAGTATTTAATTAAAGAAATTTGACACAGGTAACTGACATTTCATTTAACACTTTTCCCCTTTTGCTCACATCAAAATAGTTGATTTGTGCCAGAAAACGTATTCTTTGTACTACAATATTAATTACAATATCAATTACAGCAATATGAACTTGAACTCAGAGGTAGATGCAAATATTATGCTTCTTACATCCTTACAGATGACTAATGATAGGTTTCCAGCATGCTGTATTAAATGCTATTTCAGAAAACACTGATTCATCTGCCTGGATGGTTTGAAACTGGGTCCAAGTAATCTAAAAGTAGCCATCAACTTAAAAAAAAATGTTAATTTTGCAACTTTGGCTGTTTGTAGGTCGAATAGGAAACTGATGTTTTGCTAAAGGATAATGACTTTTCTAACTACAGCATAGAACTTTAAATGAAATTTACGTTTAAATAACAATCATATATGTGAATATAATTAGAATGAAAGTCAAATACATGCCAGTGAGGAAGCTATGTAACCCCTACTGATTACTTAATCTATGCCATCTCCAATACTTCAGTTTCAAAATATAGGAACAAAATTTGTAGGTATGTGCATATGCTGTCCAACATGCTCATCATCATAATTCATTCGATATCCATTGGTAGGAAAAGCGTATTCTAGACTTTCAAACCATTACACTTTTTGGCTGCATAGATCCATGTTGATTCACCATGTTTTCTAGTATCATATACATAAATGTGGAACCTTACTAACTATTGGAATAAAGAAAAAAATTTATTTTGTTAATATTACATATATTTGTCTGTCTATATGACCTGCACACTTCTATTTAATTTTCACTGACATGATAATTATGTCTTCCATTCTAATCTGTCCCTGTTACATTTCTATCCTCTCTTCTTTCTTCTAGAATTTCTCAATGTGGATGTATCTATTACTCACTGAAAAAATTTCGTTTCTTCAGTTATCTCTAGATGGAAAGTTCAAACCTCACTGCTGTGATTGCAAAATGAAATTACATACTGTCTTTTAAATTACAGTATGAAACAAAACAGGAGCATTGTTTCAAACATTGTATTTAGTTTGCTACAAGCTATTACTCGATTATTTACTTTGCTATCCATTCAGTCAACGTCTTTAATTACCTCATACGCAGATACCCATCAACTGTTCTATGACTATTGTAAATTAGTAGCATTCTTCTAATTTGTTCATTATGCAAATCAGGCCTAATTCCAAACTTGACCTATATAGTGTTTCTACTAATAGATGAAGATCATCTGCACAATAAGCAAAGAGCATAATGTCACTTGGAAATCAGAAGTGTTGGAGAAATGTTCGATTAATCAATATTCTTTCTACAATTTCATAGTTCAATACATTGGATAGCTTCCAGGGGGCAACTGAAAACAATTCTGCCGAAATGACATGTTTTATGTAGCTGTACCTTGAATTCTATGTAGGGTGTAGGCGTCTAAAACAAACTGTATCATTGACATAAACAATCTTCCATCCACATGTAGGTTGAATCAACGCCTGTTTTTGATAACAGCTGTTGGTGTTGAACTTAAAGCTATGAATTCTAAGCCAACCAACATTTGTACTCATTTCTGTACTATTTTGTGAAAAGCTTAGCGAATAGTTTGCATATTACACAGAGGAAGTTGATACCTTGCCTGCATCTACTCTTGTAAAGAACAATAATTACAGCAGGTTGTTGCAGTTTAAAGAAGTGATGTCATTCTACAAACATTTTTAGAGGATAATTGGGCTACTTGGCGAAGATCTTGGCTTTTGATTTTTTGTTAAGTGAAGAGATACTGGTGACTGCAGCAGACAGCTTAAGTTTTTGATTACAAAATAAGAGTTTAGGTCACCCCAAAACAACATTTCTTAAAAACTGGCAATTGGCATACCCTGGGGGTGAGTTGGCATAACCTGACTGAATAGGGTTACTTATGCAGAATACAGCAACTGTCGATGAAAAACATTTTATTTTGTCGAAACTTGGGGTTTCTTCCTTTTCAGAGACTAAATTTTCCAAAGATAAATTGGAATGAAGAAATAACATTTGAGCAAAATAAATTGTACTTGAGTGTATAACATCAGTGTGATCTTAAATGTATGAACAAACAATGAATTCTTCAAGAAAAATAAGGTCTGCTTATTACTACATCTACCTACACCTATTCAGATAGAATACATTCAAAGTTTTGAATCGAACACGAATGTAGGAGTAGGACGCTCATTTATTTTCATAGGTGGATTCAAATTCTGCACTATTTTACTTCGATTGTATTTGATTGAATAATCTTCATCTGGCCATCTCCAGTTTTTCCCATTTTTGACCAAGTTAGATATGCGAATTTCGTTGTCATCGTTTTCGTCAATCTTCCGAAGATACTGGTCGGCAGACATGGTACTTCAAAGCAAAATTATTTACGTTGAATTCAGTGTGACTGAGAAGCCCTTGAGATAATGGATCATTTGTTGTTGATCTTTTTCGATGTATCTGTTGGAAGGCATTTTCGCCCAGAAAGGAATTTCCTTGACGATTGTTCGGGAGAGGGCAGAAGGTGTAATAATCTGAGGACGCAAAATCAGGTAAGTAATGTTATGTGGAATGACTTCCCAACCCAGATCCTTCATAGTGCTTTTTTACCCTTTTTTGTCAGTCTAGCAGAAGGCGGGCGGGCGTTATCGTGGTGGAGTAGCGTCTTCCTGATCATTGTTCTTGGATTACGTCTCAGTTGTTGAAAATAAATGTCAGCAGAGATGGTTACATCTCAGGGAAGCAGTTCGTGGTACACCACACCATCACTGTTCCACCAAATGCATAACATTATCTTTCGTGCATGCACAAAGTTTTATGTACTGGATGTTGCTGCTTTGTTTGTGCTCAACCACTCCTTCTATTTGTTATATTAAGATAAATGTATATTTTCTTTTCATCAATAACAATTCAGGATAAGAATTTCAGTGTTGTTCACTATCGAATTGATGACGAGCAAGAAGAGATGCACATATGGCCACCTGCTGGTTTCCTTAATTTTCGCTTAGAGTATGCAGTACAAATTCACGCAATTTTTGAATCTTCTCCACGCATGCAAATGTTGTATGATGGTAGAAAGATCACAGTTCACTACATTTTCCAGTTCTCGAGGACACTGACGTGGACCATTGTAGATTAATGGGTTCAAACGATCTCCATCAGACCCCAAATGTCATCCAGAATGTGGACAGTCAGTAATGTCGAAACGACCCCACTTAAGACGAGAAAACAATTTCCTTTTCGTGGTCTGTTTAATAGCATTGTCCCATACACAGCGCAAATGCTTCAGACTGCCACCGCTGCTGACACCCTTCTATTAAGTTCAAACAACTGTTACGATTTCTCCACTTGGCGTTCCATTTCCTAGCGTCCACAGCTCGACTATCTCTAAGTGACAAAATGACAATCTGTAAACTCAAATAGCAACAGTTAACTACAAATAAAAATGACAAAAAATAGATATACACATATGACCCGCAAACTAAGGCGTCCACAGACGTCATTCAACATTTAAACGTCACTACAGATATTCGGATTTAGGTTATGACATATTCGTTGTGACTGCCATCATTGGCGATGATGTGGAGCTGAGGAATAGTGAAATTCTACATGACCCGCTGAGGAGTCGGAATATCGATGCTGTCGACGAACTCCTGAATCCCTGTTTTCAGTTGAGGAATAGTTTTGGCGTTATTGCTGTACACTTGGCTTTAATATAACCCCACAAAAACGAGTCGCATGTACACTATTGGCCATTAAAATTGCTACACCACGAAGATGACGTGTTACGGACGCGTAATTTAACCGACAGGAAGAAGATGCTGTGATATGCAAATGATTAGCTTTTCAGAGCATTCACACAAGGTTGGCGCCGGTGGCGACACCTACAACGTGCTGACATGAGGAAAGATTCCAACCGATTTCAAATACACAAACTGCAACTGACCGGCGTTGCCTGGTGAAACGTTGTTGTTCAAATGGCTCTGAGCACTATGGGACTTAACGTCTGAGGTCATCAGTCCCCTAGAACTTAGAACTACTTAAACCTAACTAACCTAAGGACATCACACACATCCATGCCCGAAGCAGGATTCGAACCTGCGACCGTAGCGGTCGCGCGGTTCGAGACTGTAGCACCTAGAACCACTCGGCCACTCCGGCCGGCAAAACGTTGTTGTGATTCCTCGTGTAAGGAGGAGAAATGCGTACCATCACGTTTCCGAATTTGATAAAGGTAGGGTCGTAGCCTATCGCGATTGCGGTTTATCGTATCGCGACATTGCTGCTCTCGTTGGTCGAGATCTAATAACTGTTAGCAGAATATGGAATCGGTGGGTTCAGGAGGGTAATACGGAACGCCGTGCTGGATCCCAACGGCCTCGTATCACTAGCAGTCGAGGTAACAGGCATCTTACCCACATGGCTGTAACGGATCGTGCAGCCACGCTTCGATCCCTGAGTCAACAGATGGGGACGTTTGCAAGACAACAGCCATCTGCACGAACAGTTCTACGACCTTTGCAGCAGCATAGACTATCAGCTCGGTGACCATAGCTGCGGTTACCATGGCTGCATCACAGACAGGAGCGTCTGCGGTGGTGTACTCAATGACGGACCTGGGTGCACGAATGGCAAAACGCCATTTTTTCGGATGAATCCAGGTTCTGTTTACAGCATCATGATGGTCGCATCCGTGTTTGGTGACATCGCGGTGAACGCACATTGGAAGCGTGTATTCGTCATCGCCATCCTGGCGTATTACCCGGCATGATGGTATGAGGTGTCATTGGTTACCCGTCTCGGTCACCTCTTGTTCGCATTGACGGAACTTTGAACAGTGGACGTTACATTTCAGATGTGTTACGACCCGTGGCTCTACCCTTCATTCGATCCCCGAGAAACCCTACATTTCAGCACGATAATGCACGACCGTTTGTTGGAGGTCCTGTACGAACCTTTCTGGATACAGAAAATGTTCGACTGCTACCCTGGCCAGCACATTCTCCAGATCTCTCACCAATTGAAAATGCCTGGTCAATGGTGGCCGAGCAACTGGCTCATCACAATACACCAGTCACTATTCTTGATGAACTGTGGTATCATGTTGAAGCTGCATGGGCAGCTGTACCTGTACACGCCATCCAAGCTCTGTTTGACTCAATGCCCAGGCGTATCAAGGCCAGAGGTAGTTGTTCTGTGTACTGATTTCTCAGGATCTATGCACCAAATTTCGTGAAAATGTAATCACATGTCAGTTCTAGTACAATATACCCGTTTATCATCTGCATATCTTCTTGGTGTAACTATTTTAACGGCCAGTAGTGTATTCAGATCCGCAGAAAATGGAGGCCAATCGATCCCCAAGCCAGTGGCCTCTAGGTACCCCAGAACCAGAATACGGTCCCCAAAGTCCTCCTCCAGAACATTAAACGCTCTCCTGCTTCGACGGGGTCTAGCTCCGCCTCCTGTGGAAACCAGGGTTACCTTGGATAATGGGGATGAAATCATCTTCCAAAACCTTCACGTACCGTTTGGTAGTCTCCATTCCATTAAGGAATAACACACTGATTACTCCGTCTCAGGACATTGCACACCACAGTCACCCGTTGAGGGTGAAGAGAATTCTCGATCGCAAATGCGGATTCTCTTTCCCCCAAACGCGCCAGTGTTGCTGACTGACGAACCCGTCCAAATGAAAGTGGGCTTTGTCGCTAAACCAAACCATACGGCACATACTGATCCCAATCATACCTTGCGGCCAACCGTGCAGTTTGCACGTCCTAACGTAAACCGTTCAGAAATTATGACAATTTTATTTCATGCAGTTCAATAATTGTCACTCTGAACTTCCAGAATGGCTTCTGTCGTTATTGTGTGTTTCTGATTCACATTTAGTGACATACGGCTATTTAAAGAAACGTTTGAATGTTTGTTCAAATTTATCTCATTGATTGATGTGTGCCAGTACAGTAACTACACAATACATGTTTCTATTTTGTTCTGTTCCTGCTCTTGTTGATGTCAGTTTTCCATTGTGAGTTCTCACTGCCGTAACTACATTCCCTCAGGTGCTTCATTTATTGGTTAATTTAACTGTTATATGTCCTTGTCCTTGAATACTGTCACATGACCTTCCTAAGAGACTACTTGTCTATTGTCTTCATTCCTACTTTTAGTCTGCATCTTCGTATTCCACAACAACTTGAAATTTAGAAGTTGGATTCGTTCTTTACGTGAAGCCCGCCTCTTTATTGTTTGATAAAATATAGTACGCTTTATTTTATTTTCGTACTAAAAAATAAGAATTTGCTATTTGTTTTTCTCATGCACGATTGTTATTGTTTTCAGCAATTCTGAGACGTGTGACCTCTGTTATTTGTGGTAACATATCCACCAAAGAACTGTTCTTTAGTATAAAAAATCCACACCATTTCCTTGCAGGATTTTCTATCATTTATCAGTTTCTGTCACACTTCAGTATGTCTTCTGATTACTCGTCATTGCTTGGAATGATTTCCATTCAGTATATTTTTCTTACTTTTAAAAGAATTTTTTTAATCAGTCTGAAATTCATTAGATAGCTCTAACATTTTCTTGTAATTTTCTTGTGTACAGCAAACCGTAATACGAAGTTTTCGTCTGAACTTAATTTCTTCGCAGTGAAACATACAACTTAATTTGAGTTGTACTTAATCGTTTTTTCTTCACGTTTTCTTGCATCTCACTTGATATTATTTAATGGTGCTCTAATTCCACCAACGTATCATCAGACGGTAAAGACTTGGGAATTAATCTTATTAAATAAAATGTTGCAGAAACGGATATCTAATGCCCTCTCTACTGTTCTTTTTGCTGTATGTTGTGCTAGCGTGTGCACAAACCTTTTTAGTCAGGCACTATGACCTGAATCTGTTACATAAGTCACAGAAATAATCGTTCAAGTGAAAGATTGTCTCAGAAACTCAGTAACGGAAACCGGGATTCCAAAAATCCTTGCTTAAGATACATTACCGTGAATGGTCCAAAAAGCAGGCAAGATACATGAACAGCATGACACCTAGCAGCTCTATGCTCAAAGCTGTCTCAGTTCAGGTCTAAGTTCTTGTAAACGTCTAAACAGGGAATCATCATAATAGTTAGCTTCCTGATCATCTGTCAGCAGAGGCAAATGTTTAGACTGCCATTTAGCAGTCAGTAATTCAGTCCCAGACAGAGTCATGGGTTTTTTCCATTCCATTCTCTCCGGTAGACCCCCAAGCCTTCCCAATGAGTACCGGGGATCGTTCCCCGAGGTAGAAGGGCGCCAGCGCTGTGGGCACGCAACAACCCCCTTCTTAGTGCTGCGGCGAAGAAATGGCTCTGAGCACTATGAGACTTAATATCTATGGTCATCAGTCCCCTAGAATTTAGAACTACTTACACATAACTAACCTAAGGACGGCACACAACACCCAGTCATCACGAGGCAGAGAAAATCCCTGACCCCGGCGGGAATCGAACCTGGGAACCCGGGCTTGGGAAGCGAGAACGCTACCGCACGACCACGAGCTGCAGACGCTGTGGCGAAGAAAAGCTGTGCTCTGTCTGCAGTGAGGCCAGTAGCCCCGTGATGGGGTACGCACCAAAGACTTTACCTTGACCTGTATTCATTTCCTCATTCAATTCCCTCAGCATAATCTGTGAAACCTATACGTCAGTCTTCTACTGTATTGCTTTCACCTGTTTCAGTCACTCTTTCCCTAATACTTCCTTGAAGCACTCCCCAAACACTGATTCTTTCAAATTAACCAGGTCCCATGTCCTAAAAGTCCTACCATTCAGCAATTTATTCAGTTTTAATCCGTAGTTTATAATGTTTTACAGTGTACAGTCTGGTTTCGAAGGATCCAAAAAAATAAAAAAAAAAAAAAAAAAAAAAAAAAGTAGTCAAATGTGTATGAAATCTTATGGAACTTAACTGCTAAGGTCATCAGTCCCTAAACTTACACACCACCTAACCTAAATTATCCTAAGGACAAACACACACACCCATGCCCGAGGGAGGACTCGAACCTCCGCCGGAAGGTTACACTCCTCTCCCCCATTTTGTGTTCTGCTACAACTTTTCCTTCTCTTCCCTTTCTCACTATCGCATTTCAGTCCTCATTAGTATTAAATTTTCATCTGGTTTAACGATCTAAATAATTTCTTTTATGGCATCAAACATTCTTACCATCTTTTAGGTGTGGAGCTACTCAGCACACAAACTTTTACAACCATAGTTAGTGTCGACTTGTATATAGTGTAATTATGGATTCACTATTTTGTTTATGGTAGTTTGCTGCATTTCTATTTTTGTATTTATTGTGAGACCTCGTTCTGCAATACATCTATTTGATTCTGTGTTGAAAAGCGTGTACTGACCTGTCCAAAAATCCGTTCTTCCTGCCGCTGCGTATCTCTAATTACCACTACCTTTCATTTCAGCCCATCCAAACTCTATTTTTAATTCCTTTAACCTACCTACCCTCTTAAAGCATCAAGTGTGGAACGCTCTGACTCGTAGGACGCTAGCTTACCTGATGGCCAATATCTTCCTGAGTATATGAATGGACGATTTTACCTCCTATTGTAACCGCGGGGTGGCCGAGAAATCGCGTCGGGACCAAATGGAGAGCAGCCCGTGAACAAACAAACGAACAGAAAGGACGGACATGAAACAACGACAACGGACGACCAAGAGAGACCTTACAACGACAACACGCAAGAAGCAACGGAGTGACAGGGGCAACCAAACGAATCCAACACGTCCACTAGTAATGAAAACAAAGAACGGTAAACAAGCAGTCTGTTGTCGAGGCAATATGTCACTACTGTCATTACTCATGCAACGATTAGACTCGCCGGCTGAGCTTTTTTTTTTTCTTTATTGTATTTCAATTCCCCATCGGGGCGGGCTGGCAGCAGCATATGCGCTGCTCTTTAGCCGAAAGACACAGAACAAACAATAGAAGACATTTAAAAAGAACAAAGGAGAGAATACGGTGAACATAGATATAAAAAAGGGGGAACATCATGGAAGGCAATAGACAAAAAACGGGGGTGACGGTAAAATGGAGATAAAAAACTGTTAAAACTGTTTAAAAGTAGCACACACAAAAAGCCACACACTGTGACAATTAAAAGAACACAAGGCACAGTATGACTGGAGCATAAAAGATATCGACAGATGGCGTAGCACATAACAAACACTGATGGCGAACCTCAAGGCAGTATACAACTAAAATCACACCTCTTGATGCACAGGAGAAACAGCACTAAACACAACACTGATGTGCCACACCGATGATGATCAAAACAGAGGATCTGCCAGGCGCAAGGAGATGAGGGAGACTGGAAGAAGGGAGGGAGGGGAAGAGATGGGGGAGATGAGCGGGGGGTGCACTGAAGAGGGCCAGGCGGGGAGGGATGTGGGAAGGAAAGAGGGTGCAGGGTCTCAGGGGTGGGGGGGGAGGGAAGGAGGAAAATCCTCTCTGGGAGAAGGAGGGAAGAGGAAAAAAGGGGGGCCCTGGGGAGGGGGGGGGGACAAGGCCAGGTTATAGTTGGAAGGAAGGGTAGATGTCACGGCGAAGTTCGTCATCCGGTAGGGGGAGGCGTTGGAAATTGCCCTGATGAAGGAGATGGAGGGTGTGGAGGTGGAGAGAAGGAGGGATACAGCGATAGAGGCGCAGCAATGGGCGGGGGTTGGAGAGGAAGGAGGAAACCAGAGGGTGGGGGGGGGTCAAGCCTGTGGACAATGCAAAGTATGCGGAGATGTTGGAGGAACCGGAGGAGGTGGGGGAAGGGGATCAGTTCCTACAGGAGCCGTGTGGGGGAAGGAAGGCGGATACGGAAGGCAAGGCGGAGCGCATGGCGTTCAAGGATTTGGAGGGCCTTGTAAAAGCAGGTGGGGGCGGAGATCCATCCGGCTGAGCGAGAGGCAGGCGCTTAAATACAGAATCAGGGGTGTCGCTATTGGCTGCTGGAACCACGTGTTCCACTGTGGCGCCCTCACACTATTAATGCAGGCCAGGAGGCGCACGCCGCCACGGCTTATGGCGCGATGGTGGAGAGACATCTAGGGGTCTTTGACGTCCATGATGTCTGGCGCTGATTCAAATTCCGTGGGGCATGGTACCAGACCTCCGGGCTATTTTACCTCCGGAATAATTTACCCACGAGGACATCATCCCATAACCCACACACGAGAGCTATCTGTTTTGAACTAAATATAATAGCAGTCATTTCCCTTTTCTTTCAGCCATTGATAGTACCAATATAGAAAGGCTATGTTGACAAAGTTACAAGGCCAGATCAGTCAATCAGCTACACTGTTGCCTCAGTGTAGAGGCTAATGTCCCTCTTCAGCATCACAGGCTACTAAGGACTCTCCATAGATTCATCTCTACATCTGTATCTGTGTCATAGAGCAACGAAAGCCACCCACTTTGGCATGGTCCATGGTTCCTAGGTGGCTATGATAGATCGGGGGGGGGGGGGGGGGGGCGTAATCGTTTTATCAAGTATCAACCACTAGAATATCAGAATGAACTACTAGAATATAAGAATAAAAGTAGTAGGCGAGTTTGATGTGTGTGTGTGTGTGTGTGTGTGTGGGGAGGGGGGGGGGGTGGAATGGGGGGGGGGGGCTGCATAGGGAGTCGAATGTAGTTAGCAGGTGCAAATGGATGCACGTTACAGTAGTTATAAAGAGATGGGGAGGCCTGCACAGGACAGACTGGCATATAGAGATGCATCAAAACAGTCTCATGACTGAAGACCATAACAATAGTTCCTTGATGCATTTTTTGTTTATATCTTGTAGTATCAATGGAAAAATGCTCTTGTACCACATAAGACCTTTCTGTTTCAGCACAATACCTCAAAGCCTGCAGCGAGAAGGACCCAAACGTAAATGAATGTGCTCTGAAGAATGGTCGCGCTGCAATTCCCTATCTTGTGAAAGGTGAGTATAATTGATTACATTTTTGAATATAACGATGAAAGAACAGAAATACAAACTGCTTGGTATGCAGCCTAACCTCTCCTGTAATATGGTGTACTTGATGCAATACCGGTTTATGTGAAAAAAATACGTGCTCTTCGATTCTTCCCAACAGTTTCTACACGTCTAACATCTTAGTACTTTCCGCGTTTAATACTGATATCTATAAATCTTCGTTGCACTTCCACATTAACTAATAAGGTTGGCAAGAACTCCAGAACAACGTTCCAAAATCATTATATCTGTAGTTTATAGATACTTTACCACACACTGACATTACAAGACTTTGCGACAATATTGACAATTCTACTTACTCGTCTCTAAGGAGAACTCTGATATAACCCGTTCCAGAATGACGGTTTTGTGGTTTACGCAGACATAACAAGCTCAATATTCGTTTTCAGGTTCGTTCTACTTCATCTCAATGCACTTGATCCCCTCACTACACTGGTTTGCATAGGTAGTCTCCTCCTCCCTCACTATGTCGATTTCTTCCACCCCTCTTTGTGCGTCTTCTCTTCCCCCCCCCCCCCCCCCCCCACTCTCTAACGTTGAACCTTTTGTCATTGTACACAGAACCTTGGATGGAAACTGAAGTCGATAGAAATGAGTACGTAAATCGGCTGGGATCGTTGGCATATGGGGGTATGAGAGCTGCTGGGTCGTGACTATAGTAAGTTCAGTGATTGTTTTCCATATTGTTTCAGTCTGCGAATGGGAAGAATTTCAAAGTTTCGGACGATTCGGAATCCGTGGTAGTATTCTAAACGCAGTCCGATAAGCTATAAATACGACTTTCCTGCTTGTTCTTACAAGCAACCGCAAGGCAGAAACCAAAACATCACATTATTGTCTATACAATTTTTTAAAAATAGTATGTGTATGGTCTGAGAATATACATTGGAGAAACAGTTTGTCTACTGGTTTAAATGCCTCCCATCGTAGTTAAAGCTGACTATGAGAAAGAAACTTAAACTGCCCATTTAGGCCGGCCGGTGTGGCCGTGCGGTTAAAGGCGCTTCAGTCTGGAACCGCGTGGCCGCTACGGTCGAGGGTTCGAATCCTGCCTCGGGCATGGATGTGTGTGATGTCCTTAGGTTAGTTAGGTTTAATTAGTTCTAAGTTCTAGGGAACTGATGACCACAGATGTTAAGTCCCATAGTGCTCAGAGCCATTTGAACCAAACTGCCCATTTTCACGGCACGGCACAGCATTCTTTTTATTGTATTCGGGTTTTACTGAAAGCCTGTACACTGCTGTTTTAAAGAATATAAAGCTTATGTCTGTATGAATGTTTTTAGAGTATTACGTAAAAATCTGAAGTAAATCGGTCAAGAACTATTCGAATTTTTTGGCAACAACTTATTGTTTTCGCATTGTTTCTAAATCACAGTCGTTATAACAATATCGTAAAATTATGAATTTTCTGTTTTACAGTACTATACACAATACATACAAGAGAATTTTGGTAGTTGCGATTCTATGATATGATTGGTGTTACTACAATGAGGTGACAAAAGCCACGGGATAGCGACATGTCTGCATGTATACAGATTGCGGTAGTGTCTCGTACACAAGGTACAAAAGGGTAGCGCATTGGCGGAGGTGTCATTTGTACTCAGGTGATATATGTGAAAATGGTTTCCGACGTGATTATGGCCGCACGACGGATATTAACAGATTTTGTATGCGGGATGGTAGTTTGAGCTAAATGCATGGGACATTCCATTTCCGAAACCGTTAGGGCATTCAATATACCGATATCACAGTGTGAAGAGGGCCGGGAATACCAAATTTTAGGCATTACTTATTATCATGGACGGCGTAGTGACCGATGGCTCTCACTTAACGACCGAAAGCATTGGCATTTGCGCAGAGTTGTGAGCGCTAACACACAAACAAGACTGCGTGAAACAAGCGCAGAAATCGATGTGGGACGTACGACGAACATATCCGTTAGGATAGTGCGGCGAAATTTGGCGTTAACGGGAAGTGACAGCTGACGACCGACGCGAGTGCCTTGGCTAACAGCACGACATCGCCTGCCGCCCCCCTCCTGGGCTCGTGACCATACCGGTTGGACCCTAGACCACTGGAAAACCGTGGCCTGTTCAGACGAGTCCCGATTTCAGTTGATAAGAGCTGATGGTAGAGCTCCAGTGTGGAGCAGAACCTACGAAGCCAAGGACCAAAGATGCTAACAAGGCACAGTGCAAGCTGGTGGGTGCCCTATAATGGTGGGGGCTGTGTTTACGTGGTCTAATTGAAGCGATCATTGACTGGAAATGATTATGTTCGACTAATTGTAAACCATTTGCAACCATCCATGTACTTTGTGTTCCCAAACAACGACGGAATTTTTACAGATGACAATGTGACGTTTCGCTGGGCCACGAATGTTCGCGATTGATCTGAAGTACATTCTGGACAGATCTAGCGAGTGATATGGCCACTTATCGAAAATTTTTGGGACATAATCTAGGGGCAAAAGGAGGTACGGCACGGTGTTAGGAGGTACCCAGTGACTTATTCCGCCTCAGTGAACATGTTGGTTTATGATACCACATTTCGTTCATCTTTCAGTCGTGAAGTCGCACATGAAGCATTGTTTCAGAACTTAAGCATCTGACAGTAATTTTATTATATGTAATGTGATCCTGAATTCCAATCAAGAACAACTGCCTGGACGAGAAACATAGAAATAGATATCCTCGGGGTTGCAAAGCAGCTTAATTCACTTAATAAAAGCAAGGCTTCCGGTCCACATTGTATACCAGTCAGGTTCCTCTCAGAGTATGCTGACACAATAGCTCCATATTTAGCAATACAACCGCTCGCTCACAGAATGATCCGTACCTAAAGACTGGAAAATTGCTCAAGTCACTCCAAACCCAAAAAGGGAAGTAGGAGTAATCCGCTGAATTACAGACCCATATCACTAACATCGATTTACAGTAGGGTTTTGGAACATATACTGTATTCGAACATTATGAAGTAACTCGAAGAAAACGATTTATTGACACGTAGTCAGCACGGATTCAGAAAATATCGTTCTTGCGAAACACTACTAGCTCTTTGTACTCATTAAGTAATAAGTGCTATCGACAGGGGGTGTCAAATTGATTCCGTATTTTTAGATTTCTAGAAGGCTTTTTGTGACACTGTTCCTCACAAGCGTCTTCTAACCAAACTGCGTGTCTATGGAATATCACCGCAGTTGTGCGACTGGATTCGTGATTTCCTGTCAGAAAGATCTCAGTTTGTAGTAATAGACGGAAAGTCATCGAGTAAAGCAGAAGTAATATCCGGCGTTCCCCAAGAAAGTTTTATAGGCCCTCTATCGTTCCTGATCTATATTAACGACACAGGAGACAATCTGAGTAGTCCTATAGATTGTTTGCAGATGATACTGCCATTTACCGTCTTGTAAAGTCATCAGATGGCGAAAACGAATTGCAAAATGGTGCGACAAGTGGCAATTGACCCTGAATAAGAAAAAGTGTGAAGTTATTCACTTGAGTACTAAAAGGAATCCGCTAAATTTCGATTACACGATAAGTCACACAAATATGAAGGCTGTAAATTGAACTAAACACATAGGGATTACAATTATAAATACAATAAATTGGAACGATCACATAGATAATGTTGTGGGTAGAGCCAACCAAAGACTGCGATTCATTGGCAGAACTCTTAAAAGGTGCAACAGGTCTACTAAAGAGACTGCTTACACCACGCTTGTCCGCCCTATTCTGGAGTATTGCTGTGCGGTGTGGGATCCGCATCAGATGGGACTGACGGATGACATCGAAAAAGTACAAAGAAGGGTAGCTCGTTTTGTATTATCGCGAAATAGAGGAGATAGTGCCACAGATGTGATACATAAATTGGAGTGGTAGTCATTAAAACAAAGGCGTGTTTCGTTGCAAAGGGATCTTCTCATGAAATTTAAATCACCAGTTTTCTCCTCCGATTGCGAAAACATTTGTTGGCACCTACCTACGTAGGAAGAAATGATGATCACGATGCAATAAGAGAAATCAGGCATCGAACAGAAAAATTTAAGTGCTCGTTTTTTCCCGTGATAGACAGCTTGAAGGTGGTCCATTGAACCCTCTGCCAGCCACTTTATTGTGAATGGCAGAGTAATCACGTATATATATATATATATATATATATATATATATATATATATATATATATATATACACTCCTGGAAATTGAAATAAGGACACCGTGAATTCATTGTCCCAGGAAGGGGGAACTTTATTGACACATTCCTGGGGTCAGATACATCACATGATCACACTGACGGAACCACAGGCACATAGACACAGGCAACAGAGCATGCACAACGTCAGCACTAGTACAGTGTATATCCACCTTTCGCAGCAATGCAGGCTGCTATTCTCCCATGGAGACGATCGTAGAGATGCTGGATGTAGTCCTGTGGAACGGCTTGCCATGCCATTTCCACCTGGCGCCTCAGTTGGACCAGCGTTCGTGCTGGACGTGCAGACCGCGTGAGACGACGCTTCATCCAGTCCCAAACATGCTCAATGGGGGACAGATCCGGAGATCTTGCTGGCCCGGGTAGTTGACTTACACCTTCTAGAGCACGTTGGGTGGCATGGGATACATGCGGACGTGCGTTGACCTGTTGGAACAGCAAGTTCCCTTGCCGGTCTAGAAATGGTAGAACGATGGGTTCGATGACGGTTTGGATGTACCGTGCACTATTCAGTGTCCCCTCGACGATCACCAGTGGTGTACGGCCAGTGTAGGAGATCGCTCCCCACACCATGATGCCGGGTGTTGGCCCTGTGTGCCTCGGTCGTATGCAGTCCTGATTGTGGCGCTCACCTGCACGGCGCCAAACACGCATACGACCATCATTGGCACCAAGGCAGAAGCGACTCTCATCGCTGAAGACGACACGTCTCCATTCGTCCCTCCATTCACGCCTGTCGCGACACCACTGGAGGCGGGCTGCACGATGTTGGGGCGTGAGCGGAAGACGGCCTAACGGTGTGCGGGACCGTAGCCCAGCTTCATGGAGACGGTTGCGAATGGTCCTCGCCGATACCCCAGGAGCAACAGTGTCCCTAATTTGCTGGGAAGTGGCGGTGCGGTCCCCTACGGCACTGCGTAGGATCCTACGGTCTTGGCGTGCATCCGCGCGTCGCTGCGGTCCGGTTCCAGGTCGACGGCACGTGCACCTTCCGCCGACCACTGGCGACAACATCGATGTACTGTGGAGACCTCACGCCCCACGTGTTGAGCAATTCGGTAGTACGTCCACCCGGCCTCCCGCATGCCCACTATACGCCCTCGCTCAAAGTCCGTCAACTGCACATACGGTTCACGTCCACGCTGTCGCGGCATGCTACCAATGTTAAAGACTGCGATGGAGCTCCGTATGCCACGGCAAACTGGCTGACACTGACGGCGGCGGTGCACAAATGCTGCGCAGCTAGCGCCATTCGACGGCCAACACCGCGGTTCCTGGTGTGTCCGCTGTGCCGTGCGTGTGATCATTGCTTGTACAGCCCTCTCGCATGAGAGACATCGTCGTACTGGGACAAGCAAACGTACAGCTCCAAGATGTCAGGTACGGCGTCGTCTATTTAAAAGCAGAAAACGGAAATTAATATATTACATTGATGATGACAAATTTTCAATGTGAGGAATTATGCTTCTCAGAACCATAGAGTTATTGTCTCAAATGTTTCAAAGGAAAATGATACGATCTATTTCATGGCGGACAAAACTTCTCCAACACTATAAATAATCCATATCATAGAATTAAAAAGAAAAGCTATTTTATGGAGATGCTTCGAATGCCTTTTTATATAACTGTATAACTGGGACAATAGAACACTAAAAATGTTTCATGTTTCAGACCGCACATACCAGACAGTCTCAAAGGAAGCGAGATTAGGATTTAATATTCAGTCTAAACGAGATCCTTATTCATGGAATAGAGGACAGCAGTAACACACTAAGGTCCACGGTTGTGTTACATACACATCATGTATGTTAGCTAGTTCAGATTTCTACACCGATATCAGTCACTATGCTGTTGTGGGCTCCAGTCCAGAGACTGGTTTGATGCAGCTCTCCATGCTACTCAATCCCGTGCAAGCTTCTCCATCTCTGAGTAACTACTGCAACCTACATCCCCCTGAATCTGCTTAGTGTATTCATTTCTTGGTGTCCCTCTGCGATTTTTGCCCTCCACGTTTCCGTCCATCGCTGAATTGGTGACCCATTGTTGCCGCAAGACGTGTCCTACTAACCGATCCCATCTTCTAGTCAAGTTGTGCCATAAATTCCTCTTCTCCCCGATTCTATTCGGTACCTCCTCATTAGTTATCAAATATTAAGCATTCTTCTGTAGCACCACATTTCGGAAGCTTCTCTTTTCTTGTCTAAACCATTTATCGTCCATGTTTCACTTCCATATATGGCTAAACTCCATACAAATACTTTCAGAAACGACTTCCTGACACTTACATCTATACTCGATGTTAACAAATTTCTCTTCTTCAGAAACAATTTCCTTGCCATTGCTAGTCTACATTTTATATCCTCTCTACTTCGACCATCATCAGTTATTTTGCTCCCCAATTAGCAGAACTCATCTACTGCTTTAAGTGTCTCATTTCCTAATCTAATTCCCTTAGCATCACCTGATTTCATTAGCCTACATTCCATTATCCTCGTTTTGCATTTGTTGATGTTCATCTTATATCCTCCTTTCAAGACACTGTCCATTCCGTTCAGCTACTCTTCCAGGTCCTTTGCTGTCTCTGACAGAATTACAAACCTCAAAGTTTTTATTTCTTCTCCATGGATTTTAATTCCTGCTCCAAATTCTTCTTTTTTTTCCTTTACTGCTTGCTCAATTTACATATTGAATAACATTGGCCGGCCGCTGTGGCCGAGCAGTTCTAGGCCTTTCAGTCCGGAACCGCGCTGCTGCTACGGTTCCAGGTTCGAATCCTGCCTCGGACACGGATGTGTGTGATGTCCTCAGGTTAGTTAGGTTTAAGTAGTTCTATGTCTAGGGGACTGATGACCTCAGATGTTAAGTCCCATACTGCTTAGAGCCATTTGAACCATTTGAATAACTTCGGGGATAGGCTACAACTCTGTCTCACTCCCTTCCCAGTCGCTGCTTTCCTTTGATGCCCCTCGATTCTTATAACTGCCATCTGGTTCTTGTACAAATTGTAAATAGCCTTTCGCTCCCTGTATTTGACCCCTGCCACCTTCAGAATTTGTAAGTGTTCCAGCCAACGCTGTCAAAAGCTTTCTCTAACAAGGGGGCCCTCCATAATGTAGATCATGGATTTTGATGCGCTTGAAATATGTTGTAGAGGCACTTACCCTGAGTACCTGGCTATCCGGTTTTTTCGCGACGGGCTTGATGTTTGAGAAAATCGATTTTGAAGTTCATTTCGCGATTTTTATACCGGTAACATTACACATGTTTCGAGCAAGTCAACGTCGGGCAATGGTAAAGGTTCACGGCTACCACACTGGAGGTACCGTGTTCGAATGCTTCTCGTTACTTTTTTTTCAAAATAGACCGAATTTTCAATTTTTGTTTCAAAGAATATAAACAAACAGTATAAGGTGTGCGAAATTATAAATGCTCCAGACTTGACGAAAGACAATAGAGAGATAGCTTCTAGGGAAGATTCAATAAACTTACAGTCGCTGATCCTACATCTATTCAGTGCACCTAAATTTGAAAGCATGATTAGATACTGATCGTTCGCATCGAAATTAGCCGATGAAAGAGAAATATTTTTGAATGCAGAAGAATTGTGTTTCCCGGTATCGCTCATAAAATGCGGGTGGTACTGCGAAAATTTGTGCTTCTGTTGTTTCTATGATAAATATCACCCACAATATTGTTCTGGCACATCAAGCAATGTGGACGATGAAAACTAAGATTTTGTAATATTGTGTGAAAGTAAAATTTAATAACTGAATATATCTTTATTATTTCGCACGCCTTACTCTGTTTGTTGATATTCTTTGAAATAAAATTGAAAAATTCGGTCGATTCTGAAAAAAAAGTACAAGAGCAAGATTCGAACACGGTACCTCCAGCGTGTTAGCAGTGAACTTTCACCGCTGTTCTACGCTGACTTGCTCGAAGCAGAGGTAATGTTACGGGTATACAGAATGCGGAATGAACTTCAAAAGCGATTTTTTCAAAAACCAAGGCCCGTCGCTAAAAAACCGGATAGTAATGTACTCAGGGTAAGTGCCTCTACAGCATATTTTAAGCGCACAAAAATCCGTGATTTACAGCACGGAGGGTCCCCTTGTAAGTATAAAAATACTAGAAACGTAGGTTTGCCTTTCCTTAATCTATCTTCTAACATAAGTCGTAGGGTCAGTATTGATTCACGTATTCCTACATATCTACGGAATCCGAACTGATCTTCCCCAAGGTCGTCTACTATTAGTCCTTCCATTCGTCCGTAATGAATTCATGTAAGTATTTTGCTGCTGTGACTTATTAAGCTGATAGTTCGGTAATTTTCACACCTGTCATCACCTGCTTTCTTTGGGATTGGAATTATTAAATTCTTCTTGAAGTCAGAGTATTTCACCTGTCTCATACATCTTGCTCCCCAGATGGTAGAGTTATGTCATGGCTGGCTCTACCAAGTTCTAATGGAATGTTGTCTACTCCTGGGGCCTTGTTCCGACTTAGGTCTTTCAGTGCTCTGTCAAACTCATCACGCAGTACCACATCTCCCATTTCATCTTCACTTACGCCCTCTTCCAATTCCATAACATTGCCCTCAAGTACATCGCCCTTGTATAGACCTTCTTTCTGTTTTCGCTTATTTGCTTAGAGCTGGTTTTTTATCTGAGCTCATGATATTCATACAAGTGTTTTTTTTTCTCCAAAGGTCTCTTCAATTTTCCTGTAGGCAATTTCTATCTTACCCTTAGTGATATATGCCTCTACATCCTTACATTTGTCCTCTAGCCATCCCAGCTTAAGCCATTTTACACTTCCTGTCGACCTCATTTTTGAGACGTTTGTATTCGTTTTTGCCTGCTTCATTTAGTGCATTTTTATATTTTCTCATTTAATCAACTAAATTCAATATCTCTTCCGTTACCCAAGGATTTCTACCAGCCCTCGGCTTTTTTCCTACTTGATCCTCTGCTGCCTTCACTGTTTCATTTCTCAAAGCTACCAATTCTTCTTCTACCGTATTTATTTCCCCTGCACCTGTCAATCGTTCCGTAATGCTCTCTCTGAAACTCTATACAACCTCTGGTTCTTTCTGTTTATCCAGGTCCCATCTTCTTAAATTCGCACCTCTTTGCAGTTTATTCAGTTTTACTCTACAGTTCATAACCAATAAGTTGTGATCAGAGGCCTCATTTGCCCCTGGAAATGTCTTACAATTTAAAACCTGGTTCCTAAATCTCTGTCTTATATAATCTATCTCAAACCTTCCAGTGTCTCCAGGCCTCTTCCATGTATACAACCTTCTTTCATGATTCTTAAACCAAGTGTTAGCTATGATCAAGTTTTGATCTGTGCAAAATTCTACCGGGCGGCTTCCTATTTCGATCCTTATCCCCATTCCATATTCACCTACTACTTTGCCTTCTCTTGCTTTTCCTACTATCGAATTTCAGTCCCCCATGACTATTAAATTTTCGTTTCCCTTCACAATCTGAATAATTTCTTTTATCTCATCATACATTTCTTCACTGTCTTCATCATCTCCTGAGTTAGGTGGCATATAAACCGTGGTAGTTGTGGGCTTCGTGTCTATCTTGGCTACAATAATGCGTTCACTGTTCTGTTCGTAGTAGCTGACCCCCTATTTTTTTATTCATTATTAAACCTACTCCTGCATTACCCCTATTTGATTTTGTATTTATAACCTTGTATTCACCTGACCAGAAGTCTTGTTCCTCCTGCCACCGAATTTCACTAATTCCCAGTATATATAACTTTAACCTATTCGTTTCCGTTTTTAAATTTTCTAACCTACCTGCCCGAATAAGGCATCTGACATTCCACGCTCCGATCCGTAGAACGCCAGTTTTCTTTCTCCTGATAACGACATCCTCCTGAGTGGTCCCCGCGCGGAGATCCGAATGGGGGACTATTTTACCTCCGGAATATTTTATCCAAGAGGACGCCATCATCATTTAACCACACAGTAAAGTTGCAAGCCCTCGGGAAAATTTACGGTTGTAGTTTCCTCTTGCTTTCAGATATTCGCAGTACCAGCACAGCAAGGTCGTTTTGGTTAACATTACACGGCCAGGTCAGTAAGTCATCCAGACTGTGGCCCCTGCAACTACTGAAAAGGCCGCTTCCCCTCTTTAGAAATCACAAGTTTGTCAACAGATACCCCTCCGCTGTGGTTGCACCTGCGGTACAGGTATGTGTATCACTGAGGCACTCAAGCCTCCCCACCAACAGCAAGGTCCATTGTTCACCAGCCACTATTATATCGAAAAATAAGTCTAAATGAGCCATGTAACACTCTGGGGTCCTCCTTGGCATGCTACCTACAAAATGGTCCAGAGATTGCTGCTCAAACATCGATCGAGAAATATGTATGGCGATGTTCTTGTGACGATACACTACAGGTTTCATCTGTCAATCATTGCAGTCATGTACATGTCAGCTAATACTGGATTCTATCCCAGTCAGTCAGTTCATCCCTTCTACAGGAAAGTGTTAACGAAATGGACGATATGTTCTCATGTGTTAGTCTGGACAGATCATCGCCGAAAAGTTTTAGGGCTGGTCAGACGTTTGGAAGAACCTATCACGAACTAACTGGCCTTAACTTCAATAGCAATGGCAGGCATTTGACATCTGTGCAAGAAACTGGTTCGAAATATCACTGCTCCATGCTCCTGCTGAACCTGTGGGACTGAGAGCCCAATACTTGTATTGGTACACCGGCGCCATCGTATTCCTTTAGTGCAATAATCAGGCGTCACACTAAAGTGAAGAGATTCCGATGGGATCTATAGTCGAGACGGCGTAAGAAGGTCGCTGACAGCTCACAGCAGTGTTACCAGCTTTCAGCTGCAGGCGAAAACAGAAGCCGTCTACCGAGCAGAGGCAACACTGTGGCGTTGCCATGGAGACGTTTGCAAAATCCCGTTACATTATTGATTGAGGTAGACTTGTGCTTCCCACTGCAACTGTCAGGGATCAGCTTTCGCCGATTGCATTACAGTAACTTTTTATTCTTGGTATTGCCTATCCCAGCTACTTCCCACACTAAAGTCCTGTTTATACGATTCCGTTTCCCAATCTGTAAAAACGCAACCCTTATAAGATATAGTCCATCTGTCTGTCTGTCTGTCTGTCTGTCAGTCCGACTGTCAAGAACCCTTTTTCTCAGCAACTCATAGACGTATCACGCTCACATTTATGTCAAATATTAAAGTTTATTGTTCCTTGGCGGTGTAAGATGTTTAAGCTTCTAATTCAATGCAATCAGTTTATGTCACATACTTTGATGCTCGAAAACTCTCTCATCAAAACGTATAACGTGTTCCCCGTTGACCCAGAACCATAAAATTTGGCGAGAAGCACGGTTTCACAATAAAAGTTAAGAAAAAAAACTCTCAAATGGTTAATTTGTAATTATATAACACGAAAAAATGGTTTTTAACTGTTTATCTATGTGTCTATCCATCTGTTAAGAACAGGTAGACGTAGCAATTTCAAATTTATGTGACATACTAAGGTCTATGGTCCACTGGTGGTGAAAAAATGTAAGTTTTTGTCAATGTAGTCAAAAGATTCGGTCATTATGTCACATATTTTGATACTTGCAAACTCTTTCATCAAAACCTACGGAAGTAGCCTTGTTTCTCGTTGATCTAGAATCATGAACTTCGGCAGGAAGCAAGGTTGCACGGTACAAGTATAGCGAAAAGTATGAAACTTGTTAATGTGTGATTACATCACATAAAAATATCTTTTGCTTTTTGAATATACATTGCATTCATCATCTGTCAAACATTACTGCATGCAAACGTAAAATGTAAGTTGTAGTCACTTTTTAGTTACTTAATAAAAGTTCATTAAATCTTCTCTTTCTCTCTCTCTCTCTCTCTCTCTCTCTCTCTCTGAAATCCCCTGCTCGCTTCTTTTGTAAGTATGGGCTAGTCTAAAGAATTACAGTAGACATTTTCATACGATCTAGGAATTCCTAGGACCAATATCTTGTCAGTATCGATATCGATAACAGGCAAACATCATTGAGATTCTGGACTCCCACTCGCACTTGACCAATCGTTCTTCTTTTGTTTACTGTTCTGCGTAATGGACCCCAAGAGAAGATATTATTTTTGTGGAGACTGTTCGCACTGTCTGTGTGGACACAGTTCCAAAAATGAAAGCGCACACTTCTGCTTCATTCCTGTAGCCGTACCATGAGGCACGACCTGCTGGTAGCAATCAGCAGCTGGTATTTTCCACGGCAGGCGAAAACTGCGACATACTGTATGTCTCTAGTGTTATGTGTTTCTCGATAACGGTTGAATGTTCAAATTATGTCACTGGGTCGACAGAGAATAATCCTTGATGACAACTCTTATCGTAAATGATAGTGTGTATACATTCTAAGAATAAAATGACCGTTCGGGGACTATACAGAACGATGAATCCGCATTGCCGCGAATGCGATTGACGAGACAGTGCTTTACTGAAATTCCCTGAGAATATTGGTGTCCGTTTGCTTTCATTACATAGCGATTTCCTGAGCTAAAAGAGTGGTGAAAAAGAGGCTCAAGAAGAGAAAAAGCTATGGAATCATGAGGACGATGTCAATAGTTTTTTTCTACAATCTAGTCATCATCAACAATGCGAACACTTTTAGTTCCAAAGCTCGTCTCTCTGGCGGTAACCATGTTACTAAGGCTAAAGGTAGAAGGATTTACGCACGTTTGACATTTAAGATTTGCTGACAATTCTTGAATCGCTGCTGGAAAATAATAATGAAGAAAAAGCTCCCTGCTCTTCTTCTTAGTACATCGCATTTAATACGTTTAGTAAGCAAGTTCTCAGAACCAATCTTTTAGTCTTCAGCGGAGCGCGTGTTTTTTTTAAAATTTCATGACAGATTAAAATTGTGTGCTAAACTAAGATTAACCTGCAACATTACCTTTCTTCGGTAACACTCTTACTAACTATTTAAAATCTAAACTGACTTCTAATTAAACTATACATATTAGTCGAACTGACAACACAGCTAAATAATTGTGAAATATTAAAGGCAGTAAATCTAGGAGACACCTAGAAATTAGTGCGTTAGTGTTCAAAAGATCTGTATATACATCTTATACAGAAATTGACAAGCAATGAACCACATTGAAATTACCAGTATCGATAGGTGTGACAAGCATATGGCCGGGGAGTTTCTGTATAGCCACCTCAGCAATTGCTGCAAGCCGGTTAGCAAAACAACAGAAAGTCTGCATCTGAGTGGCTGAATCAGAATATGAACACAACTTCGTACGATGAGAGTTAGTGAATTACTTGCTGCACAACTTTTCTCTATGACTGTTTCGATCTATTTTCGTAGTTAAATTGTACTGGCTCATTGAATACAGTGACAGAGCATTTCGGATAAATATACGCCAAGAGTTTCTAACTGGTGGTACGTTTGAGAAACATCAGGTAAAAGATAAAGCATTATCTATCACTGAAGAAGTCTACAATATTCTCAACAGCATGCTTTAACATCCATTAGGAGTGCATTCTACTTTTTGATGAGACGCGCTGTTGGAAATATCTGATTCATGTTCATCTCAGCTGAATTGTGCATCAAGTTATGTTGATTACTAAGTCCACGATTTCGTTTTAAAATTTGGTGTTGGGCAGTCAGCAAGTGGAATTGCTCTGTATTCACTGGGTGTCGTCGGCTGCGAAGTTTATATTTCCCTACCATTTGCTACGTCTGCCAAATGATCGACGCCACGGTCAACAGCATTCTGAAGTACACCCCTCATCCTTTGTTCGGACAAAACAACGCCTTATTAGGATAATACAACAATATAGCTCATGAAATACACAAATAATTACAAATGAAGAAGTAGAAAGAGAAATAAATAGCTATTATGCAATTCCACTCAGAAGCACAGAACAAAGCAGCTAAACTAACAGCTCTGTACAAACTAACAATAAGTGCTGCAGTTTCTGTTGTTGCAAATGGCAACTTCAAACCGGTCAGCGATTGGAACACTAATGACGAAATGGGATGTGTACAACAGCTGCACTCATTCAAATGCTCTGAATGATGTGACTAGTGGAGTTGCGTTTGTGATAGCTGTACCAACATGTGTACTGCATTCCATGAGCAGCGGCTACGATAAACTTCACTACACAATCTGTGTACGTAGTGCAATGTTGTTATTGTTGCCTTTAGGGCCATATTACGTCTAGGTATAAATCAAACACATAGAACATATTTTTGATACCTAAATGAAGTTAATGAGCTACAATTATTAGTATTTAGAATTTTACTGCTGGCTTTTACTGTCCTGTTTCCTTGAAAAGAATCAGTTACTTAACAAATGCTAATTAACACAGATCTCACTAACTTTCAAAGAAGATATCTTTGAATTACAATTAAATTTGCTACATTATACTTCTGAAGAAGAGAAATTTGTTAAAATAGTATATAGATCTATGTTAGAAAGTCTTTTCTGAATGTATGGAATGTAGCCATGCATGGAAGTGACAATGGACGACAAACAGTTTAGACAAGAAGAGAACGTAAGTTTTTGAAATGCTGAAGATTAGATATATAGGTCACATAACTAATGAGGAGGTACTGATAGAAGAAGGGAACGACTACTGGAAGAAATTTTGAGCAACGGATCAGCAGTTTAGTACTCGAGGGAAGTGTGTGTGGGGGAAGGAGGGGGGATGGAAGAGGGGGGAGGGGGCTACAAATCGTAGAGAGAGACTAAGAGGTGAATACAGTAAGCAGATTCAGAAGGATTTAGGTTGCAGTAGTTGTTCTGAGATGAAAAGGCTTGCACAGGATAGAGGAGCATGGAGAGCTGCATCAACCTGTCCTCAGACATTATCATTATACATCACAGCTCTTCAGAGAGTTTGGATTTAACTGGCGCTGCTATATTACACAGAGGATCATTCAACAGTATTCATATCATAAGTTTCCTGATGAAATGGATTACTATAATGCTGTGCCGACATTATTGTTCATGTAAATGTGCTACTTTCGTCTCAGCTTCTAGACCTGTGAAAACTCATTTATATAGAATAGATTCAGCACTATAAAAACTACACTGAAACATTGTTGTTTGGATCTTCGATTGAGCCAGTTATAGTAATGGATTACTATCACTAACCCAAGTGAACAAAAGGAAAAATTTAGTCCGTTTTCATAATGTTGTCGTGAATATCTTAATATCTGATTTTACTGATATGGATTTCGGCCTTCTAAGGCCCACTGTCGTTTGATTATCGTCTTAAGCTCTCTGTTTAGAAAATGACAGCAAATGGTTTTGATTTGTTTTGAAACCGGAAGCTGACATATATCAGAAATCGGATGGGGAGTCTCCTGAAGCGACAAGCTTCATGACAAGTGGTGATATCAGAGGCTTATGCTATGGTACGGCTGCTGTTATGAGAATACACATACATTCACGGAGTATTGCGAACTGGAATCTGCGTGCGGTCTTTATGTTGTGGTCTACCGTCCTGATCATGTGCAAGGCTTTTCGTCTCTGCATAGTTACTGCAACCCTACGTCCATTCGATCTTGCTTACTGTATTCATGTCTACGTGTGCTACACTTTCGACCCATCAAACTTCCCTCCATTACCAAATACGAGGATCGCTCCGAAAGTAATGCCGCCTGTTTTTCGTGGTGACTTTGGATGTTCGCGCCAGATGTCGATGGTGTAGTGCTAATGTTTGAACCTTCCTCTTTCATTTGCAGATGGTTCCGTTGCCCTGCGTTAGATGACACCAGGAAAGGAGTGTTACAAAATGGAGTCTGATATGCACGCGCGTATAAAACAGGGAAGTGTGATTGAATTACTCACTGCTGAAGAAGTTGCACCGATTGAAATCCATCGACGCTCGGTAAAGGTGTATGGAGACGATAACATATACGTGAGCAATGTGAGGTGATGGATACGGCTTTTTCAAGGTGGTTAAAATTCACGGTTTGGTCGACCCTTCACAGCTGTCATTTCTCACAATGAAGAGGGTCTTGATAGACTCATCCATCCTCATCGGCGGATAATGACAGAGAATTATCTGCAAAGCTGAATGTTGGCTGTAACGACTTGGAAACAATGTTGGAAAAGATCGGTTATTGCAAAGTCTGTGCGAGATAGGTCCAGCGGATGCTTACAGAAGAACAAAAAACTCATCGAATGAAAATTTGTCAGGAACCTGCTGGACCAGTTTGAAGCCGAAGGTGACAATTTTCTGAACAGCACCGGAGACGAGACGTGGTGTCACCACTAGGAGCCGGAATCCAAAAGAGAATCCCCGGAATCGCGACATTCGAATCCTCCGTCAGAGAAGAAATTGAAGACACAGCATTCTGCAGGCAAAGTGATGTGCACAGTCCAATTGGGTAGTCAGGGTGTAGTTCTTTTGGATGATTTGTTGACTGGAGAAACTGTCATTTCAGCATGCTACAAGACGACACTGGCTAAGCTGGAAACCCGAAATTCGAGTGTGAGGCCAGAGAAGAACACCAACTTTCACTTGCAACATTATAACGCCAGATCCCACATCAGTTTTGCAACCACGCAACTCATTGCAAAATTCGGCTCGACTGTCTTACCGTATCCACCGTACAGTCCCGATTTAGCGCCTTCAGACTTCCATCTCTTTAGGTCTCTGAAAGATGGACTACGTGGCGAACAATTTCAAGAATCGGATGCTGTGATCAAAACTGTGAGGAAGTAGTTAGCCTCAGTTGGTTCCAATTTTTACAAGCGCGGTATGCAGGCTCTGGTTGATCTTTGACAAAAGTGATAACGAATGGTGGTGATTATGTGTGAAAATGCAAATAAAATATGGCTCTATTTAGCTGTGCTGTTATGATTTATTTATCTCCTGAAGTTTCCATGAATGAGAGGCATAATTTCTGGATCGACCCAAGTAGACTGTTTCTTAATGCCTCAGGATGTGTCCCATCAATCAGTCACTTCTTTTAGTCAAATTCTGTCATAAATTTCTTTTTTCCCAATTCGATGCACCATTTCTTCACTTTTAGTTTCCTCTTCCGATCTAATCTTCTACATTCTTGACTTGGATTCGCGTAACGTCCACGTTTTGTTTCTGTACATGGCAGAAAAATACGCCTTCAGAAGAGACTTCCCATCTCTTAAACTTATATTCCACGTTACAATTTTGTCTTTTCCAAAAACAGCTTCCTTGATGCTGCTAGTCGCATTTTACATTCTCCAAAATTCTTCCATCTTCAATTTTTTTGATGCTCATACAGCAGAATTCATCTACTATTTATAGCCTGTCATTCTCAAGTCTGATTTCCTCAGCAACGTCCTGGTTTAATTGTACAAACCTCCACTCTCTTTTTTTTTATTTTGTAGATGTTAATCTTATAATCTATTTTTCAAGAAATGTCGTTTATGGTGGTGTTAGAATTACAATACCATCAACTCATTTTTTATTCTGTCTGTATTCGCTTTCCTATTTATCTTTGGTAGTATACTTAGATAATAACGTTATGAATCGGCTGCAACCCTGTGGTATTCCCTTCTGAACTACTACACATCTTTCATGTTTTTCTACTTTCAAACGTTTAGTATGGTTTCTGTACAATTGTCAGATAACTTTAAGCTCCCAGTATTTCATCCTTGTTTCAGAATTTCGTAGAGTGTGTTCCAGTCAACAGTGCCAAAAGTTCTCTCTAAATCTACAAGTAGTGTAACCGTACCTCTTACGTTTGTCAGTCCGTCTTCTGAGACAAGTCGTAAGGTCAATTTAGCCAGACATATTTCTCCATTTCTCTGGAAGATAAACTTATCTTCGATACTATATTGCAGAGCATGTGTTGTTAAGAAGAACGATGCAATGTTCCTTCCGACATGCAGGCACTGCAACCAGTACAGCCATTATGAAGTACATAAACTGTATTCGCAGTTGCGAATATGGACCACCATCAGCTGTATAAGGGGATGACGGCAACGAACCCGGCCTTCGTGGTTTACGGTGGCGGTCGCTTTCACCACTTTGGCTATTTGTGCGCGACTCAGGACCGTACGTTGACGTTACTCCATCACAACCTGTGCTCGTATACACAATACGTAATTCTAATACAGGGGAGGACATTTTTCACTGAAAGTCGCTGTATTGCGGTCGCTTTCTACTAGTGATCCTGTTTTTATGGAGATAATTAGTGGCAGCATTTTTCAACGATGATTAATTAAACCGACGTTTCTGTAAAATGCGTACTTGTCAGGATGTACTTCCTGTACAGCTGTAATCATTACGTTCTTCTTTAAGTCTGAAGATACTTTGCCAGTCGTATACCAGACGGAATAGTTTTGTGATGACTAGTTCTCCCAAACACTCTAATAATGGAGAGTCAACATTAATTTTGCTTTGATGACTGCTGCTAATATAGACACGAGAGCAGTATTTGGAAGTAGAACACACGATTGAACTGTGTTGCAGTAACGTAAATAAAATGTATAATCAACTTCTTTTAATTTTCGGACACAATCACGACTACTTTTCCAGATTATCAATTTCGACTTTCACAAATGACCATCTTCAGATCTAAAATAAAAAACTGAAATCTGCTTATAATTTAAGCTACTCCGTATAAAACACTTTTTGTATTAAAAACTACAGACATAATAAAATTCTCTTCTGAATGGAGAGGTTGTAACCTTCCTGTATGAAATCATGATGTGTAATCTTCCCGAACAGAAAATAAAAATAAAATAATTAAATTTGGATAATTAAATCCTGACGTTTGAAAACCGATAAATCTTAACTCACGAAAAACTGACAAATTTTGACGTAAGTAGCGCTACGCCATGGCCCTGTGAAATCAATCTGAATCTGTCCGTGAAAAATAAAGTGAAAAATTCTTACCTCGTGATGGTGTCGACGGATAGCGCTGTCTATATATCTGCTCATAAATGGCACAGGTTAGTGCAATGCTGGCTTATCTACTGATACTGGATGACATTTGTCTGAGAGCTGAATTACTAGAAAAACTGACTTTACGTAGTGACGTAGCTGCACAGCTGGTCGTCTGATTACGAAAAAGCACTAGAGAAAAATTCTGGAATATTTTAATTTAGATAAATGACTGGATTGGGACTGGCATTGACTTAAGGGGAAATTATACTTTTATTGTTGACTGGTAAAAACAATTGTATTCTAAAAAATTTTTACGTTATTGATAAAGATCTACAATCCGTTACACGAGAAAACTGAATATAATACAACTCTTGTCACCTGGTGCTGACGAATCACAAAAAAAGATTGAAACAAATTAATATTAACATCTCAGACAAGTGACTTAACTACGCGCATGCCAATAAAAATAATAAAATTTACCTTACAATAGATGGTTGACTTAAGTACACTTGATTATTCATTATACAGGGTGTTACAAAAAGGTACGGCCAAACTTTCAGGAAACATTCCTCACACACAAATAAAGGAAAGATGTTATGTGGACATGTGTCCGGAAACGCTTAATTTCCATGTTAGAGCTCATTTTAGTTTCGTCCATCTACGCTCAATGGAGCACGTTATCATGATTTCATACGGCATACTCTACCTGTGCTGCTAGAACATGTGCCTTTACAAGTACTACACAACATGTGGTTCATGCACGATGGAGCTCCTGCACATTTCAGTCGAAGTGTTCGTACGCTTCTCAACAACAGATTCGGTGAGCGATGGATTGGTAGAGGCGGACCAATTCCATGGTCTCCACGCTCTCCTGACCTCAACCCTCTTGACTTTCCTTTGTGGGGGCATTTGAAAGCTCTTGTCTACGCAACCCCGGTACGAATTGTAGAGACTCTTCGTGCTCGTATTGTGGACGGCTGTGATACAATACGCCATTCTCCAGGGCTGCATCAGCGCAACAGGGATTCCATGCGACGGAGGGTGGATGCATGTATCCTTGCTAACGGAGGATATTTTGAACATTTCCTGTAACAAAGTGAATTCACGCTGGTACGTTCTGTTGCTGTGTGTTTCCATTCCATGATTAATGTGATTTGAAGAGAAGTAATAAAGTGAGCTCTAACATGGAAAGTAAGCGTTTCCGGACACATGTCCACATAATATATTTTCTTTCTTTGTGTGTGAGGAATGTTTCCTGAAAGTCTGGCCGTACCTTTTTGTAACACCCTGTATTAACAATTAATCATTTGTTCATCATCTTCTCATTCCATGGTATCATTTAGCTCTGCGGCTGATCACAATTGTTATTCAGTTCCATATAATAAAACTTTACAATTTGTTCTGCACTGCGACTTTAACAACTACTAACTATAAACTGCGCAGTACCAGCGACGGACTACAACTACACTGTAGCAGCGAGCGACTGCAACTGCGGCAGAGACTGCTCTGACCTGCGATTCAATTGTAGCTCTCTTTTAACAGGGGCAAAGATATTTTATGTCTCAGGCAGCACCTGTGAATTGTCGTTCTAGGAAGTGAGCAATATATCGAGATTACATTTGCTCCAGCATAGTGGTGAGCCCCTTACAAGGTTCTGAATGGAGAATTCTCTTCTGAATGGAGAAGCTGCGACACCAATACAGTACCGCCAAGACTCGGAAGCTAGTGACATGACGGAAACACTGAAGCAGTAATGCCATGGCTGTTCAAGGATATGACCTCACCACATCAGTTAGAGGGCAGAAGCGAAAGCAGAGCAGAGCAGGCTCTCATATACAGGGTGAGCATTCACCAAACCGACATACTGTAGGAACAGGTTCCTGAGTGGAAAGGAAGAAAAAGGTCTTAGGAACATGTATCCGGAAATGCGTCGTTGCCTCGGTACATGGCGCTGACGAATGGCAGAATGGTCCAGTATTAATGCCGGGAACAAGGCAGATAGCAATGGTCGAGAGGCGGTGAGGCTATGACAAAACGAATACCCTCACAGACATCACCCACGTCACACAACATTTCAAGGCCTTTAGGAAGTTTCTGTGTGCGTACACCAGGTCTGGAGGACCGGGTTCTATACAACATTGAGACGAACCTTAGTACAAGCTGCACGCACGTTGCCCGCGAACATGGCATAAGGCAAAATAGGATTATGTGTATCCTGGATGACAACTGCTACTATCCCTCCACGTGCAGCAAGTGCAAGCGAATGTCCCTCTGCAGGGAGGATTTTGTAGATTTTTTTTTTAAACTAGACCATCACGATTATGGGATTTATATCATCGGTCTTCTTTACCGATGAAGCAACCTTTACCAGAACTGGCGACATCAATCTGCATAATCGTCATCTACAGGCTGCAGACAACCCACGGTTCAGCATCAGAGTGTGGGCAGGGATTCTTGTCGACCACATACTTAGACCTGTTATTATTCCACAACACCTCGACAGAGGGACGTACATGGACTTCCTGCGGAATACTATGTGTGGGCTGCTTGAGAATGTGTCTTTGGCAATACGACAGGTTACGTGGTTTCTGCATGACTGAGCACCGCCCCACATCCGCATTAAAGTTCGCCTACTTCTCAGCAACACCATTCTCTGAAGCTGGATAGGTCGCGGAGGCCCTACAGATTCACCTGCTAAATAATCGGACGCCCTGGATTTTTACATCTGGAGGCATTTGAAAAGCGTTGTGTGTGCTGAACCGCTTCCTAATGTGCAGACCCTTCAAAAGCTTGTTCAAGACGCCTGTGACGCTATTCGGAGAGAAACCGGAACGTGCAGAAGAGTGTGGCAATCCATAAAGCGACGTGTGAACGCGTGCATTGCATCCCATGGAGGCCACTTTGAACATCTGTTGTGACGAGGACGCGACGCAGCTCTGTACTGTGTTCCGGGTCCATTTCCGGACACATATTCATGGGACCTTTTTCCTCTGTTTCCAGTCAGAAATCCATCTCTGCAGTTTGTCTGGTGTTATTGGTGTCCACACTGTACTTAGCACCAAATTTTGACATCCAGTCTGAATAACCAGCCATTAGCCACGAAAGGAGCTCGACGCCAGTCCGTTTGTTAAGACGAGTCAGCGATCTGACAAGTTCTTCGCTAGCTGCAGGCCGCCGCCTATGCTGAGTCCCAGTGCCTTCCGACCGGCTGACTCTTTTGCTGTCGGCTGCCTACCTTGCTGGGCTGTGGTTCGTATCTGTAGTCCTGTCAAATAGCAGGTATATCTCGCAAAAGCTGGAGCGGAAGATTTTATTCTTTTAACCCATTTATATTGTTGGAGAAATTGAAAAACCAAAGTTTTACCAAAATAATTTAGTCTAAAAACTTTGAAAATTTCGTACCTATTTCAGTTTTGTCCAAAAAAGTCAATCTCTTGTGCTCCTAGAGCTTTCATGACTGTTTCCTTTCTTAAAAAGAGCAAAAAATTCTCTACAAATTCGATTGCTACAACTTACGGAATACCAAGGGCGCTACAGTTCGTCAAAAATTAGCAAAATTTCTAGTTTTTATGAACATTTATTTCAGTTTCTGTTTATATATCAGAAATGTATCAGATTTTACGTTATAAATTTGATCTGAACATCTCACCATGCGGTATTCAATTACTCTCTCTGGACTCGTGTGATTCCAGGGCATCTATACATCGCAGGAATACGCATCTATGTATCTACACTCCTGGAAATTGAAATAAGAACATCGTGAATTCATTGTCCCAGGAAGGGGAAACTTTATTGACATATTCCTGGGGTCAGATACATCACATGATCACACTGACAGAACCACAGGCACATAGACACAGGCAACAGAGCATGCACAATGTCGGCACTAGTACAGTGTATATCCACCTTTCGCAGCAATGCAGGCTGCTATTCTCCCATGGAGACGATCGTAGAGATGCTGGATGTAGTCCTGTGGAACGGCTTGCCATGCCATTTCCACCTGGCGCCTCAGTTGGACCAGCGTTCGTGCTGGACGTGCAGACCGCGTGAGACGACGCTTCATCCAGTCCCAAACATGCTCAATGGGGGACAGATCCGGAGATCTTGCTGGCCAGGGTAGTTGACTTACACCTTCTAGAGCACGTTGGGTGGCACGGGATGCATGCGGACGTGCATTGTCCTGTTGGAACAGCAAGTTCCCTTGCCGGTCTAGGAATGGTAGAGCGATGGGTTCGATGACGGTTTGGATGTACCGTGCACTATTCAGTGTCCCCTCGACGATCACCAGTGGTGTACGGCCAGTGTAGGAGATCGCTCCCCACACCATGATGCCGGGTGTTGGCCCTGTGTGCCTCGGTCGTATGCAGTCCTGATTGTGGCGCTCACCAGCACGGCGCCAAACACGCATACGACCATCATTGGCACCAAGGCAGAAGCGACTCTCATCGCTGAAGACGACACGTCTCCATTCGTCCCTCCATTCACGCCTGTCGCGACACCACTGGAGGCGGGCTGCACGGTGTTGGGGCGTGAGCGGAAGACGGCCTAACGGTGTGCGGGACCGTAGCCCAGCTTCATGGAGTCGGTTGCGAATGGTCCTCGCCGATACCCCAGGAGCAACAGTGTCCCTAATTTGCTGGGAAGTGGCGGTGCGGTCCCCTACGGCACTGCGTAGGATCCTACGGTCTTGGCGTGCATCCGTGCCTCGCTGCGGTCCGGTCCCAGGTCGACGGGCACGTGCACCTTCCGCCGACCACTGGCGACAACATCGATGTACTGTGGAGACCTCACGCCCCACGTGTTGAGCAATTCGGCGGTACGTCCACCCGGCCTCCAGCATGCCCACTATACGCCCTCGCTCAAAGTCCGTCAACTGCACATACGGTTCACGTCCGCGCTGTCGCGGCATGCTACCAGTGTTAAAGACTGCGATGGAGCTCCGTATCCCACGGCAAACTGGCTGACACTGACGGCGGCGGTGCACAAATGCTGCGCAGCTAGCGCCATTCGACGGCCAACACCGCGGTTCCTGGTGTGTCCGCTGTGCCGTGCGTGTGATCATTGCTTGTACAGCCCTCTCGCAGTGTCCGGAGCAAGTATGGTGGGTCTGACACACCGGTGTCAATGTGTTCTTTTTTCCATTTCCAGGAGTGTATATATTGTCAAGAACAGTGACACAGAAGTAAAATATTTGAGAAAATATTCTTTAAACTTGTTTTGAAATAATATAAGCGCCCTTTAAATATTAAGTAGTAATTTGGCAGTAAATTACTTTATAGTCAGTAAACAGTAATATGGACACTTTGTTATGTACTCATCGAATATGAGGTGTTATTAGCTAATTATTAAATAACTCTTTGAGCTGTGGTACTTTGCTTGATTTCCCGATTTCCTAAAAGCTGATGTAATACTTTCGCCATTTTTTCGTGAGTCAAGTGCCAAATGTTAGAGCGTCGAGCTGCACGTATTTTTTGTTTGGTTAATGTTTCTGGCGCTGGTATCAACAGGGCTTTTTTAATTGAACCGTATGCTCTTTACAACTGCGTTCGATAGATCTTGAGAAGACAATTACAGTGATTTAGCATTTGTTAATATTTTCGTTGAAACGTGTCGTAAAAATTTTGAGAAATGTCCTAGAACTCAAGAGCACAGTGACCGGAATCGCCATTAGCGATGCAAACACCACCAAGCAGAGCTCTTGTGCTACTGTGTGTCAGAACGTCTACACACTTGCCTGTTTTCTTGTCCGCACTGCAGGCCGCACATTACTGCTTCAACATGCGTTGCATACAGGCACGTACCGCAACGAGGAGTGGCTGGATTTACCACTTTATATGGTGACTATAAAAGAAATGCCGTAAAGCAGTACAGAGGTATACGGCTAAATATTCGGTTCGCCAGTGTCGACGCGCCACGCGATTGCACGAATTATTAAGACGCTAGAGTTGGCAGGCTGCTTGAACGTCAAAAAGAGGACACGAAAGAAAACTGCAACAGTAACGAAAAATCCGCACAGTGGTACAAGACATATTACCAGGTAATATGGAATCAGCAAGACGAGTGTCATTTGCATTCTGCATGGACAATATTGCCATCCCTAACATCCGTTTCTACATCAGGTATTCGACGTCTGTGATTTCGAACGTCGCGCAGAATTTTGTCGGTTTGCCCTTCAGCAACCGAGGGACGACCTCACATTTTCTCAACCGATGAAGCAACGTTTTCTAAACACGCTAATGTAAATTTGCATTGCATACAGTACTGGGCAACCGAAAATCCACACTGGCTTCGTTAGGTGCAACATCAACGGCCGTAGAGTGTAAACGTACGGTGCGCCATTATAGGAAATTACATTTTAGATCCTTACTTCATATCAGGCGTTCTAAATGGACATTCGTAGGCACACTTTCTGACGAACATTCTGCCAGTTCTTCTAGAAAAAGTACCACTGAATATTCGACGGTGTATGTGACTGCAATGCTACGGTTGACCAGCTTACTCGTCCCGTGTTGCAACACAAATGCTGAATGAGAACTTTCCTGGACGTTGAATAGGACGAAATTCTATTGTCATGGCGTGCGAGGTCCCGCGATTTGACACCTCTTCATTTCTTTCTTTGGGTAACAACGATTCTGTCCATGACGAAGCCCCACGAAGCCTAATGATGTGTGTCGTCGAATCGCCAGTGCGTGCTCTGCCTATCATCTGTTGTAATTACATCTGTTCATCGTTCTGTCGAACGGCGATTGCAAATGTGCCTTTCAGTCCATGGTCAACAGACTGACTATATGCTTAAATAAAGGATAAGTATAATTGTTAGTGAATTGTTTATTTCATATACGTGTGTATGATATTGCGTTGCAATGTCAAATAAGTCGGCAGTTTGTATTGCACGTAGATGGTAGCACTGTCATTACGCGCTTACGTTCAGCATGAAACTGGGTTTCGTTAAGAAGAATTTATTTTGCAGTGAACAGGTAGTCACCAAAGTATGTATAGTAAAATGTTTGGTTCAACGAATCTATCCCAAATGATATAAGTCAGAGCAGTGTTAACAGAGACAGTTGTCCGATCGCATGTATTTTACCTCTAAGAAGCACGTACAGGAAAAGATAGGTCAAATCTTTCTTCTTATATTCAGATATTTAATACAGAAGATGCTTTTTGCAGCTCACGTAAATATGGAAGTGTACATAATTGTGAAATAGTTTTCCAAAGCCCCTTTGTGATACGCTAGATTCTAGGTTATGTCATACATCATTATGAAACGTTCGTAGGTGAGCCTGCAGTTAGATGGCAAGTTGGTTCAAGGGGAAATACAGCTTTATTGTGGCAGAGCAGACCTTCCATGCGGTGTACATCTACGCAGTCTGGTCCGAGACGCCAGCTTGTATGTACTTGCACCGCAAATGCCATTCCGGGCCACGATGCTCTCTCATTCTGGAATATTTCTGGAATTTTTTTTACGTTAAACATTAACCAAACAAAAACATGCTTGCCCCTAGACGTACATAACATTTGTCGAAAACCGTGTTTCGATATGTGCAACCGCTCACAAAATTAAAGGGGTGTTACGTCTCAAACGCCCGCACGCGCGCGCGCGAGCGCAGATATATATATATATATATATATATATATATATATATATATATATATATATATATATATCTTGATAACCTGCCATTGTAGTAGCAGTAACCGATCCAACAACTGCACCAGACACTTGAGGTCTTATATAGACGTGGCCGACCTCAGCGCTGTATCCTGCTATTTACATACGTTTCTACGAGAATACGCATGCCAATACCAGTTTGTTTCGCGCTTCACTGTAATACGACATTAGAACCTCCATCAAGCGAATTTAGAACTTAAGTTAAAATTAAAAATGAAAATTAAGTTGAAACTGTTGTAATAGAAAAGTACTAAATGCAAAACTGAATTTGTGAAAATTAAAACAATTTAATAAGCTACATTAATTAGGTACGATTTAAGGGACACAATTTACGAAAAACAGAATCATAAATGGTAAATGGCCTTAAATGATGTAGGAATACTTTTCGCCGACAAAAGGGATTCAGTATTAAGTTCTTTATAGCAGGAGTTTCTGTACTCCGAAACACACGAAATATCGTAATATTTCTAAGAGCTGTAATCGTCAGAACAGTGTCTGTTCCTTCAGGCGTTCATACATGTCTGAAGAACATTGTAACGTAAGATACAGAGCCTGCATAAACACACACGTAATAATAATGAGTTATCTTAAAAATGACGTTCAGCTTACCTCATATATATATATATATAAAATGAAAAGTTTCACAACTCAGAATGTGCTTCTCTTCTTAATGACCCATGTACACCTGCCAGTGACAATGAGGAAGTGACACTGTTCTTGCCGTCACGGACCATGAAGTAGTCTACAACAAGACTGACACAACCGTACTAAGGTGGACAAACTCCGGATAAAGATTTGACGTTTTTCATGCACACTGGGGCACTTCAGACGTATTTTTCAGTGAAAAAAACTGAACATTCCCGTTTTTTCGTTTCTTGCCGAGGTGCGGCGTTGTGATTCTTGCATCAGTAACTGAAGTTTGCCCCAGGACATTTCAGCCATGACTTACGTGCATCTATAATAAATTACATCATTTACTCATTATGTTATATTTATCAAATAGGTAGTGACGGAAAATTGGACTACTAGTATTAGCTGAAATAGGTGAAATGATGTAGGTAACTAATTATGCTTGTATAAAGAAGCCAAGCAATACAAATGAAACATAAGTAGCTTTATTACAGTTAAAAAACACTTGGATTCGCAGTGCTTGTGATAGAGTGTTTCAACTTCTGCTGCAATTGAGGTGGATGTATCAGTCACTTCCGACGTTTTCATGCACCAAGTTCCACTGTGTTCCCAGAAATGCCTTGAGTAGTAGAATCTACATCTACATCTACATTGATACTCCGCAAGCCACCCAACGGTGTGTGGCGGATAAGTAGATCGAGTGTATTCGATGTGTTCTTCCAGCAGTGAGTCAGCCGCTTCCAGATCGTTAGTTTGGACGTCTGTTTCCTCAAAAATTTATATAAATTTATTTCTTCTTCTCTTTCTTCATATAAAAATTCTGGCAAGTTTTCACATTTGACTCCACTGCTGTTTTTGCAGATTGGAGATCAATTCAAACCTGCTTTTTTGTAG
Source organism: Schistocerca piceifrons (assembly GCF_021461385.2). Lineage (NCBI taxonomy): Eukaryota > Metazoa > Arthropoda > Insecta > Orthoptera > Acrididae > Schistocerca > Schistocerca piceifrons. The sequence goes on along the minus strand of NC_060139.1, from coordinate 738,400,168 downwards.
GTGTGAGCTCCACAACAGCTCAGCTTACATGAGCACGGAACAACGTTAAGAACTGATTGAGGTGCTGGACTTTGGCTCATCACAACAGGCTTCGGACCCTGATTACCCTCAGTCCAGCCCCATTTCTTAAGAGATTTGCAGTTTCTCATCCAACTCTGGGCTTGCTGGAAACTCCGTTACGAATTATGTCGCGCAGCATCTTTCTGGTGGGGGGGGGGGGGGGGAGGAGGGTCACCTTGCAAGTTTCAATTTGCTTTTTGTGGCAGACTTGACAAATAACTGGTAACGCAAATTATCCAGCGTATGGGAAATGCTATCACTTCCATTATACAGTGCGATAATAAACAGCTCAGGAGCTGTTTTTATTTCTTCACGGGTAGCGTCCGATTTCTTGTACATGCCAGATACTGGAGTCCGCAGCTCGTGGTCGTGAGGTAGCATTCTCGCTTCCCGCGCCCGGGTTCCCGGGTTCGATTCCCGGCGGGGTCAGGGATTTTCTCTGCCTCGTGATGACTGGGTGTTGTGTGATGTCCTTAGGTTAGTTAGGTTTAAGTATTTCTAAGTTCTAGGGGACTGATGACCATAGATGTTACGTCCCATAGTGCTCAGAGCCATTTTGAACCAGATGCTGAGCTTAGGTGTTCATTATTTTTAATAACGTTGCAGAACTTCGTTATGCCTTTGCCGGAAAAAGCGGATATTATATCACATCCACAGACGGAGGAAGTGAACAGAATATGTTCACTGATGAATTTGTAGGAAGCAGTGCAAAACCACTTGACTTCTGCACTTTCTCTTCTCGGTTTTAGAAAACAATAAGTTTTCGATGCCTTGCTGTAAACGAGTCGTGAGTACAAGGAGGTCAATTTCTATTCCCATTACAACAACATTTCCAAAATGGTAAATGTTACAATGTTTCCCGTTAAATAGCAGTTCCTACACAAAATGAAGGCCTTGCATGGCAGGTGTTGTCATCACTTAACACTTCTAGGCTGAGATGCCATGGTCCATACATAAGACTCTCCTCTGACGTTTCGCCTTCGACTGCGGAAGGCATCCTCCGAGAACAATCGGCGAACTGCAACGAGAGCACGAGTGAGCGCCGTATATATAAGCCAACCAGATGGCGCCGCTGTCAATCACTTGACGTCGGCTGTGCTATGATCTCTGATATTGCCAAATTTCTCAGTTGAAATTAATCTATTGTCACGCTGTTACTGCAATGTTGACATCCATATTTTATCCAGCTAAATACCTTCATCTTTTCTATTAAATTATTGCAGTGTTTTTCAATCTCAATCTCATACAAGGCAACAGCAGCCTCAAAATTTCTCCTACATTCTCCGTAAATCAGGATCATTTCAGTTTCTTCTTCTGTAGTTGCTACATTCATCGTCCACTTGCACGTCTGTTCTCCAAATGACAGGTAAGTATGCAGGCAGTAAACACTGTGCAAGTATTGTAATACCTAGAATCGCTATCTGTTCTATGACTGCAAGATACGTGAGGCCCGGTTTCAGTGTACTGCATGTTACGACGCGTCGTTGCTCGCTACACGACCACGGTGGCGCGTCGAGTTCGAAATAGCGGAGGAATACAACATGGCGAATGGGGTGCATGGAGGGCCCCACTTGTCATAGGATATTCAAGGGCCATTGAGTTGAAAGTAGTAAATCACTATTATGTACCCATTTTTATTGCTACGATTACAGCGAAACGAAGAAAATGGTTTAAACAAAACATATATCAATTTTGTCGTAGAATCGTAATATGCAATAAATAACGGGGGTCCCACTGAAAACTTCAAAGTTATCCCCCGTCACCGACGAACGAGGTGGGGTGGTTGGTCTAGCTGCATGACCCCCTCTAAGGCAAACAAACTGGAATTATACCGTCTCTGATCCGAACTGTAGGTTTCGAGATATTTAAATGTCTTCATTGAAAATGAACACTCGGTGTATTCTTCATTGATCAACGTTTGCAATAGTTCATAGCATATACTGAGCAATGTAGTTGCATCATAATTATGTGAGAAGTGATGAGATGTACAGTCCTGTGTATTTAACAAGTTTTGAAATAGGATATTATCATATGCTCGGATTATCACTATATCGTGTGTTACAGAGTGCTTCTCAAAGAGAGACGCTTGGAGATGGACCTGTTTTTCCCTATGCTGGACATGAGCTTCAAGTACAATGTGTCTGGTAAGGTACTGGTGCTGCCACTGGATGGTTCGGGCACAGGCACAATGAAACTCGGTGAGTGCCGCTGGCAGTTCTGGTCGAGTAAGCGTACATGTAAGGTTCACAGATACTGCGCAAGGAAATTCTGCAAGCTTGTGCATTAGAGGATACACATTGAGGTGGCAAAAGTCATGGGACAGCGATAGGCTCGTATTCAGATGGCGTAGTATCGTGTATACAAGGTGTAAACGTCTGTGCATTGGCGGAGCTATCATTTGTATTCAGGTGATTCATGTGAAAGGGTCTCGGACGCGATTATGGCCGCACGACGGGAATTAATAGACTTAGAATGCGGAATCGTAGTTACAGCTATATGCATGGAACATTCCATTTAGGAAATCGTTAGAGAATTCGTTGTTATGAGACCCACAGTGTCAAGAGTGTGCCAAGAATACCGAATTTCAGGCGTTACCTTTCACAATGGATAACGCAGTGGCCCTCAGCCTTCAGTTAACGACCGAGAGCATCGGTCTTTGCTTAGAGTTGTCAGGGCTAACAGACAAGCAACACAGCAGGATATAGCCGCAAAAATCAACGTGAGACGTACGATGAACGGATCCGTTACGACAATGCGACGAAATTTAGCATTAATGAGGTATGACAGTAGACGGCCAACGTGACTTCCTTTGCTAACAACATGACATCGCCCAGGAGCTCGTGCTCACATCGGCTGGGTCCTAGATGACTAGAAAACCTGGGCTGGTCGATGAGTCACGATTCCGTTGGTAAGAGCCAGTGGCAGGGTTTGAGTGTGGCACAGATCCCTCGAAGCCATCGACCCAAGTTGTCAACAAGGCACTGTGCAAGCTGGTAGTGGCTCCATTATGTTAGAGGCTGTATTTACAGCTAATAGAACACCATTTGCAACCATTCATGGCCTTCATGTTTCCAAGTAACGATGGAATTTTTATGGGTGACAATGCGGCATGTCACTGGGCCACACATGTTCGAGATTGGTTTGAAGAACATTTTGGACAGTTCGAGCGAATGATTTGGCCACCCAGATCGTTCTGCATCAATCCCATCGAACATTCATGGGTCATAAAGGAGAGGTCAGTTCATGCTCAACAACCTGCACCGGCAACACTTTCGCAATTACAGACTGCTGTAGAAACAGCTTGGCTTAATATTTCTGCAGGGAACTTCCAAGGACTTTTTGGGTCCGTTCCACGCCGAGTTGCTGCAATGCGGAGGGAAAAGGAGGTCCGACTCGATATTGGGAGGTATCCATGACTTTTGTCACCTCAGTATTAATGTTTGACGTCTAGAATGCGAGAGGTGTGTGTTTTAATACAGAAATATAGTACTCCGTGACAGGGCACACCGCACCTTTATGCTACAAAAATGAATGTGTATCACTCTAGATCTGCGATACATTTGATGTAATGTTTCAGAACGTCTTAGAAATCAAGTATAATAACTTAAAAATCGATTTTTTCTCATTTATTGTTTTATACATTCAAAAATTTTTCTTTCTTCTTTCCTTCTCCTGCGGGGGAGAGGGGCGGGGGGGGGGGGGGGGGGGGGGGGGTTTGGAAAAAGGTTATCATATGCACTGAAAGTAAATCACATTATCAGATGCCAATATTAACTTTACTGCTTCAGGAAAAAAAGGACTGCAATTGAAAGAGTCAACAATAAAACTGAACAAACAATGCGCCCCTTAACTTTCCTGCTTCCGTCAGACGATTTCTCGTGCATGCCTTGGGAGAATACGTATTTGCAGCAGGTCGTCTCTTCCTCCTCAAGGTTAATATACTAAAAGCACCTTTAAATTTGGCCTAGTAAAACACTGAAAGAGATGTATTTTTTCATAGTGGGACAAACATTGTGCGCTGCAATTTTGGGTGTTTCTGTCTCATCATTTGGAAGTTTAGAAAATCGTTGTACTGCACAGTGCTGTTGACGGAACTTTGCGGATTCCACCTGATACTCCGAATTATTTGTGCCCATCCTTTACGGTGGTACATATGTACCTGTCTTCTCTATTGTGAAACTGATAGTCACACACTACATTTTCGCATGACCTGTTTCAAAAAATTCGTGATAAATCGATCGATTCTAAGTTTGGAATTTTCTTGTACAGAGACACACACTAACGTAAACGTATAGTTCTTCTGTTAACCCAAGCGTCCATCTTCCACTCATCGTGTTAAGACTTTCCTACTGCTCTTAGTGAAAGAATAGCAAATAATGTGTAGTATTATTCCTAGTTGCTCTGCTGAAATATATTTTTATCTAGCAAAGGTTTCATCAAGCAAAAAACTGCAGTTTATCAGGCACGTTGTTACGGGCAAAGTCTTGTAAATTATGACGAAATACCGGATTATAATCGCACATTTAAAGTTTTAAGGGTACCAAAAAAATTATGTGGCATATTCAAGTCCGCACAGAGCAGTGAGAGCTCATAGCGGAGTGCTAAATTCGCGAATGAGGCATATCCAATATTGTGGCTTTATTAAACATGCTCATTTCACACGTTCGTGGTAATATATCTTGAATTTTTACTTACAGTACCAAAACAACTCATTAGAGGTTTCACCGTAACAGAGAGCTAGAAAAATGAAACTCGCCGAGAGATATAAGTCAAAATCACCATTTTCACGCACTCATGGTTTTGTTGTAAGGACGATACATTGCGTTCTGACTCTGTGGCGACTTGAAACATATTGAAGGCAAGGAAAATAAGAAACTGGCTGTTGGTTACAGACTTAAACAGACAACATGCAACAGTAGTGTTGGACAACCGTTAAATTGACTGGGAAGTCACCACCTTCAGTTAAACTTGCAGAGCACCATTAAGGAAAGGTAATCCATCAGATAAATAATCGTACAAGGGAGCACAAACTACCAAGTCAGAGGCTGAATTCGTCAAATACGTGGTGAGGTGCTTACATTCCTGTAATACCAGAAGTACTTACCTGACAGAATCAAAGCAGTGGCAACTAGAATTAATATTGACACCAAGACTAAGTTCTGTCGAAGATGACGGGCATGGCAAAAATATGAGACCGTTTCTACAACAGGTAGGCCAGAAACCGATACGACTACGACCGGGCTGACAAATCGCGAAAAATCGCTACAAAGAAGAGGCCTAAACGTGTCTCCGAGAAAGCTGTTGAGAGCTCTAATGCGGTACTGAGCGACATTGAGAACTGCTTCCGGGACACCAAAAGCAGAATTACAATTAACCACACCCGCGAAAGCTCAATCCACCTACACAGACGGCTCAAACAGGGGTGCCCTTTGTCTGCCACGTTGTGTGCCATAGGCTCGGAAATCCTTTTCTCTTGAATTCCAAATTACCACATCTTAGCTTTCGCAGTTCACATACAGTGGTACAAGTCTACACAGATAACGTAAGCATTGTCATTAAGAAGCAAGAGGAATTAACAGCGCCGTAAGAAATAATCATCGAATATTTGCAACATAGGTTAAACTCAATGATTAGAAATTTACTATATCAAAATTAGTATGTTTTGTATTCTGCCCACTCGTCTAATTTAGGGTGCCTACGGAGCTGTGTTCCCGGATCGTTAGGAAACAATTCAAGCAAATCGTATTAGTGGAGTTTATTACAATAAGTTAAACTGACAATACTTAGCTTTGGGTATTCAAAAAGGTGTGTTGCAAGCACATGGCAACTTGCAAATAATCAGTGTGCTTCCGTAAATACAATTTCATTGCAGGCAAAATAATGTAGTTCAAAAGTCACTGCTGTAGCGTATGTATGACGGCCGGTCTTCCACTCAGGCCGCGGCTAGGCGGCGCGGCGCTTACATTCTCTTCGTGTAGGGCCGCTCCTGTCTCGGTGTCATCCTAGAGAGCGTACTGTGGTTAACGTCGTCCCAGAGCCATCTCTGCTCTTCCGTTCTTCATGGTCGTGCCGGCGGCAGTTACGCCGGAACAGTATGAGCACACGGCCGTATAAATCAGCAATAGCTATGGCGGCTGGATGAAAGAAAGCAACTAGGAATGAGGACTATGGCAAACGTACTAACACTGAAACTTCCTGGCAGATTAAAACTGTGTGCCGAACCGAGAATCAAACTCGGGGCCTTAGCCTTTCGCGGGCAAGTGCTCTACCATCTGAGTTACCCACTGGCGTTGCTCTACTGCTTGTGTTTGGGTAGTTTAGGTGGTAGAGCACTTGCCCGCCAAAGGTAAAGGTCCCGAGTTCGAGTCTCGGTCTGGCACACAGTTTTAATCTGCCAGAAAGTTTCATATCAGCGCACACTCCATTGCAGAGTCAAAATCGCATTCTGGAAACATCCCCCAGGCTGTGGCTAAGCCATGTCTCCCCAATATCCTTTCTTCCGGGAGTGCTAGTTGTGCAAGGTTCGCCGGCCGGAGTGGCCAAGCGGTTAAAGGCGCTACAGTCTGGAACCGCGCGACTGCTGCGGTCGCAGGTTCGAATCCTGCCTCGGACATGGATGTGTTTGATGTCCTTAGGTTAGTTAGGTTTAAGTAGTTCTAAGTTCTAGGGGACTGATGACCTTATAAGTTAAGTCCCATAGTGCTCAGAGCCATTTTTTTGCAAGGTTCGCAGGAGAGCTTCCGTAAAATTTGGAAGGTAGGAGACGAGGTACTGGCAGAAGTAAAGCTTTGAGGACGGGGCGTGAGTCATGCTTGGATAGCTCAGATGGTAGAGCACTTGCCCGCGAAAGGCAAAGGTCCCGAGTCCGAGTCTCGGTCCGGCACACAGTTTTAATCTTCCAGGAAGTTTCATATCAGCGCACACTCCGCTGCAGAGCGAAAATCTCATTCTGGTTACTAACACTGGTTCAGGCTAACTGGAGCAACGAAGCGAACTTAGTTTGGGTACTCTTACAGAGCAGAAGACGAGATCAATCGACAAGCTACAAGCAGCGTTTTATACACAGTGTGCGAAATTTAAGAAAGAAAGTAACTTTCGTATGGCGTGTCACTGCGAAGTAACTTAGCTAGACTAAACCGGGACCATACATAGAAAAGATGGATACAATATAGGACAGTACAGATGATAACTGAAAGGAATACTCAGTGAGCCGAACAGAAGCACTTTTATTCAGAGACGGTAACTGAATTCAGTCACTGCGGTTCATGATCCTGTCATGTACGCCCCCGGTAGCCGAGTGGTCAACAGTCTGCCGCCTGCAGTGCTGCGAGGCGGTCACGTGCCAGAGCGCTACGGGCGAGGCGCGCACGGTGTGTTTGTGTTTACTTCGGCCGCTGTAAGAGCCGTTTTCTTTCTAGACCACCATGGCGCACAACTATCGGAAGAAGACATTGTGTTTCAACTTTTGTTCCGACTTCGCCCGACCCAAGGCCCTCGAGGTAGAACGATTTATCCGTGATGAAGTTAAAATACCACCAACGGATCTAATTGGTATCCACTTGTCCATAGAAGTACCGTCTACGTCAAAATGATCAACGATGCGGCGTGCGACAAGGTGTTCTAGAGGCAAAACGTGGACTGCGCTTCTGTCATTCCGACGGCAACGTCGGACCCTTTACCGTCGATCACGCAGGTCTCGGCACACGAACGATAAGGATCTTCGAACTGCCGTTCGAACTACCTGCAGACGTCGTCATCGAGGCGCTCCTTCCCTATGGCAACGTTCTGGAACATGTTGGCGAACGATGGGTACAATTTCAAACCTATCCCGTTTTAAACGGTGTTAGACAGGTCCGCATCGAGTCGCAGAAACACGTACCTTCCTATCTACGTATCGGAGGCTGCCGTGCCATTATAATGTACGACGGTCAACCTCGGTCTGTTCCGGTTGCGGGAAAGAAGGTCACCTACGGTCTGAATGCATTCAACGACGTTTCGCTCAGGTCCCGTTGTCGGAAGCGTCCGTCACACCCACGATGACCGCCCTACCGGTCACTTACTTGCCACGTCTACAGTTTCGTCCAGCCCGTCGCCCGGTCCCTCCGATCGGCATGTCCCACCGCCTCAGTCACCTACGGACGGTGCAGACGTCCCACCTGACAACCTTGCCGCCGAACAGGCTCCCGCACCGGACGCTGAGGAGACCAGTACTTCTTCACAGCACCTGTTTGACAATTTCATTGTACCCACCGACGCCTTCGAACCAGGTCGACGCTCCTCCTTGCCATCGTCCGACACTGAGGTACACGTGAGCAAACAACGCTCTCCACGTAGGCGCAAACACCGCCGCCGTTCACCGACGGGCTCTCAAAGCGTCGCCACCAGCGACGACGAAGACGACACCCAACTAGCCGACATTTCCACACAGAGGTCGGCGGACAGCTTTCAAGATGAACAAGACGCTTTGCAGGATGGGACCACCATGGAGGTCGCCACGCACAATGCAACGATCGGTGCGCTGGTTGAGACGCCTGTCTCCCCGCCGACAACTCCAGATCTCTCTCACCACGACGCAATTCCCATGGACATTGGACAGACACACGGCACCGGAGCATTGGCCGACGACATTGAGGAAGATATGCCCCCTCCTCCGGATGAGTTGCCTCCGCCGGACGAGGCTGCCTGTTAACATCAAAAGCGAGGCACTGCAGCTGATGAGACGGGACTTCCTGTCGGTGCCCTCCTCATACTTCCCTTGGTGATGGTAGATGCGCGTCCACCACCACTGAAACAAACGTACCGGTTCGCCACACTGAACATCAGCATGATTGGCACTGCACCCAAGCTGCAGCTCCTATGTTACATGCTTCGGGTCTCTGACGTCGACGTCGCCCTTCTTCAGGAAGTACACGTTGCCACACTACCACCAGCCTACGGGTACGACCCATACACGTGCACATGTGATCAATCAGGGCGTGAGTGGCTTTCTACATACGCGAAGGAATCCCCCTGAAGGACACGACAATCCTTCCCTGTGGAAGGGGCATGGCTGTTACCATCTTCGACACGCGCGTCACCAATATCTACGCTCCGTCTGGCTCCACGAACCGTCGGCAGCGGTCCACTTTCTTCGGACATGACGTGGCGCCCCTGTTTTCTGGACGCTATGATCGCCTTATCATGGGAGGCGATTTCAACTGCGTCCTCCATCCGCATGACCAAATGCCTGGTTATTCGCCATGCCCGGCGCTGCTCACCTTCATCGAAGATTTCCATCTAGTGGACGTTTGGGAGAAAATTCATGGAAATACCCCCGGTTTTACCCATTATACAGCACATTCTGAGAGCAGACTGGACCGGTTTTATGTCTGTGCCCACCTTGGCAACCAAGTCGCCCCAGCTGAACGATGGCCCCTTGCATTTTCGGACCACTGCGCCGTCATTTACTCCCTGGCTCTGCCACCTCAGTCAGTGTATCGCAGCAGAGGTTACTGGAAGCTTAATACCTCTCTCCTTAATGATCCACACTGCCGACAATGTATTGCCACTACATGGGCGTCTTGCGAAAGACGCCTCTCGCAGTACACATCCACATTCCATTGGTGGCTCACATGTGCCAAACCTGCGATCAGAAACGTCTTCATGCAATGTGGGAAGGAAGCAGCAGCATGGCATCGAGACACCACAAATTTTCACTACGCCGTCCTCCGTGAGCTCGATGCGCTCCCTCCATCGCCTGACACCCATAGGGAACGACAGCGTATTAAAGCTCGTCTCCTTTCTCTCCAACGTGCACGACTGCATGGTGTCGTGGTGCGTTCCCGTCGACAAGACCTCCTCCACGACGAAACTCCATCCACAATCCATGCCGCATCCGACCATAGTCGTCGACGTCGACTTTTCGTCCCCAACATCACGACCTCCGACGGTTTTAACCACACAACACAGGCGGCAGTGGTGTCTGCCTTTGCTGAACATTATCGCCAATTTTATGATGATGAAACGATGGCAACGCCAATTCCTGATGATCTCCGTCCTTCCCCTGATCGGACCCTCACCGTAGCGGAGTGAACGTCCATGATGTCTGCAATCACCGCAGAAGAGGTGGTAGATGCGATCAACAAGGGGACCAAGAACAAATCCCCAGGACCAGATGCTTCCTCGCTGGACGGAAATGATTCGGGAACTCTTTACTCCGTCCTTCCCAATTCCACCTGAATTCGTCACTGGCATTCTTCTACCTGTGCCTAAGCCGAAGGGACGGTCTCATGTCACTGCATATCGCCCCCTTACACTGATGAATGCAGACTATAAAATCTATGCACGCCTCTTAGCAGCGCGCATACGCGCCGTCTTACCTACGGTCCTTTCACCGGAGCAGACTGCACGTAGTTGTGGGGCCACCCTACAAACAGCCCTAAGAGAATGCCGTGACCTCATCGCGCTGGCGTCGGTTTGTCGCCTTTGTGCAGCACTGGTATCCATCGATTTCACGAGTGCCTTTGATCGCGTTCAACATCCATTCCTCCTCATGGTGGCGACACGTATGGGGTTCCCATTACCTTTTGTCGATGCCATTCGCCGGTTACTACTTCCCGCAGTCTCGATGGTACAAGTCAATGGGAGGCTTGTAGGACCGATTCCTATACGCCGCTCTGTGCGTCAAGGATTCCCTATGTCTACCTTACTATATGCCATTGCACTTGAGCCCCTCGTCACTGGTCTTACCTCTAGACTGCAGGGTCTCACTTTGCGTGACTACACCTTTCACTGCAGGGCTTATGCGGACGACCTCCTCTTTCTCAACTGCTCCTCCACGGAACTCAATGACGCCATCCAATGGATCCACCAGTATGGACGTCTTTCTGGTAGCATTCTTAATGTCCGTAAATCGACTATGGTGCACATTGGGCGTGGCCTCCCGGCCATGGTGCCGACCCCACTCCCAGTCAGTACCACCCTTCGTTACTTGGGTATCGAATTTACGAGCTCCACACACCGCACAGTGGCCCTCGCTTACCCACGGCTTTTGCAGTCGATTCGGCACCATGTCCGCGGTCAAGTGCGCCGTAATTTAAACCAACTCCAACGTGTGTCCTACGTCAACATGTGTGTCGCCCCTAAACTGGTACACGTCGCCCAGAGCCTCCCAATGCCATTACTCCATGGCCGCCGCATCCAATCAGCCTTTGGATATTTCGTGTCAGCAGGGGCACTTCTCAAAGTCCGCTACAACACTCTAATACTGCCTCCTGCAAAAGGTGGCCTTGGACTCGTCAACGTGCGGGCACGATCTTCTGCACTCTTTGTCCACACACTGTTGCGGCACTGGCAGGGGCCGGTCCCGTCCTTAACACGCAGTCTCTTAGACATCCTCCGACCAGCTTCTCTCGATCCACCGATCAATGTGGCACCTATTTCTCCATTATAGTGCCACGTCGGCAATTGTTTCATAGAACTCAGCTATGTTCGGGCCGGTCTTCGATTCACCTGTCCTCCCCATACAAAAGATTACTATCGTTTGTTCATGCTGTCGAACCCTTGTGACCCCATGGTGCTACAGCACCCTGACATTAACTGGCGAACGGTTTGGGGGTGTGTGCATGCACCCTTTTTACCGTCGTCTGTGTCTGCACTCTGGTATGTTTTAGTCTATGGAAAATTCCCGACTAATAGCCGACTTTATAGCATAGGACTGGCCACCTCCCCACTCTGCCCTGACTGTCAGCTCGAAGACACCGACGAGTACCGTCTTACGTGCCCCCTGAAACGAAACATATGGCTCCTCATCCAACGAATCGTGGGCTTTTACCTCCGTGCCCCGCCAACGATGGTAGCCCCGGATTTCTTGTTGTTGCCCCAGACATTTCACTGCCCTCTTGCTAAGCACCATACCCTAATCTGGTTTCGAGGACAGGCTTTAGAATACCTCTTTCAGAGTGGTCCGCATACAGTGCTCGACTTCTGGTACAAAGTTGTGAAAGTACATAGCACCCTCACCCGAAAACCATCTTACCGACAAACTTTTGCCGGTTATCTCCGCAGCGTCTTCCTCGGTACCCCTCAAAGTTGGGGTGTGCCATGCCTACCTGTCACATGATGCAACACCCTTCTCTACGTTTCATGCATCTACCAAAAAAAAAAAAAAAAAAAAAAAAAAGGAAGAAGACAGAATATGTTATATTTTGTTGTATTTAATGTTTATGAAATATTTTTTTCTTAATTAACAGTCATTTGTATATGCTTAAATGGTACTTTGAAGAACTCTTGCATAGTGTATATATATGTACTGTTAGTTTGTGCAGTAAAGATCATTGGGGGAAAAAAAGGGGTCAGCGCGACAGGATGTCAATCACAAGGGCCCGGGTTCGATTCCTGGCTGGGTCGAAGATTTTCTCCGCTCAGGGACTGTGTGTTGTGTTGTCCTAATTATCATATTTCATCCCCATCGACGCGCAAGTCTCCGAAGTGGCGTCAAATCGAAAGACTTTCACGCGGCGAATGGTCTACCTGACGGGAGGCACTAGTCACACAACATTTACATTTTATTTTTATCGTGTCATGGATATTATAAATGGACATAATTCTTAATCGGGTGTATTGTCATCACGGACGGCAGTGCATGCTCTGCACAAAGATTCCATGCTGGACATAAGATAGGTAAGAAATTCTTGTGGTAGGGGTCTCCATTTCTCGCCAACGCTTGACAACTGCTGACTGGTCGCTGGTCATTTGGACGTGCTGCGATATGTCTCCCCTACGCATCCCACACTTGCTCGATCGGAATTAGGCCGGGGGAACTGGCAGGCCGGTCCATTTACCCAATATCCTCTCGTTCCACGAACTCCTCCACTGCGCTGTTCAATGCGGTCGCAAACTCTCATCCATAAAAGTGAAGCATCTATGTTGAGACGCACCTGAGGAAGGACTGCAGTGTCACAATAACGTTGCGGATGAGTATACTGTGCTCAAAGATTTGGAGATCAGTAAGGCCATACATCATTCCTCCCAACACCATAGCACCTGAGCCACCAAAACGGTCATATTCGACAACGCTGGGCCTACCCTCACATGGCGAGAGCTGGAAACATGTAATGCACTCAGGAATATTGTCAAACATGGAACTGTGCAGGTAGAGGAACTCTTGGAACGAGAGGATATTTGGCAAATGAACTGGCCCGTGCTTTCCCCCGATTTAAATCGTATCGAGCAGGTGTAGGATGAGATGGGGAGACGTGTAGCAGCACGTCCATATGCACCAATGACCATCCAGCAGTTGTCAACCGCCCTAGTGGAGGAATGGAAAAATTTGGAAATTTGTGGTGAGTTCCTATGGGACCAAACGGCTAAGGTCATCGATCCCTAGGCTTACACACTACTTAATCTAACTTAAACTAACTACGCTAAGGACAATACATATGCCCATGCCCGAGGGAGGAGTCGAACCTCCGACGGGCGTAGGCGCGTGAACCGTGGTAAGGCGCCTTCAGACAGCACGGCTGGAGGAATGGAACGCCCTACCGCAAGGACAACTTATCAACTTTGTGGTCAGCATGGGACCACATTGCAGAGTATGAGTTGCCATCTGTGGTCACTATAAACGCTAATAAGCGAAGTCACGCTCTTTGTAACGTCCAGAGAACCATTAGAAATTGGTTCTCTTCATTGGGTATTTCTTTCAATTAGCTTCAGGACCATACTGTCTGTGTATACTCCAGGTTTCTTCTACGAACGTTACTTGGCAATGACGTATTGTGTGAAAGTTTCTTTCATCCTTAAGTTTTTTAATTGCTATGTACAGTCAAAGTTCCATCACATTGCGGCGACGCTTCCTCCACCGAAGCCTATGATAATAAGTATCGTACCGACTGTGATCTGGCCATCACATTTTCAAGGTCCCCTTCGTTGTAACTGCCCTTCCCGTACAGATTTGAGGTTTAGGTCGCCTTAATGGTGAAATTCGTTACAAGTCTGTCTTCTATTTTGTGCCATTTATTCGGCAAGTACCTTACAGCAACCCTTGGAAGTTTCATTATACATGAGGAGGTTCCATTAAGCGGTGCAATGTCGATCGTAGTTGTTAAGGATATGGACCCTATGGGCCAAGGCAGCTCTGGTCTGTAGAATACTGATGACTGCTCTGCCACCACATCGACGAATCATAAAACAACCATCACGAAACTGAGAAGAATCTGGAAGAATAGGCACGTTTCGATACTTCAGTCTAATGTTGAATCTTTGACAGGAAACTTGGCCACTCGCCAACTGCCGCTGAGACTATAAGTCTGAGCCATTCACTTTAGATGCCAATAATACAGACACCTAATTCCGGTTATCTGCACAATCGAGAAAGGGTGTAGGATAACTGAGTTTCTGAAGGAAGTGTTGTCTTCCTTTCAGGCTGTGGCACTGCTTTATCTGCTTGTGGCCCGGTGGTAATTGCCGCTCAATGTACAAGCAAACACAAGTTCAAGTCCATCCGTTGCTTTATTTTTCAAACTACATTTCGCATATTTGTTGCGACTATCAGTTTGATGGGACGACAAGAATAATTTGCATCAGTATCAAACTCACCAGTAATAGAAAAACCTTTTGAAACATTTGTGGCGTGTTTCTGCACTCGCATAGACAAGCATGAAATGGTTTATTGTTATAGTTTGATTTTCCACGAGAAATAACCTCGATGAAACGAGTGAATACAGTGCAGTAACACAACACATGCAGGCTGCTATGAGTGTATTCATCAACTGCCATTTTTAAATTTGAAGTTCTAGTATTCATCTTGCGGATTTGTTTTGGATTTTGCTTATTTGATCTTGCGAATGCCGTTCAACCGTTGGCAAATAGCTGTAAGTTGGAAAAGTTCTAACATTAGCAACAGATTGTTTTCTTTGGGTTTAATAGAGTGGTGAAGGTAGTTCAGGCAGCTCGAAACATTTATAGCGTGTGTGGGGCTAGTGCTATGAAACAAATCACTTCAAAAAAGAATTTAAGTTTTCACGGAAAGATTGTTATGGCATCAATGATTTCCTACACCAGTAAGCCTTGATAACTGATCTGTGAACTGCGACATTTAACCTTAGTGAGACAGTTTCAATCAATAGGTAAAGTTTAGTAGTTGAATGTAAGAGCACTGCATGCCCTGATTCAAGACAACAGAAACTGAAAGGGTGACTGTTACGGGATTTTTTTTCAGTGTCATCTATTCGTTTGTCAAGAATCCCTAAGTGTTATTGTTACTGGTCACGAATTATGATGCTTCTTTTTATCTTCTTAAAAAAGAATAATTAACGGCTGAACCCTTACAAAAGATCATCTTGGCCAAAGGGCAGTGTGAACAGATATTTTGCATCCCATGGCATAAAAGGAGTGTTGCGCCGTACGGACTACTGTTCCAGTGTGTGTGTTTGTGTGTGTGTGTGTGTGTGTGTGTGTGTGTGTGTGTATGTGTGTGTGTATTGAGGCCCAATCAACACAAGCTGACGCTCCGGACGCCAAGCAGAGACGGGCAACAGAGGCGCCACAACGGTAAGATTTCTATACGGGACGCTCGACTATTAATAACTGCCGCCTGAGGTGCCAGGCTGACAGGAGCGTCTGGTGCACCCAAATGCAAGATTTGTGTGCAGTGTGTACCGTACTTAGTAGCGAAAACTGACGTGGGTGAAAGTGTGCGAAGGAAAAAGGGGCATCAAATCATAAGTTGGCTGTGTGGAAAAATGTTCTCGAACCATCCCTTAGCGTATTGCAGTTGGCATTTGCTGCAGCTATGGAACAATATACAGGGTCTAAGGAACGACCAACAAAACTGCATCAAGAGTTGCTTCTGCAAGATCACGTTTGCATGCATTCTGCTGATGGCACGAAAAAAGCTATCCACGAGTTTGTTTCCAGTGTCATCCCTTCGCACTTATTCTTCCGATCTTGGCCCTCAGATGGTTACCTTCTCAATACTTATCGAATAACCACATAGCAAATTCCTTTCTGGA
This sequence comes from Schistocerca piceifrons, assembly GCF_021461385.2. Taxonomy (NCBI): domain Eukaryota; kingdom Metazoa; phylum Arthropoda; class Insecta; order Orthoptera; family Acrididae; genus Schistocerca; species Schistocerca piceifrons. Next base: position 738,384,119 of record NC_060139.1, on the reverse strand, counting down.
CCAAAAAATACTTCAAATCTGGCTTGATGACACAATTAACTCGGAACCAGTAGGATTCCGCAGGAATGGGATCAGTAAACTACCTCAACATGGTCGTCAGCTTGTTTTAAATAATCGGACAAATTTCTCTCGTATGTATTATTGCAGTGCTCAATAAACTAATGGAAAACGCAGTTGAAATATGTACTATACGAAGGTAAATTAATTACAGCTTACCACAATAACATTAACACGAAAGTCTTTTTTAATAATACATAACATATTAGATAAGGGAGCCTAAATACACACAAACTGGCATGATATTATACAGTTTGGACATAGAAAAAATTCTTGCTTACGTGCTTTTCTCTGTCATACAAATGTAGTATGGAAATGTCGCAGGTGGAGCAGACATAAAGAAACCCTTTTAATATGTTATTTAGAGCTACAATTTCATAATTGTGTACTCACAAAACCCAAAAACTATTCCAGTTCTAGTCATGTGAATGAAAAATGATGTTTTGTTACATAATTAATTTATGAAAGATGAAGGCATAATTTGGTAACATACTCAATCCACAATTATTGCTTTATGGTATATGGCTCTGGTATTTTGGTTTTTCAATCTTAGGCGTAGTGATAACTGGAAATCTCATTAAATATTAGGATAATGTACAGTGGCTGCACTGTAAAAACTGTGAGTAGGCAACGCATCTTTCAATCATTACAAACTTAAAAGATGGCTTTTTGGAGAATGTCATTGGTATTATTCCCAAAACACAGGAACATATATGAAAAGACAACATAACATTGGTTGCAAAATAATGAACATTCACAGACCTTATAAGCTACCAGTAATAAAGTAACCGTATCAAAGTCTACTGTGAAAGAGAACCGTATGCGATGACTGAAAAAGGCGCAAAGATAATGAAACCAGTGAATGTGTGCAGTGCAAGTTCTATTTGAGCTTCTGCTAATAAAAAAGGGGAACCATTTGCCATCAGAACATGTTAGATGGAAACAACGCTGACACTAATGTATAAAATTATTACTTGTAACAATACAGGGTTATTACAAATGATTGAAGCGATTTCACAGCTCTACAATAACTTTATTATTTGAGATATTTTCACAATGCTTTGCACACACATACAAAAACTCCAAAAGTTTTTTTTGGGCATTCACAAATGTTCGATATGTGCCCCTTTAGTGGTTCGGCAGACATCAAGCTGATAATCAAGTTCCTCCCACACTTGGCGCAGCATGTCCCCATCAATGAGTTCGAAAGCATCGTTGATGCGAGCTCGCAGTTCTGGCACATTGTGTCTGTTCACTTCACCATTAAGAAAAAATGTTGCTTCATCACTGAAAACAAGTTTCACACTGAACGCATCCTCTTCCATGAGCTGTTGCAATCGCGCCGAAAATTCAAAGCGTTTGACTTTGTCATCGGGTGTCAGGGCTTGTAGCAATTGTAAACGGTAAGGCTTCTGCTTTAGCCTTTTCCGTAAGATTTTCCAAACCGTCGGCTGTGGTACGTTTAGCTGCCTGCTTGCTTTATTCGTCGACTTCCGCGGGCTACGCGTGAAACTTGCCCGCACGCGTTCAACCGTTTCTTCGCTTACTGCAGGCCGACCCGTTGATTTCCCCTTACAGAGGCATCCAGAAGCTTTAAGCTGCGCACACCATCGCCAAATGGAGTTAGCAGTTGGTGGATCTTTGTTGAACTTCGTCCTGAAGTGTCGTTGCACTGTTATGACTGACTGTTGTGAGTGCATTTCAAGCACGACATACGCTTTCTCGGCTCCTGTCGCCATTTTGTCTCACTGCGGTCTCGAGCGCTCTGCCGGCAGAAACCTGAAGTGCGGCTTCAGCCGAACAAAACTTTATGAGTTTTTCTACGTATCTGTAGTGTGTCGTGACAATATGTCAATGAATGGAGTTACAGTGAATTTATGAAATCACTTCAATCATTTGTAATAGCCCTGTATGTTATGGAAATTCTCAATAAGAGAATTGATGATGTTTAAATGTAATAAAACTTATACTGTTTGATTTTTGATGCCTTGAATCAGAACACGCTAGAATTTTGAGCCTTGCGTATTGAATGCACCTGTCTCACGAAGATTAAATGGTTACAGCTCATGGCATAAGTAATCAAGACTTCCTGAATTTGGAAAATCGTTAATTTTTCTTGTAAAACGAAAATTCTTTGTTTGACGTGATTTATCCGATGGCACTTGGCCCAAACATGATTTAAATTTTTAATGTTTCGTGCAGCTTCCACTACTTTCATCTCTGTATTAAACCTAAAGCAAAATGTATATTGTTAAGGTTAGACATTTTTTCACTTGAAACTTTATGTTACAACGCTCAGAAAGCGTTGTTTAGATTAAAGTATGCAAAGTCCAATACGTAAGTGCAAGATAAACACCAGCACTTCAGGTAAAGAACATAGCCAATAAATTCGCTCGCAGCAACCTATGATCGTTGTGTCAGTGCAACTGTGTTCGTTCGTTTTATAGAAGTTACTTCACGCAGGAAATCGAATCACAATAATAAACAATTTCATGCTTGCTAATGTTAGAACTTAAGTGATAATGTGCGTTGTGCTGCGTTTACCTTGACGGGTGGTGGATGGCTGGTGGCCACTGTACGGCGATGAAACTCTAGAGCATACACTGTTCTGATCTCGTCGCAGCCCCGAGCACATGTGCAGACAGGTTTCTGGGTTATTTGTGAGTCATAATGAGTAGAAAATTACCTTTGATGTTCCATCAGACTGATATCTGTGGCAGACAGACGAAATGCTGTTTAAAAATTAAACGAAAGAGTGGACGCGAAATCGCGACTGTGTGTCCACACTGTGTGACATTTACCACTAGACCAAGAGTAGATACAGCACCACAGCGGCTCGAGGGGAAGACAACAATTCCTCCGGAAACTATTGCATCCTATCTTGCTGCAAAAAAGTGCCGTTAGTCAGACTTAGAATTTCGAGGAACGGCCAGTTTTCTTTGGCACCTTAAATGTACTACTTGGACTTAATCTTTGCTGCAGTCGGCCAGCGGTCTATGTCAAATATCATACGTAGTTATTGGTACACCACGGTTATTAACTCTTTACCACAGAGACAAGGTTTTTTGGGTAAAATTTGCCACGTCGGCTTATTGTTTTTCGGTTCAATTAATAGGCTACACAGAACATATTTTTACTTGCAGAGATAACAATCAGCTGTGGGCTTGTGCACGTAAAATATGGTATATACACCTAGGTCAACAGCTGAATTTATTACGGTGGGTCCGGACTGGTCTCTCTACCTGGCACACAAAAATAATACTTTTGCCTGAGTAATGGAACATCTGGTCATTTTCACGTTACGTTCAAAATGAATGTTTACAGGTGATTGTCGAGACTATTTACGGCAACAACATTAAATCATAGAAGATAAACTCGGCAACAAATGTAAATCAAAATTTCACAATTTATGACTGTGGTAGTCCTCCATAATTCCAATGTTAGTCTTATTATTTCTATAGTATTTTATTGTTGTGCAGGAGGAATTTCATTAGCTTCTAAAAAGCGATCGTCATGGATTTTAAGTAATATTTATACATGGGCAGTTGATGCTGGGTTCTGAGAACAGGTTCATTACTCTTCAATAAGTTCAGTTCTTTTATTGTCTTTTAAACTAGATCCTTAATCGTTTACGAAGAAGAGTTTTCTCAAAGAAGAGGCTTCTTTTTTCCCAAAATGAGTATTTTGCTTCTTGAAGAGGTAATTAAACATTACCATATTCATCAAGAAGAGGACTGTCTTCAGTATTTACGTGTCACTTTCGTAACACAGACGATGCTTTTGAAAAAAATTGCTATAGGCTACATTCCCGATCCGAAGAAGGTGTATGTTACGGTGAATGCGAGACAGGGCTCAAGGAGTGATAAGAAGTCCCTTAATAAAAAATGAAATTAAAAAAAGAGAATTATATTGAAGTGGGAAAGAAAATGGATTACAAAAGAAAAAAATCAGTCCTTGTGGTACATTCGGCGTTCCGCTAAGTGCCCTCACTGCCCATGTTTCGTTCCACAGACTGGTAACTTCTTGCATTCGGTGAAAGACGACTTCTATGGCGTCAGTTCCACCACTCTGCCCCCCACCCTCCCCTCCCCCACACACTCAATTACTCTTTACTTTTAATAAACGAATCTATCATGTGTTTCATTTTCTTACAAAATTTTAGTATTGTTACTTCTTAACCTAAAAGCGTCAGACACCAATAGCGCAAACGTTTAAAATAAGAATGAAGCGCTCTCATTTTGAATTTGCGTCCTAGCGTTTTCACCGCTGGCATATTTTTTCTTGGTTCCACTGAAGCTCATCCGACTAATTCCACGCAAATTTCGTAGAAGAATCGAACATATCCATTTCTTACCGTTATTGATATCACGTAATATTATGTAAGGAAAACTTCTGAAACGTTCTAACATTAATATGTATATATGACTGCCAACTACTAGAAGGTCGTTCATTTAACCGGAGGCACCCTTTCATCTTGGGAAGTGGTAGCAGACACAATTTGATAGTCAGAAAAGCTAGAATTCCCAAATATCCAATAGAAATCAGTGGTAGTGGTACTATAGGACAGGACCATGACAACTTCTGAAACTGGTACTGTAGGTTCCAATTACTACCACGAGATGCGATGTTTGCTAGAGACATGTTCCTCTCACACAGCTCTGTCCAACACCTTGATGTACGAAGAGATACGTGGTGATCACTTTTACGGATCTCATACAAACAGTGATTAATGTTGCTAAAAATCTCTTTGTGTTGTACTGCCTCTCTGAAAGTCGTAGTGTAATTTTCACGATTATACGTAATGCTGTACTTTAATATTTACTCTTTAACATCTTTTCATTTACCTGACCATCCTCATTCACTTCAGTGCCTGCATATGTACATTCTACATAACCAGCACAACATTGTCTTCCCGTTCATGTTATCTTTGCCTTCTACAGTACAATCATTGTCAGAATATAATCTGCAGTTCTGCAATTTTTCCAGAAAATCTGACCGTCAGTTACATAATAAACTATGAACCTTTTAATAAGGGTGGCACTGACTATATGAAGGCAACAGTGGTGGATTCCAGAGGTGAAGTTGGGCACTTGACAATAAACCTGCAGAATTTATTCAACGGTGACAAATTTCTTGGTGAGTGCTCAAAAAAAGTATAAATAATAACTTATGTAATGATATCGTTTTAAGAAATAGCTTGTGGTAATAAACTGCATGTGGAATTACTCCGACACATCAAAAACTTTGAAAATTTAGCTCATCAGACAAATTACATGCTGATACATGAGGTTAAGTTTGGTACATGAGGTTAAGTTTGGTACATAAAAATAATCTCATAGCGTCTATTCAACGTACATTAAATTGTGAAACACAACACTGTTCCGTTATGCAGATGCTTACTATAATTTGATCCTCTTACACAAACATTTATTCGACCGACAAATCCATGATTTTCAGTGTACTTGTTCCATTAAGATTCTGAAAAGTATGTTACCGTAAATTAGTCGCAGTTAATTGACGCATCATTAACAATCATACGCTTTGAAATCAGATGGTTGTGTGGGACAGAAATCACACGTGTTTGGTTTCTGAATCTCCCAAGCAGGCAGCACCTCACGCCCTGTGTCGTCAATGTCAACAGTAAGTCTACTGAAATAGCCCGCTGAAACTATTGTGCAGGGTACTTATCCCATCTCGCCCTCCGAATTAAAATTCAATCATTATTAAGACATTTACATAAGAATAATTAATAATAATTAAACTGTGCTGTTAGGATTTAATATAATACAGTGTGCGGCAGCGTTAATAGTAGTGTATTAAAAGCACACCATCAGGCAGCTACTGTAATTTATGTATTACCTCTTATGTCAATAAACAGTTAAAGGTATGCCATTTACTAATGTGTAAGTCATTGTCCATTGCGTGGATTACTTTTTGAATATGACTCCTGTCACATGTTGCCCCCTCTGCACAACATATTCATCTAGGCGGCGTTGGAAGCTTTCCATAACTCGGCGTAACGTATTCCCTGGAACATTGCCGACGGCAGTTCTGATGCGATCCTTCAACTCAGAAATGGTGACAGAATTGCATGGATTTCTTGCGACAGACATTTACCGGTAGATTAATTTCGCGTTTTGGTGACACTTCTTGACCGCCTCGCTCACCTGACCTTTCACGTGCAGACGTTTTAATTTGGGGCTACCTGAAGCAAGAAGTGTTTCGAAAACGTTGTGCCTCCATTCTTGAGCTGACGCACTGCATCAGAACTGCTGTCGGCAATGTCCCAGGGAATACGTTACGCCGAGTTATGGAAAACTTCCAACGCCGCCTAGAGGAATGTGTTGTGCAGAGGGGGCGTCATTTGACAGGAGTCATATTCAAAAAGTAATCCACGCAATGGACAATGACCTACACATTAGTAAATGGCATACCTTTAACTATTAATTGACATAAGACGTAACAAATAAATTATAGTTGATGCCTGACGGTGTGTTTTTAATATCCTACTATGAACACTGCCGCACACTGTACAACTACGTTAAGGTCGAAACACAGATATTTTCGAACTGGAAATGCGTTCTACAGAACACATTGAATTCCAGTCACTGAAAGGCGACTGTTAATTTGCCACGGTGATTTTCTGGAGGCTTTGGCCATAAATGTGAAAGACGTGAATCTGATAAATATACTCAGCCCCTGTAGTATCAATATAACCATATTCTCTCAATGTCTGTGACTTTCAACATCAAGCAGTCTTATCAAAAAAGTCAGTCAATAGAACGGGAAAAGCTAAACTTGCTTTTAGTGGAGAAGCTCCCGGATGAATATACAGGGAATGATCGTTGAACTACACTCCTGGAAATTGAAATAAGAACACCGTGAATTCATTGTCCCAGGAAGGGGAAACTTTATTGACACATTCCTGGGGTCAGATACATCACATGATCACACTGACAGAACCACAGGCACATAGACACAGGCAACAGAGCATGCACAATGTCGGCACTAGTACAGTGTATATCCACCTTTCGCAGCAATGCAGGCTGCTAATCTCCCATGGAGACGATCATAGAGATGCTGGATGTAGTCCTGTGGAACGGCTTGCCATGCCATTTCCACCTGGCGCCTCAGTTGGACCAGCGTTCGTGCTGGACGTGCAGACCGCGTGAGACGACGCTTCATCCAGTCCCAAACATGCTCAATGGGGGACAGATCCGGAGATCTTGCTGGCCGGGGTAGTTGACTTACACCTTCTAGAGCACGTTGGGTGACACGGGATACATGCGGACGTGCATTGTCCTGTTGGAACAGCAAGTTCCCTTGCCGGTCTAGGAATGGTAGAACGATGGGTTCGATGACGGTTTGGATGTACCGTGCACTATTCAGTGTCCCCTCGACGATCACCAGTGGTGTACGGCCAGTGTAGGAGATCGCTCCCCACACCATGATGCCGGGTGTTGGCCCTGTGTGCCTCGGTCGTATGCAGTCCTGATTGTGGCGCTCACCTGCACGGCGCCAAACACGCATACGACCATCATTGGCACCAAGGCAGAAGCGACTCTCATCGCTGAAGACGACACGTCTCCATTCGTCCCTCCATTCACGCCTGTCGCGACACCACTGGAGGCGGGCTGCACGATGTTGGGGCGTGAGCGGAAGACGGCCTAACGGTGTGCGGGACCGTAGCCCAGCTTCATGGAGACGGTTGCGAATGGTCCTCGCCGATACCCCAGGAGCAACAGTGTCCCTAATTTGCTGGGAAGTGGCGGTGCGGTCCCCTACGGCACTGCGTAGGATCCTACGGTCTTGGCGTGCACCTGTGCGTCGCTGCGGTCCGGTCCCAGGTCGACGGGCACGTGCACCTTCCGCCGACCACTGGCGACAACATCGATGCACTGTGGAGACCTCACGCCCCACGTGTTGAGCAATTCGGCGGTACGTCCACCCGGCCTCCCGCATGCCCACTATACGCCCTCGCTCAAAGTCCGTCAACTGCACATACGGTTCACGTCCACGCTGTCGCGGCATGCTACCAGTGTTAAAGACTGCGATGGAGCTCCGTATGCCACGGCAAACTGGCTGACACTGACGGCGGCGGTGCACAAATGCTGCGCAGCTAGCGCCATTCGACGGCCAACACCGCGGTTCCTGGTGTGTCCGCTGTGCCGTGCGTGTGATCATTGCTTGTACAGCCCTCTCGCAGTGTCCGGAGCAAGTATGGTGGGTCTGACACACCGGTGTCAATGTGTTCTTTTTTCCATTTCCAGGAGTGTATAAGCTCAAATGTGTTGAAGGAAAGGTACGGCTTTGTGCTCTCCTATTACTTGCTTATTTCTGCAGATGAGTAAAGCCGGAAATGCGTGTCATACAGGGAGATTCAGCTGCCTGTACCGATGTCGTTTTTTGCAACCCGCAGTTTTATATCTGACCTTGGGAAACAACGCGAGAGATTTTCATATTCTCTCGCAAGCTACGCGCAGACTATTACTAGCTACTGCAAAAAAGTTACCAGGACGTTTTCGTAGGAAATTTTATATAGCTAAGTTTTGTACTAGGATGCGGTTCCGTTGGAGGCCACGGTTTTCGAGTTATTCAAGAAAAACGTACAAAAGTGACCTTGAAACGCAACTCCATCCACACACGCATCCCTCATCAGTCACGGTATCTAGTATGTTGGTCGTGGAATTCCCTTCTACCATTGAACAAGAATTTCCGGATATACGAACTATTACTGATATTCGAACCTTTTTTGGTCTCTAATGACTGGACTATTAGACCACCAGCGTAGTCGGCTTTTTCGTCAGCATTTCTAATTTAACCGCAGCCGCGAAAGGAATGAAAGAAAAATGACTTTTGTAAACGTAACACTAAAACTACCGACGCTGACAATTCGATTCAAACTTAACCTCTACAAGTAATGTAGTTTCGTTGTCAGAAGGCCTGAAGAGTACAACGATTTAATGGTTTATTGATATTCACAAAGCTGTTATGTACATTGTAAAAAATGTCAATTTTACAATTTGGAAGCGCTCGACTAAGCCGGTGGTACAATAAGGCCAGCCAATGAAGACCAAGAACGATGGACTGTGAGAGGTAATTCGTAGAATAGCAAATTTTTGTACAGTGGCAGGAGGAAGTGCGATGAACAACTTACTAGAAATGCTGACCGAAGCTTACTGAGTGTGAGAGTGTTTGAAAATCGCTTATGTACGTATTTTTGGAATAACTCGAAAACTACCATCTCTAAAGAAAACGTATTCTAATAAAAAATTTAACTACATTTAATTTCCTACAAAAAGGTCCTGTTAATTTTTCTCTGTAGGGTAATGGTTTGGTCGTAGCGAGCGGGAAGGCCCAGATGTGACATTGTGGGTTGCAGGTGAATCGCCCTGTGTATATGACTACATTCAGGTTCGCCCCTCTAATACACTCAATATCCGAGTACGCTGGTGCAGTGGCTACCACATCGGGCCAACATTCTGGAGGACGACGGTTCTAATTAACGTCTGGCCATGCAGATTTTGGTTTTCTGTGTTTTTCCCTAAATCATTTAAGGCAAATGCCGGGACGGTTCTTTTTAAAGAGCACGGCCGATTTCCTTCCCCTTTCCTTCCTAATTCGAGCTTATTCCCAGTCTCTAACGACTTCGTTTTGACATGTCGCGAAACTCTAACCTTCCTTGTTTCCTTCCTTCACAGATACCACCAATTCGCTGTACCACTGAATGTGAACCCCGTTTGAAAACACAATTACGTCTACCCTACAGCTTTAACAGTTTGCGAAATACTGATCGCAACAAAAACTGTATAATAATAGACCCAACATATTTCACTACACTTAGTAGCCGGCCGGGGTGGCCGAGCGGTTCTAGGCGCTACAGTCTGGAACCACGCGACCGCTACGGTCGCAGGTTCGAATCCTGCCTCGGGCATGGATGTGTGTGACGTCCTTAGATTAGGTAGGTTTAATTAGTTCTAAGTTCTAGGGGACTGATGACCCTAGAAGTTAAGTCCCATAGTGCTCAGAGCCATTTGAACCGTTTTTGAACACTTGGTAAAACATTCTCTATAATTTCATTCACTTTCGACGTTGGATTGTTTTTACGTTACGTAACCGTGTACTCGGCACAAATTTAATTTAGTTTCGCAGCGGTAGGATTCTCAGCGCATGGATTAAAAGATGACATACTCGTAGAAGCTGCATTAACATTTCCTCTCTTACTAAAATGTATTGTTTGCTGTTGACAAATAAGTGTTTTTTCAGTTTGAAATGTATTTGATTTCATTTCAGGTGAAAACACCAACAAAGTTCTGAACGAGAACTGGAAAGCACTCGTTGAAGAGGTAGGTCCGGCAATGTACGAATCGGACCGAGCCATAGCACAGAACCTGGTGGACACGTTGTTTGACGGGGTGCCATACAGGAAGGTGGTCCTCGAGTAAGTCGCCCACCACCTGCGGTCACGTTCCACAGGTGTGAGGCGGCTACGTCAAGAAAATTCCCTGCGACATTACTGAATGAGAGGATGTGCTCTTGGCGCGGAATTGAAAGAAGCTTTGGAATGAGTATCTTTAAAGAAAGTCGTAATTGGCTATGAAGACGTATACCTGAGATACCTAAATAGTAAAAGCGATTATCGCCACAAATAAAAAAGCTAAAGAATTTGTAAATCTTATTGCATCCTGATGCAATATTCGATTTATTTACACGTCACGTTGGATAGCAAGTTATGTAGTGGTCAGTTCAGTGAATGAACATGAGATATTCAGACAAACAGACCAATTACATAAAACTTAGTTTAATATGGGTGTTTAAATGTGCTAATTGTATAAATAAAAATATGAAGTATGCAAATTGTTGTAATCGATACACTGTAATTACATTTTATTTTCCCTAAACAATTTCCTGGATGCCACACCTAAGTTTCATTTGTTTATGCAGTTATTTCACGTGTAATTGCGCTTCCACTGTGAGTAAACATTACAGTGTGTTACGTGAGTAACATATAATAGTAACAGTAATAATCATATTTTGTATAATCAGGAAAATGTGATTTTAAGAGACATCAGTGTTATTAACAGTAAGCAATTTCCTATTTATGTGCCTGTCGAATGTAAGAAGTCACACATGACAGAAACGCATAATACCAGTACAGGAGGATGAATGTGAAGAAGGAGTTGATTGATCAGAGGAAGAGTGAGAAATAATAGGGTGTTCAAACGAAGATAGAATGATGAGGATAGCACAGAGAAAGGCGCTACACTAATGATGAAAAATATATATTTGCATTCAGAGTGATTTTGGAAAACAGATAGGTCATAGAGTAACTTATTCCATAATCCTACAGCTGAAATGGAGAAAGGAATGGAGAAAGATATAATGTGTTGAGCCTCGATGCTGGACAAATGTAATCTGGTACTGTCTTTTTTGGAATGATCACACATATTAGGTACTAGGTGCGACCTGCGGCTGTGCTCAGAAATCAGTAGTTTTGTTATGATGGGTGATGGTAAGTAAGCTATTGTACGTGCAATAACATCAGCTGCCATCATGTGCCTGCTTTTTTGGGTAGCGTAGCTCCTGAAGTTCAACCCACTTTCCCAAGATGACCCACTGCACTGCATGATGCATCAGCATGAGCAGCCTCGCTGCCGAGCAGGGCGTGCAGAGCGTGCAGAGGGGCACGGGCAAGAGCGCACATCTGTGCATCGTGCTGATGAAGTAGCTATGCGTTATACAACATGTCTATTATGCAACAAATAGTGTGGGCTACGAATATTGAAGTCTGCATAAGCACTGCGTTCATTACTTTCAATCAAACCTTGCAGCCCAAACATGTTAACCAATAAAAGCACTTGCACAGTTATCATAAAGATCAAGAGACAAAGACTAAACATCTTTTTCAATAACTAGATATTTTTTCTGTAATTCTTGCAATATGAGGGTTTTGTGAGAGTCACGACAATGCATCTCGTTTTTGTTACCCACAGAGCGGCCAGCAAGCTATACTTCTGTATGTCGGATGCGTGCGAATACTAATGTATATGTTTATTTTCAAGATAGTTGTTACAATATTGAATGTATTTAGTGCCATAAAAATCTACTAAAAGTAAGAATTGGTACCACATTTCTCATTGTATAGTTTCCTGAAAACCTCTATGAGGTACAAGACGGTGCATTGCAGGTCAGTTTATTTACAATTCTCTTATAAAGTACAGATATTTACTAAATAACGCCATTTTCCACTAATGACAAAAAACTGCTAGTATACACTAGAAGACTTGATCTTTCGCACAAGGACTTCGTATGTCTACAGAACAAAGCGAACTTTTGTTCGCTACACTTTCAGCCACATCAACGAACATTGAACGTAGATAACCTGTATTTAACGAATCAAAGAAGCCACCACACTAGCAGCTTAAGGGAAAATACAACGAGTGAAAATCTCGATACCTATTTGGCCGTATACAACCTATTACAGCCCACACCTCCACAAGAACCGAAACTAGAGAATGTAGTGGGGTTGGAAGTTGCGGTCTGGAGGGGAGTCGACGTTCTAACTCATTCTAAAGCTTCTCCATTGGGTCCAGATCCGGACTCTAATAGGAATGTTATTGTCATGCTGATACAATCAATCAAACTCTCTGACTGTTCATCTACGGTCTGCAATACACAATGTTGTAAAGTGTCTTCATATCTTCCCACATTTAAGATTTCCTTAAGAACAATAAGGAGTAAACACTGTAACCACGAGAAACACACCCACACTGTGACACCACGCCCTCAATATTTCACTGTTGGCAATATATGTTATGACAGGTAATGTTATCCAGGCATTCGCCATACCCGAGCCATTCCATCAGACTGCCACAGGGTACAGTGTCATTAATTATTCTAAATAATTCGTTTCCTTCGTCTACTGAGCAGTGGCATCGTTCTTAACAGACTCAAGGTCTCTTAACAGTGACCACAGAAGTATGTAGGTATGTAAGGAGAGCTGAAGGGCAGTGTCACTGATGACATCATCGGTGATAACATGGACGATTCATGGGTTTCCCCCACCACAAACTGCTGCCACCCCACCACCCCAATCCCACCCCACCCCACACCCATCACACCCTGAGCCCAACTCCACACACTCAATACCACCCACACCCCACCCTCACCACCATCTGACAAACGCCAACTGAATTGTTTAAAGTGGTGGACAGTTCCAGTTTTGGTGGGAAATTAAAAAAAATAGCCCAATTGCGCTAGTGTGTTTCATATGAGAGTAGAGCTATTATCCTAAGTATAAATAGACGGAAAATTCAAAATGAGGCATTGCCATGCTGGCTGACTTGGAATACTGACATTGGCTCTATGACGTCACAACCTAAGACTTGGAATACAAGCATCAGACGAACTATGATGTCAGAATTCAAGATGTCTGACCTAATACAAGATGGCGATTAAGGCATACTGGCATAGCTCTATGACGTCACAATCCATTTCAGACCTATTGGGCTATTTACAGCAGTGTTGAAATCTGGCAGACTGACCCAGAATTGATTTACAGGCGTGGCTCTAGTAAGACGTCATAATCCGAGATAGGTGATCAGGAATACAAGATGGCGATCGAACGTGGCGACCAGGGCATACTGTGACAGGCTCTACACCGGCATTATCTGAGTTCCGAAATACTGGCACTATGACGTCAGAGACAACATAACTTCAATAACGTAATGTCCAATACCTAACACAAGGAAATCTAACTAACTTTGATGTCTCTTGACATTCTTTGATATTGTCACTATGAGTGGAACTAATTATGCAACATAGACTGTCATGCTTCCCTGTAAATAGCAAATCTAAGCCAGAAATGTTGTCCTCTGAACCGAGCTCAAGAACTGCACTCCGTAGCGTAACTCAGGAACTGAACTGAGCTAGCTGCTGGCACTGAAATATACCGTCTGACTGCAAGATCTCTACTGTCAGATGTGTCCATGGCGCGTTGTTGGTGGAAGGATCTCCATTCCTGGCAGAACTAGGCAGAAGCACTGTTGACAAGGTTCTATTCAGTAGCTAGCTACACTACCGGCTGACAAATGCCACACGCTGATCGACGTGACGGTGAAGCAGAAAATGGACCCTAATAGCCAGCGCCATCTGGAGTCTGCTCCTCGAAAATGAGAAGATGAGTGCCGGCCTGTAATAGTACTGTTGTGTATCTGTTGAGTCATGTGCGCAACAGAATTATCTCCAAATGTTCTGTTAAAATGTTCTGGTAGTTATTTGTACAGAATGATCGGGACTTCCGTCATCTTGATACTACTTGGAGTGCCTAATATATCCAACGGAAAGTCTTGCAATAATTGAGCGTCCGTGTTTGTTAGTAACTACACTTGTGGCTGTTTAGAGTTGCACCAGAATGTAACGCCAGTAATTTCATATCTGTTCCAGAACGATGTGTGTGTGTGTGTGTGTGTGTGTGTGTGTGTGTGTGTGTCACCAGTACCATGGTGAGCACGGTATCAGTAATAATATAATTTCTTCAGCAAAATTCCCAGACAGGAGTTGTTGACGGGATCCAGGTAGCGCTTGTAGTTTCCTAGGCAGAAGTTGCTACTTCAGCGTAAGACCTGTTAGTGTGCTCGGCCTGCAGCAATACGTGTGTGGTGTTTCAGTGGAATGCCACGGAGGGCGCGGCACTGTGTTGATGATCTATAGATGGCTCTGTGGGGTCACTGAATGCAGGGCTCTTAGAGACACCTGCAGTGCTGAAAGCAGACACCATACAGGAGGTTCTCCCGCCTCCAGACCCAGAATCATGAGGACTATCGGCGGTTTGTAGACCAGCAGCTGGGTGATGATGTTGTTAGGCAAAGCTGATGCTGCTTGGCCTCACATAGGACCGTCAGGAGGCGTGGAAACGATGTCAGTTGGTGTCGAAAGTTCTAGAAAAAGACTTACTGCAGAACGGCGAGTATTTACACTGTGATGACGATGGGATACCTGCTAATATCGTGTGAGATCTTCATTTCTCAACATAGTCCAGCAACTCGACGTGACGTGGACTCAACAAGTCGTAGGAAGTCCCCTAAAGCAATAATGAGCCACGCTGCCTCTATAGCCGTCCATAATTGCGAAAGTGTTGGCAGTGCAGAATTTTGTACATAAATTGACCTCTCGCTTATTTCTCATAAATGTTCAATTGGATTGATGTTAGGCGAATTGGGTGGCCAAATTGTTCTCTCGAATGTCCACAATGTTCTTGAAACCAGCCGCGAACTATTGTGTCCTCGTGACAATTCCATCATTGTTTGGGAACATTAAGTCCATGAACAGCTGCAAATTGTCTTCACGTAGCCGAACACAAACATTACCAGTCAATGATCGGTTCAATTGGACCAGAGGATCCAGTCCATTTCATGAAAACTCAGCGCACACCATTACGGAGCCACCACTGCCTTGCACACTGCCTTGTGAGAGCTAATGCATTAAATTTGGTATTCTTAGCACACTCTTGACCTTGCCTATCCCAGAATGTTGAATTCCCTAACGATTTTCGAAATGGCATGTCCCATGCGTTTATCTCCAACTACCATTCTGGGTTCAAAGTCTGTCAATTCCCGTCGTGCGGCCATAATCATGACGGAAACCGTTATCACATGAATCACCTAAGTACAAATGACAGTTCCACCGATGCTCTGCCCTTTTATACCTTTTGTACGCGATACTACCTCCATCTGTACGTGTGAAAATCTCTGTCCCAGGACGTTTTTCACCTCGGTGTACAGTCGCTGTGCCCATCGCCATTGTGAGAGAGCCGCTCCCCCCACTCCTCACCCTACCCCCCTGGCCACATAGGCAAGTGGAAATCTAGCCCACCACTGCAGCGGACTGTGGTATTACATCATGCTATGCTACCAGTAATATAGTAACGCATGGTACCAGTACTTCGTGAGTGGGTTGTGAAGTCTAGTCGGAAGTTGTTGCCGCAATAAATAGAACAAGTACGAGTTAAATTTTTTATGTACCGGTTTTTTTTAATCTGATTTGATTTACGGCCATCAGGTGTTCTCTTACGTCGGACCAGGATTTCACACAAAGAGTTACTTTTTCACATCACAATTACTTATGAAATAACAGTTTTATAATGACAAATATTAAATTGATCTGAGTGTTTCAAGTGCCTGTGAGCTAATAAAGTTAATAATGCCAGTATTTCCGCTACTACTTCTGATGGCCCTATTATTGATAATAGCAATCACAACAATAATAATAGTGGCAGATATAAAAAAACGTATAGGTGTACAAAATCGATGTTTTCTGATATAGCGAGTTCTGGACTAAGATTACTATATTTGTTTGGAAAGTAAGATGTACAAGAGTAATGTAATGTGTGGAGCGAATATGGCAATTACTATTGCTGCTTCAGCGGATGTGTTACTGTCTTCTGAAACTGGAGATGTTATTCAGTTCTCTAATATGATGTGTAAAGTTATGCCAGAGTCGAGTTTCTGTTACTGAGAAGGACTTTGAGAAAGTGGCTAAACGATGGAGCGTACTGGAGAACACAGAGAAAAGAAAGTTGACACAGATCAATAAAGCTCCACCTGTCCTCCAAACCCAACCAAAAATCCACAAACTGAATCTTCCTGTGAGACCCACATGCCAAAATTACTCTCTGGAAATTTCATAGTACAAGAAGACAGAACCATTAAAAACACTACACAGCTAATACAACAAATAAAAGATATAAAAATCCTAGACAGAGCAACACTCCTCTCATTTGATATAGAAGATATATTCCTACAAACCAGTAACAGAAACAACAGAAATCATAGATAAGAAATTGAAAGCTTCTAGTTAACTCCCTGATGAACAAATTGAGGAAATATGCACATTAATAAAGCTCATAACAGAACAAAATTACTTCCAATTCAATAATGAACTTTATTTACAAGAATACGGGTCACCAATGGGGTCCCCAGTTTCAGGAGCCTTAGCAAATAATTTTGTAAACCACAATGAACAGATAGTTTTCAAAAAAATAGTAGCAAAAGAATACAACCTATTATATTGGTTCAGGTATATGGATGATACCCTTTGCTTAAAAGATGAACCACAAACGAAAATTGCAGAACTACATACTGACATCAAGAAGATACATAAAAATATAATATTCACAATTGAAAGAGAACAGAACAACCAAATTAACTTTCTGTATATAACAATCAAAAAACAAAACAATAAGCATATTTTTTTTAATTTGCCATAAACCCACAGCAATGGACATTACCATTCCCCAATCCCTGAACCATCCACACTCACAAAAGCAAGCAGTACTGTGACACATGCTCCATAGACTCAATACAGTGCCACTCACCAAAGAAAACTACCACAAAGAACTGGACATAATAATGCAGATAGCACAAAATAATAGTTACAATAGTAACATAGTCACAAAGCTAAGCAAAAAAATTAAAAGTACAATGAAATCAGAAGTCACCAAACCACAGAGAACAACACAATAGAACCAAACACAAACACGCAGACCCATAACAACTACACGGGATACATAGAAAAAGATTAAAGAAAACACAAGATGGTACACAATGACATACAACCAAACTCACCCATAAAATCACTAACATTTTCAAAAGATAGGGAATAAACATATCTTACTCAACAGACAACTCTATACAAAAATACACCCCAAAACTGACAAAAACCAGAGACATATACCAGAAAGCAGGTATATATGAACTACAGTGTAACACTTGTGAAGGTGAATACATAGGGCAAGCAGGTAGAACATTTGATGTCAGATACAAGGAACACATGACAGCCTGGAAATATGGGACAAATCACCCCACATTTGGAGAGCACCTAAGAGAACATGATCACAAACCGACCACTATTGAAGAGGACATGGAAATAATTAGAATCAACAATAAAAGACACCTCCTAACCCTGCAAGAAAATTAGCACATACAGAAAACCAAAACAGAAAGGAAAACCAAGTTGAATGATTAAGTACACATGCCAAGCAATTCATTGTTTACACTAATAGATAAAATAATAGAAGAATGCTCCCAAAGAGGATTAATATAGTAATACCATCCAATATAATAATAATAGCACCCAACATCTTTATACTCACTTACCCATAACTGCTCTACAGAACATTGAAACGAAAAGTCAAATCAGCTGTCACCAAAGCTTTCAAGCACTCCCTAACAGTTAGTACATTCATATTCAACACCATACAATTCAAACCACTACCCCCCACTCCCCCCCCCAACGAACACACACACACACACACACACACACACACACACACACACACACACATACACACACAAAACTCTCCTCTGCTCTCTCTCTCTCACTCATATACACACACGATATAAATATCATAAAAATAAGTTAGTTTTAGACATACACTTTGTTAGGTCGGCAAAGAGTAGGTAATTACAACAGAGATGAGGAAACACGTAATGGAGTAGCAATATTTACGTTGTTAAGAGAAGTGCCCAAAGAAATAGTTATATTGAGTGGAAAAAGGACAATAGTACACCACAAAGGAGAAGGAGAAACATGGTGAGTAGTGTGAAAAAGGTCAGAACTCAAAGTTGTGCTTATATGTCGGTAACAAAGTGATTGTGCGATCTACGGACTAGATAGAAAATGCAGATCAGCAAATTGTAAGTAATTTCTTTTTTACATAAAAACTGCAACGTGAACTGTTTGATAGCCCAAAAATAACAATACCGTATCGTTATAGATCTGACTGATGGTGCCTTAAAAAAGAAAGAAGCGAAACTCGTTTGGGAAAAATAAATTAAGTGGCAGCAGGAAAAGGCAGTTTTATTTACAAAACAAGTGTTTCTATGGTTGCTGCGCAGGATGGCCAATCAGACAAACTTGTTATGATGTTCTTTATGTCATTGACTTCTTCACAACCTTTGCCATCTGGATCTTTCCCACCAACACCGGCTTTTCTGAATTACGCAGGTGGGAACTCTCCCAGTAATATTTCGAATGTTCTCACCACCTTCCTGGCCTCAGCCTTTGTTAGTCACTGTCCTTACCCATCAAGCCACTTCCCTGTTACCATTCAAGCACATCACAGCCCTCTGTTCCATCAACGCATGCTCAGTCCTTTTTCTCTCCTTTCCCTCTATCCCCCCCCCCCCCCCCCAAAGTGTCTAACACAATCCCCCTTACGACCCCAGCCTCCTCCTTACCCCCACCACCAGATGCCTCATCAATAATTTGCTGTTGCTCGCAATCTGGCTTCAGCAGCCACAGACTATGGTCATTTGGGTGTCACTTGCATCTGACTGTGTGTGTGTGTGTGTATGTGTGTGTGTGTGTGTGTGTTGTCTACTTCTGACGAAGGCCTTGTTAGCTGAAAGCTCATTTTCTGACAGTCTTTTTATTGTTCTATCCATAAATCAGTATCCCCGCTACATGATGAGTAGCAACGCTCCCCTTCATAATATTGTTATATTCCATCCAAGATTGTCCTATGTTTTATTTATGAATACTGATTTACATAAGCGTGAACATTCCGCTGCTTGTCAGAACCAGTGGTGGTGATGAATACTTGGAGGAGTGATCTGAACCACAGTTCCAGGTCTCGTTGAATGCTGCTATAGATTAACAGCATTATTAATATTAAAAACGAACGTATTCTGTTAAAAAATGAGATTTACTTTAGTGATATTCGACTTTTGCTTGTAATGTTTCTTCGCTCATCTCATTCCCATCCTGCAGAGTCACTACATGCCTCTTATCAAAAGTGAAGAGTTTTTCCCTCTCTCTCAGCGGCCAAGACTTAAAGGTCTCTGGAACATAATGGGATAATATACGGGATATGATAATTAGTGTTCCAGTTTCAAAATACTGTAGTAAGAGAACTACTTCTCAGAATTACGTCCAATTTGAACCGTGTATTATTAACACAGAGGGAAACGTCATGTAAGAAAAAAAAGTTAACGAAAATTCGAGCAACAGATAGCGCCATAAGCGTCAGAATATGCATACTAGCAGACGTGTGGTACAAAGCTGTTCCTCATTTGTGTCTGACGCGATCAGTAAGCCTATTTCCATGAAGGATGGCGCACTGCTGGTAAAGCTCATTTACCAAAATGGTGACTGCCCCAGCAGCCCTGCAGAAGTACCGCCACTCAAGGGTATGAAAATAGGCATTGGTCTAATGTCAGCTATGTGTCTGGAGAAAATGATTACACAATTCTAAAAGAGAGCTTCTTTTGAAGAGCACTGTGGCAGAGGGAGGGAAGCAGTTGATCTGACGTCTGTCGAAGATGTGGCCACAACATTGCAGAAGGGGTCGAACGGCGATGTGCAAATATGCAGTGCATAGAGGCTTGCCCGAATGTTGGACGTGCCTGCGAGCACGCCGCATAAAATCCTACGAAACGTCCTGTATAGCTCTTTATACGAAATCACTCGTGCTCAGGAGTTACTTCCTTCTGACCTGCCAGCAAGATGAACGTGCGCTCTGGAATATTTTGCTCGCATAGAAGTGGACAACGAATCACCATGGATCGACCATTCTGTGGACAGACGAAGCCCTTGTCTGTTTCCGAAGACAAGTCAATACGGAGAATTGCAGAATATGCGGAACGGGAAATCCATATGTGCATCAAGCGGTACCGCTTCATACCGCAAAGGTGTCTGTTGGAGTTGGTTTGTGGCATCGTTCATCGTAGGGTCCTATTTTTTAGAGGCATAAGTCCTGCGGGTCTTGTTACTTATACCGTCACTGATAAACGCTAGAGACTTTTGAACACCAAAGTCATTCCAACACTTGAACTGCGTGGACGTGTGTGTCGGATCATTTTTATGCAAGATGGCGCTCCTCCGCACATTGCTCAGTCAGTGAAGCGGCTGCTGCAGAGGCATCTCTGACATGCCAGAATTACCAGTCGTGCCGGCCTGGGTGGCCGAGCGGTTCTAGGCGCTACAGTCTGAAACCGCACGACCGCTACGATCGCAGGTTCGAATCCTGCCTCGGGCATGGATGTGTGTGATGTCTTTAGGTTAGTTAGGTTTAACTAGTTCTAAGTTCTAGGGGACTAATGACCTCAGCAGTTAAGTCCCATAGTGCTCAAAGCCATTTGAACCAATTGCCAGCCGTCATTTCCCTACAGCCTGGCAGTCCAGATCACCTGATCTTAATCTGACTTCTGGCTACCTGAAAAATGTTGTATTCAGGGCTCCAGTTACTAACGGTGCTGAAGTGAGGGCACGCATTGTGCAACACATTCTGATCGTGACCTCCGCGACACTTAGATCTGTTTTGGAACATACTTTTCCTCGATTTCAACTTGTGGGTGAAAACAGTTTTATCATACACTGCTCCAGTCTCACAACAATTATAAACCGATATAATTTTGCTTTTTATGCTATTTTTAGCCCCTGGACACTTAAAAACAGATGTTATTTTGTTCTTATGCGGTTTTTGGTCAATAACCGATTCTTTTCCATCCGATGTGGTACGACCTCGCTGTGGTGAATGGGTTTACCGTGCCACAACTGTTGACTGCGGAACTTGTGCAGTCATGTATACTGAACAACGCGGATCGTGTAATGGCGCGTACTTCGATTCATGTCATTGGTAGCCGACCGCATTTAAGTAAAGACGCTTACAGCTCCATCTACTGGCAAAATTGTCGTTTTTCCCCCCTGCGTCCATAATATACTCTTCAATTTGAGTTGAATTGCTCTTTCTACAGCATTTATAAACCTGAACTTTAATTATTGCTAGCCTGTACTTTGGAGATACTGTCAGAAGGCAATACTACCGCTTCAAAACATAAAATAATACAGGTGTTATTTCTTCTTATTAAGAATCAAAGTGATGTAGAATTGTCTAAATGCTGATGTTTTCAGGGTACGACTGTTATGAGCAGATCACGTAGACGCTACGAGGTTAAATGTGATTGATGGCCTATGAATTACGTAGGGCAATCTGGATGCACACTGAAGACTTTTACGAACACAACAGACTGACTGATAAAATAATTCTACATTTGTAAAGCATTTACGTGACAACTGGTAGCGGACTCAGCTTTGAACATGTTAAACATCTTCCGTATACTTGCTAAGAGCAAGCAGATGGATATATTGTAAAACCTTCTGGATATGCTGTTAAATGACAGTCGGTCAAAATGGTTTACGGTGAGTGTATCGAAATTGGAGAATAGTATGACTGTACGATTTTTGTTTAACAAATCAGATAAGTAGGTTAAATAGGTCACAGGTGAGGAAATTTAAGACTTAGCGGAAGGAAAGTAAGAGCATATGGACTATCAGACCAATTGTGTGATTGGATTGAAGAGTTCCTAGATAACAGAACGCAGCATGTCATTCTCAATGCAGAGAAGTCTTCCGAAGTAAGAACGATTTCAGGTGCGCCGCAGGGGAGTGTCGTAGAACCGTTGCTATTCACAATATACATAAATGACCTTCTGAATGACATCGGAAGTTCACTGAGGCATTTTTCCGGATGATTCTGTGGTATATCGAGAGGTTGTAACAACGGAAAGTTGTACTGAAATGCAGGAGGATCTGCAGCGAATTGACGCATGGTGCAGGTAATGGCAATTGAATCTCAATCTAGACAAGTGTAATGTGTTGCGAATAAATAGAAAGAAAGATCCCTTATCGTTTAGCTATAATATAGCAGGTCAGCAACTGGAAGCAGTTAATTCCATAAATTATCTGGGAGTACGCATTAGGAGTGATTTAAAATGGAATGATCATATAAAGTTGATCGTCGCTAAAGCAGATGCCAGACTGAGATTCATTGAAAGAATCCGAAGGAAATGCAATCCGAAAACGAAGGAAGTAGGTTACAGTACGCTTGTTCGGCCACTGCTTGAAAACTGCTCAGCAGTGTGGGATCCGTACCAGATAGGGTTGATAGAAGAGATAGAGAAGATCCAACGGAGAGCAGCGCGCTTCGTTACAGGATCATTTAGTAATTGCGAAAGCATTACGGAGATGGTAGATAAACTCCAGTGGAAGACTCTGCAGGAGAGACGCTCAGTAGCTCGGTACGGGCTTTTGTGGAAGTTTCGAGAACATACCTTCACCGAGGAGTCAAGCAGTATATTGCTCCCTCCTACGTATATCTCGCGAAGAGACCATGAGGATAAAATCAGAGATATTAGAGCCCACACAGAGGCATACCGACAATCCTTCTTTCCACGAATACGAGACTGGAATAGAAGGGAGAACCTATAGAGGTACTCAAGGTATCCTGCGCCACACACCGTCAGGTGGCTTGCGGAGTATGGATGTAGATATGGATGTAGATGTAGAACATGAAACCCACAGAGTGGATGATAAATAGAGTTTACAATGCGACTAGGGATTTACTCAGTGGTCGCCATCCTGAGTTTCTGTGGAGGGACCGCTGACGAACCTCAGGTGGAGCGCTTCGAAACTGGTGTGGGTTCCCACGCACCAGGTGCTACCGGAGAACAGGCGTGGACGCCAGTAGCTGCCCGGGCCGGACAGCGCACGCACACACACACACGATGCGTCGCTACTGCAACGTTTGTATGCGGCAGACAAAATTGTCCAGACCATCCAGGATGCCCTCCTCCGACTACAGCGACTGGGGAAAGTTGTAGCTTTCTGCTGGGTTCCGGGGCATGTTGACATTGCTGGGAATGAAAGGGCAGATCTCGCAGCCAAGGAGGCGTGTCTCGCCCCACAAGTATCTCAGTGTGCTATCCCCTTGCACGCACTCACCTCGCTGTTGAGCTCACGGGTCATGCGTCGGTGGGAGGATGAGTGGCTGGAAGTGACTGACAATAAGCTCCGTATAGTCAAGCCCACAACGCGTGTGTGGAGTACTTCCTTTCAGCCTCATCGACGGGACGA
The DNA here is from genome assembly GCF_021461385.2 of Schistocerca piceifrons. NCBI lineage: Eukaryota > Metazoa > Arthropoda > Insecta > Orthoptera > Acrididae > Schistocerca > Schistocerca piceifrons. Next base: position 738,360,149 of record NC_060139.1, on the reverse strand, counting down.
GGTTCTCCTCACTCGGCTTCGAATAGGCCACAGCCCTGTGACGCATGGCTTCCTTCTCCGGCGAGAGGACCCTCCAATGTGTGGTGCTTGCAGCGTCCAGGTCACTGTGCGCCACGTTTTATTGGATTGCGTTTTATTTTCTGACCAGCGGGTCGCGGCTGACTTGCCAGCGGACCTGCCATCTATTTTAGGCAACACTCGGACGAATGTGGCTAAAGTTTTAAAGCTCTGTGCCCTGTCAAATGTTTTTACAAAGATTTTGGGGAGAGGATTTTAATTTGCTCACTGTGTGACAAGCTCGCCATATTTTATGTAAGTGGCCAGCCAATAACAATTTCCTGTGACATTCTTATTGCTATGTTTCCCCTTTCCTTAGGTTTTTCTTTCTTAGGTATCATTTTCCTTCTTTACCTGCTTTGTTTGAGTGTGTGCTTTAGTTTTCTTAGGTCTGTCCACATTCGTTCCTTTTAATGTGTGTCAGGGCGCCGATGACCTCGATGTTGAGCGCCCATAAGCCCCAACGCACCACCACCACCACAGCTATGCCCGCTCCACACTGCTGCTTCTGCTGCTGTGTGCGGCTCATCTAACCAGATGCCGCGATTTGCGTGAGTACCACACCGGTTCTAGTAGCTCTTTTTCTGTACGTTCGCACATTATCACAATATTAGCTGAGAATGTATGTAGGCCCAAATGTAAGCCGCGCGGGGTAGCCGCGCGGTCTAGGGCGTCATGTCACGGTCCTCGCCGCTCCCCCCCGTTGAAGGTTCGACATGACATGAGTGTGTGTCGTCCTTAGCGTAAGTTACTTTAAGTTATATTAAACAGTGTGTAAGCTTAGGGACCGATGACCTAAGCAGTTTGGTCCCACAAGACCTCACCACAAATTTCCCAGATGTAAAACAACATTTTGCACCATGGTCTAGGCCACAGGCTCGTTCCTCCTTCTAAGTATCCAGCCATCTTTTTCTTGGTCTTCCTTTAGATTTTGCACCCGTAGGTCTGCAACTTAAGGCTTCTTTTCGTAGTCTTGAATCTGCCATTTTTGCAGATATTCCAGCCAGTTTTGTCTATTATAATCGATCTCCTCATTTATAACATATATCCCATTCTCTGCTCTAATGTCTTCGTTTCTTAGTCTGTCTAATCTTGTACAGACCTTAACTCTTCTAGAAATTTCGTTTCTACCCCTCGGAATCCACTTTCTTGCTTTTTAATAACTGTCCAAGTTTCACTTCCAAATGGGAATATGTGGGTGACCATAACCATGAATCTTGAATTTTGTATCTTTTCTCACTTTATTTCTCAATGTTCTGTTGACTGTTCCACATATCATACGATTTTTCTACAGTTTGTTGTCAATGTCAAGTTCATTCTGATAGCTCATAATATTTCCCTGGTAACTGAAGTACTACGTTGTTCAGTAGTTTTGTTTTCTATAACGTTCATAGTATTCAGCAGTTTTGTCCATTTCAAAGCCATCACTTCTGTTTTTGGAATGGATATTTTCGCACTGTATTCTTTAGAAATTTGGTTCAGACTGTAGATGGATCTTTGTAGCGAGGACGCGCTATCCTGTACAGTAGCAAGATCGTCTACAAAAAGTACCGTGCTAAAAAAATATGCTTCCATATCTCAATCATTAATGTATAAGTATAGGTGATGAGCTACGCCGTTGTCGGACTCCTTGGTTTGTCTGTATGTTCAGGTTTAAAAATGCTGTAGAAAGAGCAATTCAACTCAAATTGAAGAGCATATTATTGACGCAGGGGGGAAAAAACGACAATTTTGCCAGTAGATGGAGCTGTAAGCGTCTTTACTTAAATGGGGTCGGCTACCAATGACATGAATCGAAGTACGCGCCATTACACGATCCGCGTTGTTCAGTATACATGACTGCACAAGTTCCGCAGTCAACAGTTGTGTCACCACAGCGAGGTCGTACCACATCGGATGGATAAGAATCGGTTTTTGACCAAAAACCGCATAAGAACAAAATAACATCTGTTTTTAATTGTCCAGGGGCTAAAAATAGCATAAAAAGCAAAATTATATTGGTTTATAATTGTTGTGAGACTGGAGCAGTGTATGATAAAACTGTTTACACCCACAAGTTGAAATCGAGGAAAAGTATGTTCCACAACAGATCTAAGTGTCGCGGAGGTCACGATCAGAATGTGTTGCGCAATGCGTGCCCTCACTTCAGCACCGTTAGTAACTGGAGCACTGAATACAACATTTTTCAGGTAGCCAGAAGTCAGATTAAGATCAGGTGATCTGGACTGCCAGGCTGTAGGGAAATGACGGCTGGCAATTGGTTCAAATGGCTTTGAGCACTATGGGACTTAACTGCTGAGGTCATTAGTCCCCTAGAACTTAGAACTAGTTAAACCTAACTAACCTAAAGACATCACACACATCCATGCCCGAGGCAGGATTCGAACCTGCGATCGTAGCGGTCGTGCGGTTTCAGACTGTAGCGCCTAGAACCGCTCGGCCACCCAGGCCGGCACGACTGGTAATTCTGGCATGTCAGAGATGCCTCTGCAGCAGCCGCTTCACTGACTGAGCAATGTGCGGAGGAGCGCCATCTTGCATAAAAATGATCCGACACACACGTCCACGCAGTTCAAGTGTTGGAATGACTTTGGTGTTCAAAAGTCTCTAGCGTTTATCAGTGACGGTATAAGTAACAAGACCCGCAGGACTTATGCCTCTAAAAAATAGGACCCTACGATGAACGATGCCACAAACCAACTCCAACAGACACCTTTGCGGTATGAAGCGGTACCGCTTGATGCACATATGGATTTCCCGTTCCGCATATTCTGCAATTCTCCGTATTGACTTGTCTTCGGAAACAGACAAGGGCTTCGTCTGTCCACAGAATGGTCGATCCATGGTGATTCGTTGTCCACTTCTATGCGAGCAAAATATTCCAGAGCGCACGTTCATCTTGCTGGCAGGTCAGAAGGAAGTAACTCCTGAGCACGAGTGATTTCGTATAAAGAGCTATACAGGACGTTTCGTAGGATTTTATGCGGCGTGCTCGCAGGCACGTCCAACATTCGGGCAAGCCTCTATGCACTGCATATTTGCACATCGCCGTTCGACCCCTTCTGCAATGTTGTGGCCACATCTTCGACAGACGTCAGATCAACTGCTTCCCTCCCTCTGCCACAGTGCTCTTCAAAAGAAGCTCTCTTTTAGAATTGTGTAATCATTTTCTCCAGACACATAGCTGACATTAGACCAATGCCTATTTTCATACCCTTGAGTGGCGGTACTTCTGCAGGGCTGCTGGGGCAGTCACCATTTTGGTAAATGAGCTTTACCAGCAGTGCGCCATCCTTCATGGAAATAGGCTTACTGATCGCGTCAGACACAAATGAGGAACAGATTTGTACCACACGTCTGCTAGTATGCATATTCTGACGCTTATGGCGCTATCTGTTGCTCGAATTTTCGTTAACTTTTTTTTCTTACATGACGTTTCCCTCTGTGTTAATAATACACGGTTCAAATTGGACGTAATTCTGAGAAGTAGTTCTCTTACTACAGTATTTTGAAACTGGAACACTAATTATCATATCCCGTATATTATCCCATTATGTTCCAGAGACCTTTAAGTCTTGGCCGCTGAGAGAGAGGGAAAAACTCTTCACTTTTGATAAGAGGCATGTAGTGACTCTGCAGGATGGGAATGAGATGAGCGAAGAAACATTACAAGCAAAAGTCGAATATCACTAAAGTAAATCTCATTTTTTAACAGAATACGTTCGTTTTTAATATTAATAATGCTGTTAATCTATAGCAGCATTCAACGAGACCTGGAACTGTGGTTCAGATCACTCCTCCAAGTATTCATCACCACCACTGGTTCTGACAAGCAGCGGAATGTTCACGCTTATGTAAATCAGTATTCATAAATAAAACATAGGACAATCTTGGATGGAATATAACAATATTATGAAGGGGAGCGTTGCTACTCATCATGTAGCGGGGATACTGATTTATGGATAGAACAATAAAAAGACTGTCAGAAAATGAGCTTTCAGCTAACAAGGCCTTCGTCAGAAGTAGACAACACACACACACACAAACATACACACACACACACACACACACACACACACACACACACACACACACACACAGTCAGATGCAAGTGACACCCAAATGACCATAGTCTGTGGCTGCTGAAGCCAGATTGCGAGCAACAGCAAATTATTGATGAGGCATCTGGTGGTGGGGGTAAGGAGGAGGCTGGGGTCGTAAGGGGGATTGTGTTAGACACTTTGGGGGGGGGGATAGAGGGAAAGGAGAGAAAAAGGACTGAGCATGCGCTGATGGAACAGAGGGCTGTGATGTGCTTGAATGGTAACAGGGAAGTGGCTTGATGGGTAAGGACAGTGACTAACAAAGGCTGAGGCCAGGAAGGTGGTGAGAACATTCGAAATATTACTGGGAGAGTTCCCACCTGCGTAATTCAGAAAAGCCGGTGTTGGTGGGAAAGATCCAGATGGCAAAGGTTGTGAAGAAGTCAATGACATAAAGAACATCATAACAAGTTTGTCTGATTGGCCATCCTGCGCAGCAACCATAGAAACACTTGTTTTGTAAATAAAACTGCCTTTTCCTGCTGCCACTTAATTTATTTTTCCCAAACGAGTTTCGCTTCTTTCTTTTTTAAGACACCATCAGTCAGATCTATAACGATACGGTATTGTTATTTTTGGGCTATCAAACAGTTCACGTTGCAGTTTTTATGTAAAAAAGAAATTACTTACAATTTGCTGATCTGCGTTTTCTATCTAGTCCGTAGATCGCACAATCACTTTATTACCGACATATAAGCACAACTTTGAGTTCTGACCTTTTTCACACTACTCACCATGTTTCTCCTTCTCCTTTGTGGTGTACTATTGTCCTTTTTCCACTCAATATAACTATTTCTTTGGGCACTTCTCTTAACAACGTAAATATTGCTACTCCATTACGTGTTTCCTCATCTCTGTTGTAATTACCTACTCTTTGCCGACCTAACAAAGTGTATGTCTAAAACTAACTTATTTTTATGATATTTATATCGTGTGTGTATATGAGTGAGAGAGAGAGAGCAGAGGAGAGTTTTGTGTGTGTATGTGTGTGTGTGTGTGTGTGTGTGTGTGTGTGTGTGTGTGTGTGTGTGTTCGTTGGGGGGGGGAGTGGGGGGTAGTGGTTTGAATTGTATGGTGTTGAATATGAATGTACTAACTGTTAGGGAGTGCTTGAAAGCTTTGGTGACAGCTGATTTGACTTTTCGTTTCAATGTTCTGTAGAGCAGTTATGGGTAAGTGAGTATAAAGATGTTGGGTGCTATTATTATTATATTGGATGGTATTACTATATTAATCCTCTTTGGGAGCATTCTTCTATTATTTTATCTATTAGTGTAAACAATGAATTGCTTGGCATGTGTACTTAATCATTCAACTTGGTTTTCCTTTCTGTTTTGGTTTTCTGTATGTGCTAATTTTCTTGCAGGGTTAGGAGGTGTCTTTTATTGTTGATTCTAATTATTTCCATGTCCTCTTCAATAGTGGTCGGTTTGTGATCATGTTCTCTTAGGTGTTCTCCAAATGTGGGGTGATTTGTCCCATATTTCCAGGCTGTCATGTGTTCCTTGTATCTGACATCAAATGTTCTACCTGCTTGCCCTATGTATTCACCTTCACAAGTGTTACACTGTAGTTCATATATACCTGCTTTCTGGTATATGTCTCTGGTTTTTGTCAGTTTTGGGGTGCATTTTTGTATAGAGTTGTCTGTTGAGTAAGATATGTTTATTCCCTATCTTTTGAAAATGTTAGTGATTTTATGGGTGAGTTTGGTTGTATGTCATTGTGTACCATCTTGTGTTTTCTTTAATCTTTTTCTATGTATCCCGTGTAGTTGTTATGGGTCTGCGTGTTTGTGTTTGGTTCTATTGTGTTGTTCTCTGTGGTTTGGTGACTTCTGATTTCATTGTACTTTTAATTTTTTTGCTTAGCTTTGTGACTATGTTACTATTGTAACTATTATTTTGTGCTATCTGCATTATTATGTCCAGTTCTTTGTGGTAGTTTTCTTTGGTGAGTGGCACTGTATTGAGTCTATGGAGCATGTGTCACAGTACTGCTTGCTTTTGTGAGTGTGGATGGTTCAGGGATTGGGGAATGGTAATGTCCATTGCTGTGGGTTTATGGTAAATTAAAAAAATATGCTTATTGTTTTGTTTTTTGATTGTTATATACAGAAAGTTAATTTGGTTGTTCTGTTCTCTTTCAATTGTGAATATTATATTTTTATGTATCTTCTTGATGTCAGTATGTAGTTCTGCAATTTTCGTTTGTGGTTCATCTTTTAAGCAAAGGGTATCATCCATATACCTGAACCAATATAATAGGTTGTATTCTTTTGCTACTATTTTTTTGAAAACTATCTGTTCATTGTGGTTTACAAAATTATTTGCTAAGGGTCCTGAAACTGGGGACCCCATTGGTGACCCGGATTCTTGTAAATAAAGTTCATTATTGAATTGGAAGTAATTTTGTTCTGTTATGAGCTTTATTAATGTGCATATTTCCTTAATTTGTTCATCAGGGAGTTAACTAGAAGCTTTCAATTTCTTATCTATGATTTCTGTTGTTTCTGTTACTGGTTTGTAGGAATATATCTTCTATATCAAATGAGAGGAGTGTTGCTCTGTCTAGGATTTTTATATCTTTTATTTGTTGTATTAGCTGTGTAGTGTTTTTAATGGTTCTGTCTTCTTGTACTATGAAATTTCCAGAGAGTAATTTTGGCATGTGGGTCTCACAGGAAGATTCAGTTTGTGGATTTTTGGTTGGGTTTGGAGGACAGGTGGAGCTTTATTGATCTGTGTCAACTTTCTTTTCTCTGTGTTCTCCAGTACGCTCCATCGTTTAGCCACTTTCTCAAAGTCCTTCTCAGTAACAGAAAGTCGACTCTGGCATAACTTTACACATCATATTAGAGAACTGAATAACATCTCCAGTTTCAGAAGACAGTAACACATCCGCTGAAGCAGCAATAGTAATTGCCATATTCGCTCCACACATTACATTACTCTTGTACATCTTACTTTCCAAACAAATATAGTAATCTTAGTCCAGAACTCGCTATATCAGAAAACATCGATTTTGTACACCTATACGTTTTTTATATCTGCCACTATTATTATTGTTGTGATTGCTATTATCAATAATAGGGTCATCAGAAGTAGTAGCGGAAATACTGGCATTATTAACTTTATTAGCTCACAGGCACTTGAAACACTCAGATCAATTTAATATTTGTCATTATAAAACTGTTATTTCATAAGTAATTGTGATGTGAAAAAGTAACTCTTTGTGTGAAATCCTGGTCCGACGTAAGAGAACACCTGATGGCCGTAAATCAAATCAGATTAAAAAAAACCGGTACATAAAAAATTTAACTCGTACTTGTTCTATTTATTGCGGCAACAACTTCCGACTAGACTTCACAACCCACTCACGAAGTACTGGTACCATGTGTTACTATATTACTGGTAGCATAGCATGATGTAATACCACAGTCCGCTGCATTGGTGGGCTAGATTTCCACTTGCCTATGTGGCCAGGGGGGTAGGGTGAGGAGTGGGGGGAGGGGCTCTCTCACAATGGCGATGGGCACAGCGACTGTACACCGAGGTGAAAAACGTCCTGGGACAGAGATTTTCACACGTACAGATGGAGGTAGTATCGCGTACAAAAGGTATAAAAGGGCAGAGCATCGGTGGAACTGTCATTTGTACTTAGGTGATTCATGTGATAACGGTTTCCGTCATGATTATGGCCGCACGACGGGAATTGACAGACTTTGAACCCAGAATGGTAGTTGGAGATAAACGCATGGGACATGCCATTTCGAAAATCCTTAGGGAATTCAACATTCTGGGATAGGCAAGGTCAAGAGTGTGCTAAGAATACCAAATTTAATGCATTAGCTCTCACAAGGCAGTGTGCAAGGCAGTGGTGGCTCCGTAATGGTGTGCGCTGAGTTTTCATGGAATGGACTGGATCCTCTGGTCCAATTGAACCGATCATTGACTGGTAATGTTTGTGTTCGGCTACGTGAAGACAATTTGCAGCTGTTCATGGACTTAATGTTCCCAAACAATGATGGAATTGTCACGAGGACACAATAGTTCGCGGCTGGTTTCAAGAACATTGTGGACATTCGAGAGAACAATTTGGCCACCCAATTCGCCTAACATCAATCCAATTGAACATTTATGAGAAATAAGCGAGAGATCAATTTATGTACAAAATTCTGCACTGCCAACACTTTCGCAATTATGGACGGCTATAGAGGCAGCGTGGCTCATTATTGCTTTAGGGGACTTCCTACGACTTGTTGAGTCCACGTCACGTCGAGTTGCTGGACTATGTTGAGAAATGAAGATCTCACACGATATTAGCAGGTATCCCATCGTCATCACAGTGTAAATACTCGCCGTTCTGCAGTAAGTCTTTTTCTAGAACTTTCGACACCAACTGACATCGTTTCCACGCCTCCTGACGGTCCTATGTGAGGCCAAGCAGCATCAGCTTTGCCTAACAACATCATCACCCAGCTGCTGGTCTACAAACCGCCGATAGTCCTCATGATTCTGGGTCTGGAGGCGGGAGAACCTCCTGTATGGTGTCTGCTTTCAGCACTGCAGGTGTCTCTAAGAGCCCTGCATTCAGTGACCCCACAGAGCCATCTATAGATCATCAACACAGTGCCGCGCCCTCCGTGGCATTCCACTGAAACACCACACACGTATTGCTGCAGGCCGAGCACACTAACAGGTCTTACGCTGAAGTAGCAACTTCTGCCTAGGAAACTACAAGCGCTACCTGGATCCCGTCAACAACTCCTGTCTGGGAATTTTGCTGAAGAAATTATATTATTACTGATACCGTGCTCACCATGGTACTGGTGACACACACACACACACACACACACACACACACACACATCGTTCTGGAACAGATATGAAATTACTGGCGTTACATTCTGGTGCATTTCTAAACAGCCACAAGTGTAGTTACTAACAAACACGGACGCTCAATTATTGCAAGACTTTCCGTTGGATATATTAGGCACTCCAAGTAGTATCAAGATGACGGAAGTCCCGATCATTCTGTACAAATAACTACCAGAACATGTTAACAGAACATTTGGAGATAATTCTGTTGCGCACATGACTCAACAGATACACAACAGTACTATTACAGGCCGGCACTCATCTTCTCATTTTCGAGGAGCAGACTCCAGATGGCGCTGGCTATTAGGGTCCATTTTCTGCTTCACCGTCACGTCGATCAGCGTGTGGCATTTGTCAGCCGGTAGTGTAGCTAGCTACTGAATAGAACCTTGTCAACAGTGCTTCTGCCTAGTTCTGCCAGGAATGGAGATCCTTCCACCAACAACGCGCCATGGACACATCTGACAGTAGAGATCTTGCAGTCAGACGGTATATTTCAGTGCCAGCAGCTAGCTCAGTTCAGTTCCTGAGTTACGCTATGGAGTGCAGTTCTTGAGCTCGGTTCAGAGGACAACATTTCTGGCTTAGATTTGCTATTTACAGGGAAGCATGACAGTCTATGTTGCATAATTAGTTCCACTCATAGTGACAATATCAAAGAATGTCAAGAGACATCAAAGTTAGTTAGATTTCCTTGTGTTAGGTATTGGACATTACGTTATTGAAGTTATGTTGTCTCTGACGTCATAGTGCCAGTATTTCGGAACTCAGATAATGCCGGTGTAGAGCCTGTCACAGTATGCCCTGGTCGCCACGTTCGATCGCCATCTTGTATTCCTGATCACCTATCTCGGATTATGACGTCTTACTAGAGCCACGCCTGTAAATCAATTCTGGGTCAGTCTGCCAGATTTCAACACTGCTGTAAATAGCCCAATAGGTCTGAAATGGATTGTGACGTCATAGAGCTATGCCAGTATGCCTTAATCGCCATCTTGTATTAGGTCAGACATCTTGAATTCTGACATCATAGTTCGTCTGATGCTTGTATTCCAAGTCTTAGGTTGTGACGTCATAGAGCCAATGTCAGTATTCCAAGTCAGCCAGCATGGCAATGCCTCATTTTGAATTTTCCGTCTATTTATACTTAGGATAATAGCTCTACTCTCATATGAAACACACTAGCGCAATTGGGCTATTTTTTTTAATTTCCCACCAAAACTGGAACTGTCCACCACTTTAAACAATTCAGTTGACGTTTGTCAGATGGTGGTGAGGGTGGGGTGTGGGTGGTATTGAGTATGTGGAGTTGGGCTCAGGGTGTGATGGGTGTGGGGTGGGGTGGGATTGGGGTGGGGGTGGCAGCAGTTTGTGGTGGGGGAAACCCATGAATCGTCCATGTTATCACCGATGATGTCATCAGTGACACTGCCCTTCAGCTCTCCTTACATACCTACATACTTCTGTGGTCACTGTTAAGAGACCTTGAGTCTGTTAAGAACGATGCCACTGCTCAGTAGACGAAGGAAACGAATTATTTAGAATAATTAATGACACTGTACCCTGTGGCAGTCTGATGGAATGGCTCGGGTATGGCGAATGCCTGGATAACATTACCTGTCATAACATATATTGCCAACAGTGAAATATTGAGGGCGTGGTGTCACAGGGTGGGTGTGTTTCTAGTGGTTACAGTGTTTACTCCTTATTGTTCTTAAGGAAATCTTAAATGTGGGAAGATATGAAGACACTTTACAACATTGTGTATTGCAGACAGTAGATGAACAGTCAGAGAGTTTGATTGATTGTATCAGCATGACAATAACATTCCTATTAGAGTCCGGATCTGGACCCAATGGAGAAGCTTTAGAATGAGTTAGAACGTCGACTCCCCTCCAGACCGCAACTTCCAACCCCACTACATTCTCTAGTTTCGGTTCTTGTGGAGGTGTGGGCTGTAATAGGTTGTATACGGCCAAATAGGTATCGAGATTTTCACTCGTTGTATTTTCCCTTAAGCTGCTAGTGTGGTGGCTTCTTTGATTCGTTAAATACAGGTTATCTACGTTCAATGTTCGTTGATGTGGCTGAAAGTGTAGCGAACAAAAGTTCGCTTTGTTCTGTAGACATACGAAGTCCTTGTGCGAAAGATCAAGTCTTCTAGTGTATACTAGCAGTTTTTTGTCATTAGTGGAAAATGGCGTTATTTAGTAAATATCTGTACTTTATAAGAGAATTGTAAATAAACTGTCCTGCAATGCACAGTCTTGTACCTCATAGAGGTTTTCAGGAAACTATACAATGAGAAATGTGGTACCAATTCTTACTTTTAGTAGATTTTTATGGCACTAAATACATTCAATATTGTAACAACTATCTTGAAAATAAACATAAACATTAGTATTCGCACGCATCCGACATACAGAAGTATAGCTTGCTGGCCGCTCTGTGGGTAACAAAAACGAGATGCATTGTCGTGACTCTCACAAAACCCTCATATTGCAAGAATTACAGAAAAAATATCTAGTTATTGAAAAAGATGTTTAGTCTTTGTCTCTTGATCTTTATGATAACTGTGCAAGTGCTTTTATTGGTTAACATGTTTGGGCTGCAAGGTTTGATTGAAAGTAATGAACGCAGTGCTTATGCAGACTTCAATATTCGTAGCCCACACTATTTGTTGCATAATAGACATGTTGTATAACGCATAGCTACTTCATCAGCACGATGCACAGATGTGCGCTCTTGCCCGTGCCCCTCTGCACGCTCTGCACGCCCTGCTCGGCAGCGAGGCTGCTCATGCTGATGCATCATGCAGTGCAGTGGGTCATCTTGGGAAAGTGGGTTGAACTTCAGGAGCTACGCTACCCAAAAAAGCAGGCACATGATGGCAGCTGATGTTATTGCACGTACAATAGCTTACTTACCATCACCCATCATAACAAAACTACTGATTTCTGAGCACAGCCGCAGGTCGCACCTAGTACCTAATATGTGTGATCATTCCAAAAAAGACAGTACCAGATTACATTTGTCCAGCATCGAGGCTCAACACATTATATCTTTCTCCATTCCTTTCTCCATTTCAGCTGTAGGATTATGGAATAAGTTACTCTATGACCTATCTGTTTTCCAAAATCACTCTGAATGCAAATATATATTTTTCATCATTAGTGTAGCGCCTTTCTCTGTGCTATCCTCATCATTCTATCTTCGTTTGAACACCCTATTATTTCTCACTCTTCCTCTGATCAATCAACTCCTCCTTCACATTCATCCTCCTGTACTGGTATTATGCGTTTCTGTCATGTGTGACTTCTTACATTCGACAGGCACATAAATAGGAAATTGCTTACTGTTAATAACACTGATGTCTCTTAAAATCACATTTTCCTGATTATACAAAATATGATTATTACTGTTACTATTATATGTTACTCACGTAACACACTGTAATGTTTACTCACAGTGGAAGCGCAATTACACGTGAAATAACTGCATAAACAAATGAAACTTAGGTGTGGCATCCAGGAAATTGTTTAGGGAAAATAAAATGTAATTACAGTGTATCGATTACAACAATTTGCATACTTCATATTTTTATTTATACAATTAGCACATTTAAACACCCATATTAAACTAAGTTTTATGTAATTGGTCTGTTTGTCTGAATATCTCATGTTCATTCACTGAACTGACCACTACATAACTTGCTATCCAACGTGACGTGTAAATAAATCGAATATTGCATCAGGATGCAATAAGATTTACAAATTCTTTAGCTTTTTTATTTGTGGCGATAATCGCTTTTACTATTTAGGTATCTCAGGTATACGTCTTCATAGCCAATTACGACTTTCTTTAAAGATACTCATTCCAAAGCTTCTTTCAATTCCGCGCCAAGAGCACATCCTCTCATTCAGTAATGTCGCAGGGAATTTTCTTGACGTAGCCGCCTCACACCTGTGGAACGTGACCGCAGGTGGTGGGCGACTTACTCGAGGACCACCTTCCTGTATGGCACCCCGTCAAACAACGTGTCCACCAGGTTCTGTGCTATGGCTCGGTCCGATTCGTACATTGCCGGACCTACCTCTTCAACGAGTGCTTTCCAGTTCTCGTTCAGAACTTTGTTGGTGTTTTCACCTGAAATGAAATCAAATACATTTCAAACTGAAAAAACACTTATTTGTCAACAGCAAACAATACATTTTAGTAAGAGAGGAAATGTTAATGCAGCTTCTACGAGTATGTCATCTTTTAATCCATGCGCTGAGAATCCTACCGCTGCGAAACTAAATTAAATTTGTGCCGAGTAAACGGTTACGTAACGTAAAAACAAGCCAACGTCGAAAGTGAATGAAATTATAGAGAATGTTTTACCAAGTGTTCAAAAACGGTTCAAATGGCTCTGAGCACTATGGGACTTAACTTCTAAGGTCATCAGTCCCCTAGAACTTAGAACTAATTAAACCTACCTAATCTAAGGACGTCACACACATCCATGCCCGAGGCAGGATTCGAACCTGCGACCGTAGCGGTCGCGCGGTTCCAGACTGTAGCGCCTAGAACCGCTCGGCCACCCCGGCCGGCTACTAAGTGTAGTGAAATATGTTGGGTCTATTATTATACAGTTTTTGTTGCGATCAGTATTTCGCAAACTGTTAAAGCTGTAGGGTAGAACGTAATTGTGTTTTCAAACGGGGTTCACATTCAGTGGTACAGCGAATTGGTGGTATCTGTGAAGGAAGGAAACAAGGAAGGTTAGAGTTTCGCGACATGTCAAAACGAAGTCGTTAGAGACTGAGAATAAGCTCGAATTAGGAAGGAAAGGGGAAGGAAATCGGCCGTGCTCTTTAAAAAGAACCGTCCCGGCATTTGCCTTAAATGATTTAGGGAAAAACACAGAAAACCAAAATCTGCATGGCCAGACGTTAATTAGAACCGTCGTCCTCCAGAATGTTGGCCCGATGTGGTAGCCACTGCACCAGCGTACTCGGATATTGAGTGTATTAGAGGGGCGAACCTGAATGTAGTCATATACACAGGGCGATTCACCTGCAACCCACAATGTCATATCTGGGCCTTCTCGCTCGCTACGAGCAAACCATTACCCTACAGAGAAAAATTAACAGGACCTTTTTGTAGGAAATTAAATGTAGTTAAATTTTTTATTAGAATACGTTTTCTTTAGAGATGGTAGTTTTCGAGTTATTCCAAAAATACGTACATAAGCGATTTTCAAACACTCTCAGACTCAGCAAGCTTCGGTCAGCATTTCTAGTAAGTTGTTCATCGCACTTCCTCCTGCCACTGTACAAAAATTTGCTATTCTACGAATTACCTCTCACAGTCCATCGTTCTTGGTCTTCATTGGCTGGCCTTATTGTACCACCGGCTTAGTCGCGCGCTTCCAAATTGTAAAATTGACATTTTTTACAATGTACATAACAGCTTTGTGAATATCAATAAACCATTAAATCGTTGTACTCTTCAGGCCTTCTGACAACGAAACTACATTACTTGTAGAGGTTAAGTTTGAATCGAATTGTCAGCGTCGTTGGTTTTAGTGTTACGTTTACAAAAGTCATTTTTCTTTCATTCCTTTCGCGGCTGCGGTTAAATTAGAAATGCTGACGAAAAAGCCGACTACGCTGGTGGTCTAATAGTCCAGTCATTAGAGACCAAAAAAGGTTCGAATATCAGTAATAGTTCGTATATCCGGAAATTCTTGTTCAATGGTAGAAGGGAATTCCACGACCAACATACTAGATACCGTGACTGATGAGGGATGCGTGTGTGGATGGAGTTGCGTTTCAAGGTCACTTTTGTACGTTTTTCTTGAATAACTCGAAAACCGTGGCCTCCAACGGAACCGCATCCTAGTACAAAACTTAGCTATATAAAATTTCCTACGAAAACGTCCTGGTAACTTTTTTGCAGTAGCTAGTAATAGTCTGCGCGTAGCTTGCGAGAGAATATGAAAATCTCTCGCGTTGTTTCCCAAGGTCAGATATAAAACTGCGGGTTGCAAAAAACGACATCGGTACAGGCAGCTGAATCTCCCTGTATGACACGCATTTCCGGCTTTACTCATCTGCAGAAATAAGCAAGTAATAGGAGAGCACAAAGCCGTACCTTTCCTTCAACACATTTGAGCTTATACACTCCTGGAAATGGAAAAAAGAACACATTGACACCGGTGTGTCAGACCCACCATACTTGCTCCGGACACTGCGAGAGGGCTGTACAAGCAATGATCACACGCACGGCACAGCGGACACACCAGGAACCGCGGTGTTGGCCGTCGAATGGCGCTAGCTGCGCAGCATTTGTGCACCGCCGCCGTCAGTGTCAGCCAGTTTGCCGTGGCATACGGAGCTCCATCGCAGTCTTTAACACTGGTAGCATGCCGCGACAGCGTGGACGTGAACCGTATGTGCAGTTGACGGACTTTTAGCGAGGGCGTATAGTGGGCATGCGGGAGGCCGGGTGGACGTACCGCCGAATTGCTCAACACGTGGGGCGTGAGGTCTCCACAGTACATCGATGTTGTCGCCAGTGGTCGGCAGAAGGTGCACGTGCCCGTCGACCTGGGACCGGACCGCAGCGACGCACAGGTGCACGCCAAGACCGTAGGATCCTACGCAGTGCCGTAGGGGACCGCACCGCCACTTCCCAGCAAATTAGGGACACTGTTGCTCCTGGGGTATCGGCGAGGACCATTCGCAACCGTCTCCATGAAGCTGGGCTACGGTCCCGCACACCGTTAGGCCGTCTTCCGCTCACGCCCCAGCATCGTGCAGCCCGCCTCCAGTGGTGTCGCGACAGGCGTGAATGGAGGGACGAATGGAGACGTGTCGTCTTCAGCGATGAGAGTCGCTTCTGCCTTGGTGCCAATGATGGTCGTATGCGTGTTTGGCGCCGTGCAGGTGAGCGCCACAATCAGGACTGCATACGACCGAGGCACACAGGGCCAACACCCGGCATCATGGTGTGGGGAGCGATCTCCTACACTGGCCGTACACCACTGGTGATCGTCGAGGGGACACTGAATAGTGCACTGTACATCCAAACCGTCATCGAACCCATCGTTCTACCATTCATAGACCGGCAAGGGAACTTGATGTTCCAACAGGACAATGCACGTCCGCATGTATCCCGTGTCACCCAACGTGCTCTAGAAGGTGTAAGTCAACTACCCCGGCCAGCAAGATCTCCGGATCTGTCCCCCATTGAGCATGTTTGGGACTGGATGAAGCGTCGTCTCACGCGGTCTGCACGTCCAGCACGAACGCTGGTCCAACTGAGGCGCCAGGTGGAAATGGCATGGCAAGCCGTTCCACAGGACTACATCCAGCATCTCTATGATCGTCTCCATGGGAGATTAGCAGCCTGCATTGTTGCGAAAGGTGGATATACACTGTACTAGTGCCGACATTGTGCATGCTCTGTTGCCTGTGTCTATGTGCCTGTGGTTCTGTCAGTGTGATCATGTGATGTATCTGACCCCAGGAATGTGTCAATAAAGTTTCCCCTTCCTGGGACAATGAATTCACGGTGTTCTTATTTCAATTTCCAGGAGTGTAGTTCAACGATCATTCCCTGTATATTCATCCGAGAGCTTCTCCACTAAAAGCAAGTTTAGCTTTTCCCGTTCTATTGACTGACTTTTTTGATAAGACTGCTTGGTGTTGAAAGTCACAGACATTGAGAGAATATGGTTATATTGATACTACAGGGGCTGAGTATATTTATCAGATTCACAACTTTCACATTTATGGCCAAAACCCACAGAAAATCACCGTGGCAAATTAACAGTCGCCTTTCAGTGACTGGAATTCAATGTGTTCTGTAGAACGCATTTCCAGTTCGAAAATATCTGTGTTTCGACCTTAACGTAGTTGTACAGTGTGCGGCAGTGTTCATAGTAGGATATTAAAAACACACCGTCAGGCATCAACTATAATTTATTTGTTACGTCTTATGTCAATTAATAGTTAAAGGTATGCCATTTACTAATGTGTAGGTCATTGTCCATTGCGTGGATTACTTTTCGAATATGACTCCTGTCAAATGACGCCCCCTCTGCACAACACATTCCTCTAGGCGGCGTTGGAAGTTTTCCATAACTCGGCGTAACGTATTCCCTGGGACATTGCCGACAGCAGTTCTGATGCAGTGCGTCAGCTCAAGAATGGAGGCACAACGTTTTCGAAACACTTCTTGCTTCAGGTAGCCCCAAATTAAAACGTCTGCACGTGAAAGGTCAGGTGAGCGAGGCGGTCAAGAAGTGTCACCAAAACGCGAAATTAATCTACCGGTAAATGTCTGTCGCAAGAAATCCATGCAATTCTGTCACCATTTCTGAGTTGAAGGATCGCATCAGAACTGCCGTCGGCAACGTTCCAGGGAATACGTTACGCCGAGTTATGGAAAGCTTCCAACGCCGCCTAGATGAATATGTTGTGCAGAGGGGGCAACATGTGACAGGAGTCATATTCAAAAAGTAATCCACGCAATGGACAATGACTTACACATTAGTAAATGGCATACCTTTAACTGTTTATTGACATAAGAGGTAATACATAAATTACAGTAGCTGCCTGATGGTGTGCTTTTAATACACTACTATTAACGCTGCCGCACACTGTATTATATTAAATCCTAACAGCACAGTTTAATTATTATTAATTATTCTTATGTAAATGTCTTAATAATGATTGAATTTTAATTCGGAGGGCGAGATGGGATAAGTACCCTGCACAATAGTTTCAGCGGGCTATTTCAGTAGACTTACTGTTGACATTGACGACACAGGGCGTGAGGTGCTGCCTGCTTGGGAGATTCAGAAACCAAACACGTGTGATTTCTGTCCCACACAACCATCTGATTTCAAAGCGTATGATTGTTAATGATGCGTCAATTAACTGCGACTAATTTACGGTAACATACTTTTCAGAATCTTAATGGAACAAGTACACTGAAAATCATGGATTTGTCGGTCGAATAAATGTTTGTGTAAGAGGATCAAATTATAGTAAGCATCTGCATAACGGAACAGTGTTGTGTTTCACAATTTAATGTACGTTGAATAGACGCTATGAGATTATTTTTATGTACCAAACTTAACCTCATGTACCAAACTTAACCTCATGTATCAGCATGTAATTTGTCTGATGAGCTAAATTTTCAAAGTTTTTGATGTGTTGGAGTAATTCCACATGCAGTTTATTACCACAAGCTATTTCTTAAAACGATATCATTACATAAGTTATTATTTATACTTTTTTTGAGCACTCACCAAGAAATTTGTCACCGTTGAATAAATTCTGCAGGTTTATTGTCAAGTGCCCAACTTCACCTCTGGAATCCACCACTGTTGCCTTCATATAGTCAGTGCCACCCTTATTAAAAGGTTCATAGTTTATTATGTAACTGACGGTCAGATTTTCTGGAAAAATTGCAGAACTGCAGATTATATTCTGACAATGATTGTACTGTAGAAGGCAAAGATAACATGAACGGGAAGACAATGTTGTGCTGGTTATGTAGAATGTACATATGCAGGCACTGAAGTGAATGAGGATGGTCAGGTAAATGAAAAGATGTTAAAGAGTAAATATTAAAGTACAGCATTACGTATAATCGTGAAAATTACACTACGACTTTCAGAGAGGCAGTACAACACAAAGAGATTTTTAGCAACATTAATCACTGTTTGTATGAGATCCGTAAAAGTGATCACCACGTATCTCTTCGTACATCAAGGTGTTGGACAGAGCTGTGTGAGAGGAACATGTCTCTAGCAAACATCGCATCTCGTGGTAGTAATTGGAACCTACAGTACCAGTTTCAGAAGTTGTCATGTTCCTGTCCTATAGTACCACTACCACTGATTTCTATTGGATATTTGGGAATTCTAGCTTTTCTGACTATCAAATTGTGTCTGCTACCACTTCCCAAGATGAAAGGGTGCCTCCGGTTAAATGAACGACCTTCTAATAGTTGGCAGTCATATATACATATTAATGTTAGAACGTTTCAGAAGTTTTCCTTACATAATGTTACGTGATATCAATAACGGTAAGAAATGGATATGTTCGATTCTTCTACGAAATTTGCGTGGAATTAGTCGGATGAGCTTCAGTGGAACCAAGAAAAAATATGCCAGCGGTGAAAACGCTAGGACGCAAATTCAAAATGAGAGCGCTTCATTCTTATTTTAAACGTTTGCGCTATTGGTGTCTGACGCTTTTAGGTTAAGAAGTAACAATACTAAAATTTTGTAAGAAAATGAAACACATGATAGATTCGTTTATTAAAAGTAAAGAGTAATTGAGTGTGTGGGGGAGGGGAGGGTGGGGGGCAGAGTGGTGGAACTGACGCCATAGAAGTCGTCTTTCACCGAATGCAAGAAGTTACCAGTCTGTGGAACGAAACATGGGCAGTGAGGGCACTTAGCGGAACGCCGAATGTACCACAAGGACTGATTTTTTTCTTTTGTAATCCATTTTCTTTCCCACTTCAATATAATTCTCTTTTTTTAATTTCATTTTTTATTAAGGGACTTCTTATCACTCCTTGAGCCCTGTCTCGCATTCACCGTAACATACACCTTCTTCGGATCGGGAATGTAGCCTATAGCAATTTTTTTCAAAAGCATCGTCTGTGTTACGAAAGTGACACGTAAATACTGAAGACAGTCCTCTTCTTGATGAATATGGTAATGTTTAATTACCTCTTCAAGAAGCAAAATACTCATTTTGGGAAAAAAGAAGCCTCTTCTTTGAGAAAACTCTTCTTCGTAAACGATTAAGGATCTAGTTTAAAAGACAATAAAAGAACTGAACTTATTGAAGAGTAATGAACCTGTTCTCAGAACCCAGCATCAACTGCCCATGTATAAATATTACTTAAAATCCATGACGATCGCTTTTTAGAAGCTAATGAAATTCCTCCTGCACAACAATAAAATACTATAGAAATAATAAGACTAACATTGGAATTATGGAGGACTACCACAGTCATAAATTGTGAAATTTTGATTTACATTTGTTGCCGAGTTTATCTTCTATGATTTAATGTTGTTGCCGTAAATAGTCTCGACAATCACCTGTAAACATTCATTTTGAACGTAACGTGAAAATGACCAGATGTTCCATTACTCAGGCAAAAGTATTATTTTTGTGTGCCAGGTAGAGAGACCAGTCCGGACCCACCGTAATAAATTCAGCTGTTGACCTAGGTGTATATACCATATTTTACGTGCACAAGCCCACAGCTGATTGTTATCTCTGCAAGTAAAAATATGTTCTGTGTAGCCTATTAATTGAACCGAAAAACAATAAGCCGACGTGGCAAATTTTACCCAAAAAACCTTGTCTCTGTGGTAAAGAGTTAATAACCGTGGTGTACCAATAACTACGTATGATATTTGACATAGACCGCTGGCCGACTGCAGCAAAGATTAAGTCCAAGTAGTACATTTAAGGTGCCAAAGAAAACTGGCCGTTCCTCGAAATTCTAAGTCTGACTAACGGCACTTTTTTGCAGCAAGATAGGATGCAATAGTTTCCGGAGGAATTGTTGTCTTCCCCTCGAGCCGCTGTGGTGCTGTATCTACTCTTGGTCTAGTGGTAAATGTCACACAGTGTGGACACACAGTCGCGATTTCGCGTCCACTCTTTCGTTTAATTTTTAAACAGCATTTCGTCTGTCTGCCACAGATATCAGTCTGATGGAACATCAAAGGTAATTTTCTACTCATTATGACTCACAAATAACCCAGAAACCTGTCTGCACATGTGCTCGGGGCTGCGACGAGATCAGAACAGTGTATGCTCTAGAGTTTCATCGCCGTACAGTGGCCACCAGCCATCCACCACCCGTCAAGGTAAACGCAGCACAACGCACATTATCACTTAAGTTCTAACATTAGCAAGCATGAAATTGTTTATTATTGTGATTCGATTTCCTGCGTGAAGTAACTTCTATAAAACGAACGAACACAGTTGCACTGACACAACGATCATAGGTTGCTGCGAGCGAATTTATTGGCTATGTTCTTTACCTGAAGTGCAGGTGTTTATCTTGCACTTACGTGTTGGACTTTGCATACTTTAATCTAAACAACGCTTTCTGAGCGTTGTAACATAAAGTTTCAAGTGAGAAAATGTCTAACCTTAACAATATACATTTTGCTTTAGGTTTAATACAGAGATGAAAGTAGTGGAAGCTGCACGAAACATTAAAAATTTAAATCATGTTTGGGCCAAGTGCCATCGGATAAATCACGTCAAACAAAGAATTTTCGTTTTACAAGAAAAATTAACGATTTTCCAAATTCAGGAAGTCTTGATTACTTATGCTATGAGCTGTAACCATTTAATCTTCGTGAGACAGATCCATTCAATACGCAAGGCTCAAAATTCTAGCGTGTTCTGATTCAAGGCATCAAAAATCAAACAGTATAAGTTTTATTACATTTAAACATCATCAATTCTCTTATTGAGAATTTCCATAACATACAGGGCTATTACAAATGATTGAAGTGATTTCATAAATTCACTGTAACTCCATTCATTGACATATTGTCACGACACACTACAGATACGTAGCCGCACTTCAGGTTTCTGCCGCCAGAGCGCTCGAGACCGCAGTGAGACAAAATGGCGACAGGAGCCGAGAAAGCGTATGTCGTGCTTGAAATGCACTCACAACAGTCAGTCATTACAGTGCAACGACACTTCAGGACGAAGTTCAACAAAGATCCACCAACTGCTAACTCCATTTGGTGATGGTGTGCGCAGCTTAAAGCTTCTGGATGCCTCTGTAAGGGGAAATCAACGGGTCGGCCTGCAGTAAGCGAAGAAACGGTTGAACGCGTGCGGGCAAGTTTCACGCGTAGCCCGCGGAAGTCGACGAATAAAGCAAGCAGGCAGCTAAACGTACCACAGCCGACGGTTTGGAAAATCTTACGGAAAAGGCTAAAGCAGAAGCCTTACCGTTTACAATTGCTACAAGCCCTGACACCCGATGACAAAGTCAAACGCTTTGAATTTTCGGCGCGATTGCAACAGCTCATGGAAGAGGATGCGTTCAGTGTGAAACTTGTTTTCAGTGATGAAGCAACATTTTTTCTTAATGGTGAAGTGAACAGACACAATGTGCCAGAACTGCGAGCTTGCATCAACGATGCTTTCGAACTCATTGATGGGGACATCCTGCGCCAAGTGTGGGAGGAACTTGATTATCAGCTTGATGTCTGCTGAACCACTAAAGGGGCACATATCGAACATTTGTGAATGCCCAAAAAAAACTTTTTGAGTTTTTGTATGTGTGTGCAAAGCATTGTGAAAATATCTCAAATAATAAAGTTATTGTAGAGCTGTGAAATCGCTTCAATCACTTGTAATAACCCTGTATTGTTACAAGTAATAATTTTATACATTAGTGTCAGCGTTGTTTCCATCTAACACGTTCTGATGGCAAATGGTTCCCATTTTTTATTAGCAGAAGCTCAAATAGAACTTGCACTGCACACATTCACTGGTTTCATTATCTTTGCGCCTTTTTCAGTCATCGCATACGGTTTTCTTTCACAGTAGACTTTGATACGGTTACTTTATTACTGGTAGCTTATAAGGTCTGTGAATGTTCATTATTTTGCAACCAATGTTATGTTGTCTTTTCATATGTGTTCCTGTGTTTTGGGAATAATACCAATGACATTCTCCAAAAAGCCATCTTTTAAGTTTGTAATGATTAAAAGATACATTGCGTACTCACAGTTTTTACAGTGCAGCCACTGTACATTATCCTAATATTTAATGAGATTTCCAGTTATCACTACGCCTAAGATTGAAAAACCAAAATACCAGAGCCATATACCATAAAGCAATAATTGTGGATTGAGTATGTTACCAAATTATGCCTTCATCTTTCACAAATTAATTATGTAACAAAACATCATTTTTCATTCACATGACTAGAACTGGAATAGTTTTTGGGTTTTGTGAGTACACAATTATGAAATTGTAGCTCTAAATAACCTATTAAAAGGGTTTCTTTATGTCTGCTCCACCTGCGACATTTCCATACTACATTTGTATGACAGAGAAAAGCACGTAAGCAAGAATTTTTTCTATGTCCAAACTGTATAATATCATGCCAGTTTGTGTGTATTTAGGCTCCCTTATCTAATATGTTATGTATTATTAAAAAAGACTTTCGTGTTAATGTTATTGTGGTAAGCTGTAATTAATTTACCTTCGTATAGTACATATTTCAACTGCGTTTTCCATTAGTTTATTGAGCACTGCAATAATACATACGAGAGAAATTTGTCCGATTATTTAAAACAAGCTGACGACCATGTTGAGGTAGTTTACTGATCCCATGCCTGCGGAATCCTACTGGTTCCGAGTTAATTGTGTCATCAAGCCAGATTTGAAGTATTTTTTGGTCCAGAAAGGAATTTGCTATGTGGTTATTCGATAAGTATTGAGAAGGTAACCTTCTGAGGGCCAAGATCGGAAGAATAAGTGCGAAGGGATGACACTGGAAACAAACTCGTGGATAGCTTTTTTCGTGCCATCAGCAGAATGCATGCAAACGTCATCTTGCAGAAGCAACTCTTGATGCAGTTTTGTTGGTCGTTCCTTAGACCCTGTATATTGTTCCATAGCTGCAGCAAATGCCAACTGCAATACGCTAAGGGATGGTTCGAGAACATTTTTCCACACAGCCAACTTATGATTTGATGCCCCTTTTTCCTTCGCACACTTTCACCCACGTCAGTTTTCGCTACTAAGTACGGTACACACTGCATACAAATCTTGCATTTGGGTGCACCAGACGCTCCTGTCAGCCTGGCACCTCAGGCGGCAGTTATTAATAGTCGAGCGTCCCGTATAGAAATCTTACCGTTGTGGCGCCTCTGTTGCCCGTCTCTGCTTGGCGTCCGGAGCGTCAGCTTGTGTTGATTGGGCCTCAATACACATACACACACACACACACACACACACACACACACACACTGGAACAGTAGTCCGTACGGCGCAACACTCCTTTTATGCCATGGGATGCAAAATATCTGTTCACACTGCCCTTTGGTCAAGATGATCTTTTGTAAGGGTTCAGCCGTTAATTATTCTTTTTTAAGAAGATAAAAAGAAGCATCATAATTCGTGACCAGTAACAATAACACTTAGGGATTCTTGACAAACGAATAGATGACACTGAAACAAAAATCCCGTAACAGTCACCCTTTCAGTTTCTGTTGTCTTGAATCAGGGCATGCAGTGTTCTTACATTCAACTACTAAACTTTACCTATTGATTGAAACTGTCTCACTAAGGTTAAATGTCGCAGTTCACAGATCAGTTATCAAGGCTTACTGGTGTAGGAAATCATTGATGCCATAACAATCTTTCCGTGAAAACTTAAATTCTTTTTTGAAGTGATTTGTTTCATAGCACTAGCCCCACACACGCTATAAATGTTTCGAGCTCCCTGAACTACCTTCACCACTCTATTAAACCCAAAGAAAACAATCTGTTGCTAATGTTAGAACTTTTCCAACTTACAGCTATTTGCCAACGGTTGAACGGCATTCGCAAGATCAAATAAGCAAAATCCAAAACAAATCCGCAAGATGAATACTAGAACTTCAAATTTAAAAATGGCAGTTGATGAATACACTCATAGCAGCCTGCATGTGTTGTGTTACTGCACTGTATTCACTCGTTTCATCGAGGTTATTTCTCGTGGAAAATCAAACTATAACAATAAACCATTTCATGCTTGTCTATGCGAGTGCAGAAACACGCCACAAATGTTTCAAAAGGTTTTTCTATTACTGGTGAGTTTGATACTGATGCAAATTATTCTTGTCGTCCCATCAAACTGATAGTCGCAACAAATATGCGAAATGTAGTTTGAAAAATAAAGCAACGGATGGACTTGAACTTGTGTTTGCTTGTACATTGAGCGGCAATTACCACCGGGCCACAAGCAGATAAAGCAGTGCCACAGCCTGAAAGGAAGACAACACTTCCTTCAGAAACTCAGTTATCCTACACCCTTTCTCGATTGTGCAGATAACCGGAATTGGCATCTAAAGTGAATGGCTCAGACTTATAGTCTCAGCGGCAGTTGGCGAGTGGCCAAGTTTCCTGTCAAAGATTCAACATTAGACTGAAGTATCGAAACGTGCCTATTCTTCCAGATTCTTCTCAGTTTCGTGATGGTTGTTTTATGATTCGTCGATGTGGTGGCAGAGCAGTCATCAGTATTCTACAGACCAGAGCTGCCTTGGCCCATAGGGTCCATATCCTTAACAACTACGATCGACATTGCACCGCTTAATGGAACCTCCTCATGTATAATGAAACTTCCAAGGGTTGCTGTAAGGTACTTGCCGAATAAATGGCACAAAATAGAAGACAGACTTGTAACGAATTTCACCATTAAGGCGACCTAAACCTCAACTCTGTACGGGAAGGGCAGTTACAACGAAGGGGACCTTGAAAATGTGATGGCCAGATCACAGTCGGTACGATACTTATTATCATAGGCTTCGGTGGAGGAAGCGTCGCCGCAATGTGATGGAACTTTGACTGTACATAGCAATTAAAAAACTTAAGGATGAAAGAAACTTTCACACAATACGTCATTGCCAAGTAACGTTCGTAGAAGAAACCTGGAGTATACACAGACAGTATGGTCCTGAAGCTAATTGAAAGAAATACCCAATGAAGAGAACCAATTTCTAATGGTTCTCTGGACGTTACAAAGAGCGTGACTTCGCTTATTAGCGTTTATAGTGACCACAGATGGCAACTCATACTCTGCAATGTGGTCCCATGCTGACCACAAAGTTGATAAGTTGTCCTTGCGGTAGGGCGTTCCATTCCTCCAGCCGTGCTGTCTGAAGGCGCCTTACCACGGTTCACGCGCCTATGCCCGTCGGAGGTTCGACTCCTCCCTCGGGCATGGGCATATGTATTGTCCTTAGCGTAGTTAGTTTAAGTTAGATTAAGTAGTGTGTAAGCCTAGGGATCGATGACCTTAGCCGTTTGGTCCCATAGGAACTCACCACAAATTTCCAAATTTTTCCATTCCTCCACTAGGGCGGTTGACAACTGCTGGATGGTCATTGGTGCATATGGACGTGCTGCTACACGTCTCCCCATCTCATCCTACACCTGCTCGATACGATTTAAATCGGGGGAAAGCACGGGCCAGTTCATTTGCCAAATATCCTCTCGTTCCAAGAGTTCCTCTACCTGCACAGTTCCATGTTTGACAATATTCCTGAGTGCATTACATGTTTCCAGCTCTCGCCATGTGGCCCAGCGTTGTCGAATATGACCGTTTTGGTGGCTCAGGTGCTATGGTGTTGGGAGGAATGATGTATGGCCTTACTGATCTCCAAATCTTTGAGCACAGTATACTCATCCGCAACGTTATTGTGACACTGCAGTCCTTCCTCAGGTGCGTCTCAACATAGATGCTTCACTTTTATGGATGAGAGTTTGCGACCGCATTGAACAGCGCAGTGGAGGAGTTCGTGGAACGAGAGGATATTGGGTAAATGGACCGGCCTGCCAGTTCCCCCGGCCTAATTCCGATCGAGCAAGTGTGGGATGCGTAGGGGAGACATATCGCAGCACGTCCAAATGACCAGCGACCAGTCAGCAGTTGTCAAGCGTTGGCGAGAAATGGAGACCCCTACCACAAGAATTTCTTACCTATCTTATGTCCAGCATGGAATCTTTGTGCAGAGCATGCACTGCCGTCCGTGATGACAATACACCCGATTAAGAATTATGTCCATTTATAATATCCATGACACGATAAAAATAAAATGTAAATGTTGTGTGACTAGTGCCTCCCGTCAGGTAGACCATTCGCCGCGTGAAAGTCTTTCGATTTGACGCCACTTCGGAGACTTGTGCATCGATGGGGATGAAATATGATAATTAGGACAACACAACACACAGTCCCTGAGCGGAGAAAATCTTCGACCCAGCCAGGAATCGAACCCGGGCCCTTGTGATTGACATCCTGTCGCGCTGACCCCTTTTTTTCCCCCAATGATCTTTACTGCACAAACTAACAGTACATATATATACACTATGCAAGAGTTCTTCAAGGTACCATTTAAACATATACAAATGACTGTCAATTAAGAAGAAAATATTTCATAAACATTAAATACAACAAAATATAACATATTCTGTCTTCTTCCTTTCTTTTTTTTTTTTTTTTTTTTTTTGGTAGATGCATGAAACG
Source organism: Schistocerca piceifrons (assembly GCF_021461385.2). Classification (NCBI taxonomy): domain Eukaryota; kingdom Metazoa; phylum Arthropoda; class Insecta; order Orthoptera; family Acrididae; genus Schistocerca; species Schistocerca piceifrons. The sequence goes on along the minus strand of NC_060139.1, from coordinate 738,332,809 downwards.
TAGAGAAGGGTGTTGCATCATGTGACAGGTAGGCATGGCACACCCCAACTTTGAGGGGTACCGAGGAAGACGCTGCGGAGATAACCGGCAAAAGTTTGTCGGTAAGATGGTTTTCGGGTGAGGGTGCTATGTACTTTCACAACTTTGTACCAGAAGTCGAGCACTGTATGCGGACCACTCTGAAAGAGGTATTCTAAAGCCTGTCCTCGAAACCAGATTAGGGTATGGTGCTTAGCAAGAGGGCAGTGAAATGTCTGGGGCAACAACAAGAAATCCGGGGCTACCATCGTTGGCGGGGCACGGAGGTAAAAGCCCACGATTCGTTGGATGAGGAGCCATATGTTTCGTTTCAGGGGGCACGTAAGACGGTACTCGTCGGTGTCTTCGAGCTGACAGTCAGGGCAGAGTGGGGAGGTGGCCAGTCCTATGCTATAAAGTCGGCTATTAGTCGGGAATTTTCCATAGACTAAAACATACCAGAGTGCAGACACAGACGACGGTAAAAAGGGTGCATGCACACACCCCCAAACCGTTCGCCAGTTAATGTCAGGGTGCTGTAGCACCATGGGGTCACAAGGGTTCGACAGCATGAACAAACGATAGTAATCTTTTGTATGGGGAGGACAGGTGAATCGAAGACCGGCCCGAACATAGCTGAGTTCTATGAAACAATTGCCGACGTGGCACTATAATGGAGAAATAGGTGCCACATTGATCGGTGGATCGAGAGAAGCTGGTCGGAGGATGTCTAAGAGACTGCGTGTTAAGGACGGGACCGGCCCCTGCCAGTGCCGCAACAGTGTGTGGACAAAGAGTGCAGAAGATCGTGCCCGCACGTTGACGAGTCCAAGGCCACCTTTTGCAGGAGGCAGTGTTAGAGTGTTGTAGCGGACTTTGAGAAGTGCCCCTGCTGACACGAAACATCCAAAGGCTGATTGGATGCGGCGGCCATGGAGTAATGGCATTGGGAGGCTCTGGGCGACGTGTACCAGTTTAGGGGCGACACACATGTTGACGTAGGACACACGTTGGAGTTGGTTTAAATTACGGCGCACTTGACCGCGGACGTGGTGCCGAATCGACTGCAAAAGCCGTGGGTAAGCGAGGGCCACTGTGCGGTGTGTGGAGCTCGTAAATTCGATACCCAAGTAACGAAGGGTGGTACTGACTGGGAGTGGGGTCGGCACCATGGCCGGGAGGCCACGCCCAATGTGCACCATAGTCGATTTACGGACATTAAGAATGCTACCAGAAAGACGTCCATACTGGTGGATCCATTGGATGGCGTCATTGAGTTCCGTGGAGGAGCAGTTGAGAAAGAGGAGGTCGTCCGCATAAGCCCTGCAGTGAAAGGTGTAGTCACGCAAAGTGAGACCCTGCAGTCTAGAGGTAAGACCAGTGACCAGGGGCTCAAGTGCAATGGCATATAGTAAGGTAGACATAGGGAATCCTTGACGCACAGAGCGGCGTATAGGAATCGGTCCTACAAGCCTCCCATTGACTTGTACCATCGAGACTGCGGGAAGTAGTAACCGGCGAATGGCATCGACAAAAGGTAATGGGAACCCCATACGTGTCGCCACCATGAGGAGGAATGGATGTTGAACGCGATCAAAGGCACTCGTGAAATCGTTGGATACCAGTGCTGCACAAAGGCGACAAACCGACGCCAGCGCGATGAGGTCACGGCATTCTCTTAGGGCTGTTTGTAGGGTGGCCCCACAACTACGTGCAGTCTGCTCCGGTGAAAGGACCGTAGGTAAGACGGCGCGTATGCGCGCTGCTAAGAGGCGTGCATAGATTTTATAGTCTGCATTCATCAGTGTAAGGGGGCGATATGCAGTGACATGAGACCGTCCCTTCGGCTTAGGCACAGGTAGAAGAATGCCAGTGACGAATTCAGGTGGAATTGGGAAGGACGGAGTAAAGAGTTCCCGAATCATTTCCGTCCAGCGAGGAAGCATCTGGTCCTGGGGATTTGTTCTTGGTCCCCTTGTTGATCGCATCTACCACCTCTTCTGCGGTGATTGCAGACATCATGGACGTTCACTCCGCTACGGTGAGGGTCCGATCAGGGGAAGGACGGAGATCATCAGGAATTGGCGTTGCCATCGTTTCATCATCATAAAATTGGCGATAATGTTCAGCAAAGGCAGACACCACTGCCGCCTGTGTTGTGTGGTTAAAACCGTCGGAGGTCGTGATGTTGGGGACGAAAAGTCGACGTCGACGACTATGGTCGGATGCGGCATGGATTGTGGATGGAGTTTCGTCGTGGAGGAGGTCTTGTCGACGGGAACGCACCACGACACCATGCAGTCGTGCACGTTGGAGAGAAAGGAGACGAGCTTTAATACGCTGTCGTTCCCTATGGGTGTCAGGCGATGGAGGGAGCGCATCGAGCTCACGGAGGACGGCGTAGTGAAAATTTGTGGTGTCTCGATGCCATGCTGCTGCTTCCTTCCCACATTGCATGAAGACGTTTCTGATCGCAGGTTTGGCACATGTGAGCCACCAATGGAATGTGGATGTGTACTGCGAGAGGCGTCTTTCGCAAGACGCCCATGTAGTGGCAATACATTGTCGGCAGTGTGGATCATTAAGGAGAGAGGTATTAAGCTTCCAGTAACCTCTGCTGCGATACACTGACTGAGGTGGCAGAGCCAGGGAGTAAATGACGGCGCATGGTCCGAAAATGCAAGGGGCCATCGTTCAGCTGGGGCGACTTGGTTGCCAAGGTGGGCACAGACATAAAACCGGTCCAGTCTGCTCTCAGAATGTGCTGTATAATGGGTAAAACCGGGGGTATTTCCATGAATTTTCTCCCAAACGTCCACTAGATGGAAATCTTCGATGAAGGTGAGCAGCGCCGGGCATGGCGAATAACCAGGCATTTGGTCATGCGGATGGAGGACGCAGTTGAAATCGCCTCCCATGATAAGGCGATCATAGCGTCCAGAAAACAGGGGCGCCACGTCATGTCCGAAGAAAGTGGACCGCTGCCGACGGTTCGTGGAGCCAGACGGAGCGTAGATATTGGTGACGCGCGTGTCGAAGATGGTAACAGCCATGCCCCTTCCACAGGGAAGGATTGTCGTGTCCTTCAGGGGGATTCCTTCGCGTATGTAGAAAGCCACTCACGCCCTGATTGATCACATGTGCACGTGTATGGGTCGTAGCCGTAGGCTGGTGGTAGTGTGGCAACGTGTACTTCCTGAAGAACGTCGACGTCAGAGACCCGAAGCATGTAACATAGGAGCTGCAGCTTGGGTGCAGTGCCAATCATGCTGATGTTCAGTGTGGCGAACCGGTACGTTTGTTTCAGTGGTGGTGGACGCGCATCTACCATCACCAAGGGAAGTATGAGGAGGGCACCGACAGGAAGTCCCGTCTCATCAGCTGCAGTGCCTCGCTTTTGATGTTAACAGGCAGCCTCGTCCGGCGGAGGCAACTCATCCGGAGGAGGGGGCATATCTTCCTCAATGTCGTCGGCCAATGCTCCGGTGCCGTGTGTCTGTCCAATGTCCATGGGAATTGCGTCGTGGTGAGAGAGATCTGGAGTTGTCGGCGGGGAGACAGGCGTCTCAACCAGCGCACCGATCGTTGCATTGTGCGTGGCGACCTCCATGGTGGTCCCATCCTGCAAAGCGTCTTGTTCATCTTGAAAGCTGTCCGCCGACCTCTGTGTGGAAATGTCGGCTAGTTGGGTGTCGTCTTCGTCGTCGCTGGTGGCGACGCTTTGAGAGCCCGTCGGTGAACGGCGGCGGTGTTTGCGCCTACGTGGAGAGCGTTGTTTGCTCACGTGTACCTCAGTGTCGGACGATGGCAAGGAGGAGCGTCGACCTGGTTCGAAGGCGTCGGTGGGTACAATGAAATTGTCAAACAGGTGCTGTGAAGAAGTACTGGTCTCCTCAGCGTCCGGTGCGGGAGCCTGTTCGGCGGCAAGGTTGTCAGGTGGGACGTCTGCACCGTCCGTAGGTGACTGAGGCGGTGGGACATGCCGATCGGAGGGACCGGGCGACGGGCTGGACGAAACTGTAGACGTGGCAAGTAAGTGACCGGTAGGGCGGTCATCGTGGGTGTGACGGACGCTTCCGACAACGGGACCTGAGCGAAACGTCGTTGAATGCATTCAGACCGTAGGTGACCTTCTTTCCCGCAACCGGAACAGACCGAGGTTGACCGTCGTACATTATAATGGCACGGCAGCCTCCGATACGTAGATAGGAAGGTACGTGTTTCTGCGACTCGATGCGGACCTGTCTAACACCGTTTAAAACGGGATAGGTTTGAAATTGTACCCATCGTTCGCCAACATGTTCCAGAACGTTGCCATAGGGAAGGAGCGCCTCGATGACGACGTCTGCAGGTAGTTCGAACGGCAGTTCGAAGATCCTTATCGTTCGTGTGCCGAGACCTGCGTGATCGACGGTAAAGGGTCCGACGTTGCCGTCGGAATGACAGAAGCGCAGTCCACGTTTTGCCTCTAGAACACCTTGTCGCACGCCGCATCGTTGATCATTTTGACGTAGACGGTACTTCTATGGACAAGTGGATACCAATTAGATCCGTTGGTGGTATTTTAACTTCATCACGGATAAATCGTTCTACCTCGAGGGCCTTGGGTCGGGCGAAGTCGGAACAAAAGTTGAAACACAATGTCTTCTTCCGATAGTTGTGCGCCATGGTGGTCTAGAAAGAAAACGGCTCTTACAGCGGCCGAAGTAAACACAAACACACCGTGCGCGCCTCGCCCGTAGCGCTCTGGCACGTGACCGCCTCGCAGCACTGCAGGCGGCAGACTGTTGACCACTCGGCTACCGGGGGCGTACATGACAGGATCATGAACCGCAGTGACTGAATTCAGTTACCGTCTCTGAATAAAAGTGCTTCTGTTCGGCTCACTGAGTATTCCTTTCAGTTATCATCTGTACTGTCCTATATTGTATCCATCTTTTCTATGTATGGTCCCGGTTTAGTCTAGCTAAGTTACTTCGCAGTGACACGTCATACGAAAGTTACTTTCTTTCTTAAATTTCGCACACTGTGTATAAAACGCTGCTTGTAGCTTGTCGATTGATCTCGTCTTCTGCTCTGTAAGAGTACCCAAACTAAGTTCGCTTCGTTGCTCCAGTTAGCCTGAACCAGTGTTAGTAACCAGAATGAGATTTTCGCTCTGCAGCGGAGTGTGCGCTGATATGAAACTTCCTGGAAGATTAAAACTGTGTGCCGGACCGAGACTCGGACTCGGGACCTTTGCCTTTCGCGGGCAAGTGCTCTACCATCTGAGCTATCCAAGCATGACTCACACCCCGTCCTCAAAGCTTTACTTCTGCCAGTACCTCGTCTCCTACCTTCCAAATTTTACGGAAGCTCTCCTGCGAACCTTGCAAAAAAATGGCTCTGAGCACTATGGGACTTAACTTATAAGGTCATCAGTCCCCTAGAACTTAGAACTACTTAAACCTAACTAACCTAAGGACATCAAACACATCCATGTCCGAGGCAGGATTCGAACCTGCGACCGCAGCAGTCGCGCGGTTCCAGACTGTAGCGCCTTTAACCGCTTGGCCACTCCGGCCGGCGAACCTTGCACAACTAGCACTCCCGGAAGAAAGGATATTGGGGAGACATGGCTTAGCCACAGCCTGGGGGATGTTTCCAGAATGTGATTTTGACTCTGCAGTGGAGTGTGCGCTGATATGAAACTTTCTGGCAGATTAAAACTGTGTGCCAGACCGAGACTCGAACTCGGGACCTTTACCTTTGGCGGGCAAGTGCTCTACCACCTAAACTACCCAAACACAAGCAGTAGAGCAACGCCAGTGGGTAACTCAGATGGTAGAGCACTTGCCCGCGAAAGGCTAAGGCCCCGAGTTTGATTCTCGGTTCGGCACACAGTTTTAATCTGCCAGGAAGTTTCAGTGTTAGTACGTTTGCCATAGTCCTCATTCCTAGTTGCTTTCTTTCATCCAGCCGCCATAGCTATTGCTGATTTATACGGCCGTGTGCTCATACTGTTCCGGCGTAACTGCCGCCGGCACGACCATGAAGAATGGAAGAGCAGAGATGGCTCTGGGACGACGTTAACCACAGTACGCTCTCTAGGATGACACCGAGACAGGAGCGGCCCTACACGAAGAGAATGTAAGCGCCGCGCCGCCTAGCCGCGGCCTGAGTGGAAGACCGGCAGTCATACATACGCTACAGCAGTGACTTTTGAACTATATTATTTTGCCTGCAATGAAATTGTATTTACGGAAGCACACTGATTATTTGCAAGTTGCCATGTGCTTGCAACACACCTTTTTGAATACCCAAAGCTAAGTATTGTCAGTTTAACTTATTGTAATAAACTCCACTAATACGATTTGCTTGAATTGTTTCCTAACGATCCGGGAACACAGCTCCGTAGGCACCCTAAATTAGACGAGTGGGCAGAATACAAAACATACTAATTTTGATATAGTAAATTTCTAATCATTGAGTTTAACCTATGTTGCAAATATTCGATGATTATTTCTTACGGCGCTGTTAATTCCTCTTGCTTCTTAATGACAATGCTTACGTTATCTGTGTAGACTTGTACCACTGTATGTGAACTGCGAAAGCTAAGATGTGGTAATTTGGAATTCAAGAGAAAAGGATTTCCGAGCCTATGGCACACAACGTGGCAGACAAAGGGCACCCCTGTTTGAGCCGTCTGTGTAGGTGGATTGAGCTTTCGCGGGTGTGGTTAATTGTAATTCTGCTTTTGGTGTCCCGGAAGCAGTTCTCAATGTCGCTCAGTACCGCATTAGAGCTCTCAACAGCTTTCTCGGAGACACGTTTAGGCCTCTTCTTTGTAGCGATTTTTCGCGATTTGTCAGCCCGGTCGTAGTCGTATCGGTTTCTGGCCTACCTGTTGTAGAAACGGTCTCATATTTTTGCCATGCCCGTCATCTTCGACAGAACTTAGTCTTGGTGTCAATATTAATTCTAGTTGCCACTGCTTTGATTCTGTCAGGTAAGTACTTCTGGTATTACAGGAATGTAAGCACCTCACCACGTATTTGACGAATTCAGCCTCTGACTTGGTAGTTTGTGCTCCCTTGTACGATTATTTATCTGATGGATTACCTTTCCTTAATGGTGCTCTGCAAGTTTAACTGAAGGTGGTGACTTCCCAGTCAATTTAACGGTTGTCCAACACTACTGTTGCATGTTGTCTGTTTAAGTCTGTAACCAACAGCCAGTTTCTTATTTTCCTTGCCTTCAATATGTTTCAAGTCGCCACAGAGTCAGAACGCAATGTATCGTCCTTACAACAAAACCATGAGTGCGTGAAAATGGTGATTTTGACTTATATCTCTCGGCGAGTTTCATTTTTCTAGCTCTCTGTTACGGTGAAACCTCTAATGAGTTGTTTTGGTACTGTAAGTAAAAATTCAAGATATATTACCACGAACGTGTGAAATGAGCATGTTTAATAAAGCCACAATATTGGATATGCCTCATTCGCGAATTTAGCACTCCGCTATGAGCTCTCACTGCTCTGTGCGGACTTGAATATGCCACATAATTTTTTTGGTACCCTTAAAACTTTAAATGTGCGATTATAATCCGGTATTTCGTCATAATTTACAAGACTTTGCCCGTAACAACGTGCCTGATAAATTGCAGTTTTTTGCTTGATGAAACCTTTGCTAGACAAAAATATATTTCAGCAGAGCAACTAGGAATAATACTACATATTATTTGCTATTCTTTCACTAAGAGCAGTAGGAAAGTCTTAACACGATGAGTGGAAGATGGACGCTTGGGTTAACAGAAGAACTATACGTTTACGTTAGTGTGTGTCTCTGTACAAGAAAATTCCAAACTTAGAATCGATCGATTTATCACGAATTTTTTGAAACAGGTCATGCGAAAATGTAGTGTGTGACTATCAGTTTCACAATAGAGAAGACAGGTACATATGTACCCCGTAAAGGATGGGCACAAATAATTCGGAGTATCAGGTGGAATCCGCAAAGTTCCGTCAACAGCACTGTGCAGTACAACGATTTTCTAAACTTCCAAATGATGAGACAGAAACACCCAAAATTGCAGCGCACAATGTTTGTCCCACTATGAAAAAATACATCTCTTTCAGTGTTTTACTAGGCCAAATTTAAAGGTGCTTTTAGTATATTAACCTTGAGGAGGAAGAGACGACCTGCTGCAAATACGTATTCTCCCAAGGCATGCACGAGAAATCGTCTGACGGAAGCAGGAAAGTTAAGGGGCGCATTGTTTGTTCAGTTTTATTGTTGACTCTTTCAATTGCAGTCCTTTTTTTCCTGAAGCAGTAAAGTTAATATTGGCATCTGATAATGTGATTTACTTTCAGTGCATATGATAACCTTTTTCCAACCCCCCCCCCCCCCCCGCCCCTCTCCCCCGCAGGAGAAGGAAAGAAGAAAGAAAAATTTTTGAATGTATAAAACAATAAATGAGAAAAAATCGATTTTTAAGTTATTATACTTGATTTCTAAGACGTTCTGAAACATTACATCACATGTATCGCAGATCTAGAGTGATACACATTCATTTTTGTAGCATAAAGGTGCGGTGTGCTCTGTCACGGAGTACTATATTTCTGTATTAAAACACACACCTCTCGCATTCTAGACGTCAAACATTAATACTGAGGTGACAAAAGTCATGGATACCTCCCAATATCGAGTCGGACCTCCTTTTCCCTCCGCATTGCAGCAACTCGGCGTGGAACGGACCCAAAAAGTCCTTGGAAGTTCCCTGCAGAAATATTAAGCCAAGCTGTTTCTACAGCAGTCTGTAATTGCGAAAGTGTTGCCGGTGCAGGTTGTTGAGCATGAACTGACCTCTCCTTTATGACCCATGAATGTTCGATGGGATTGATGCAGAACGATCTGGGTGGCCAAATCATTCGCTCGAACTGTCCAAAATGTTCTTCAAACCAATCTCGAACATGTGTGGCCCAGTGACATGCCGCATTGTCACCCATAAAAATTCCATCGTTACTTGGAAACATGAAGGCCATGAATGGTTGCAAATGGTGTTCTATTAGCTGTAAATACAGCCTCTAACATAATGGAGCCACTACCAGCTTGCACAGTGCCTTGTTGACAACTTGGGTCGATGGCTTCGAGGGATCTGTGCCACACTCAAACCCTGCCACTGGCTCTTACCAACGGAATCGTGACTCATCGACCAGCCCAGGTTTTCTAGTCATCTAGGACCCAGCCGATGTGAGCACGAGCTCCTGGGCGATGTCATGTTGTTAGCAAAGGAAGTCACGTTGGCCGTCTACTGTCATACCTCATTAATGCTAAATTTCGTCGCATTGTCGTAACGGATCCGTTCATCGTACGTCTCACGTTGATTTTTGCGGCTATATCCTGCTGTGTTGCTTGTCTGTTAGCCCTGACAACTCTAAGCAAAGACCGACGCTCTCGGTCGTTAACTGAAGGCTGAGGGCCACTGCGTTATCCATTGTGAAAGGTAACGCCTGAAATTCGGTATTCTTGGCACACTCTTGACACTGTGGGTCTCATAACAACGAATTCTCTAACGATTTCCTAAATGGAATGTTCCATGCATATAGCTGTAACTACGATTCCGCATTCTAAGTCTATTAATTCCCGTCGTGCGGCCATAATCGCGTCCGAGACCCTTTCACATGAATCACCTGAATACAAATGATAGCTCCGCCAATGCACAGACGTTTACACCTTGTATACACGATACTACGCCATCTGAATACGAGCCTATCGCTGTCCCATGACTTTTGCCACCTCAATGTGTATCCTCTAATGCACAAGCTTGCAGAATTTCCTTGCGCAGTATCTGTGAACCTTACATGTACGCTTACTCGACCAGAACTGCCAGCGGCACTCACCGAGTTTCATTGTGCCTGTGCCCGAACCATCCAGTGGCAGCACCAGTACCTTACCAGACACATTGTACTTGAAGCTCATGTCCAGCATAGGGAAAAACAGGTCCATCTCCAAGCGTCTCTCTTTGAGAAGCACTCTGTAACACAAGATATAGTGATAATCCGAGCATATGATAATATCCTATTTCAAAACTTGTCAAATACACAGGACTGTACATCTCATCACTTCTCACATAATTATGATGCAACTACATTGCTCAGTATATGCTATGAACTATTGCAAACGTTGATCAATGAAGAATACACCGGGTGTTCATTTTAAATGAAGACATTTAAATATCTCGAAACCTACAGTTCGGATCAGAGACGGTATAATTCCAGTTTGTTTGCCTTAGAGGGGGTCATGCAGCTAGACCAACCACCCCACCTCGTTCGTCGGTGACGGGAGATAACTTTGAAGTTTTCAGTGGAACCCCCGTTATTTATTGCATATTACGATTCTACGACAAAATTGATATATGTTTTGTTTAAACCATTTTCGTCGTTTCGCTGTAATCGTAGCAATAAAAATGGGTACATAATAGTGATTTACTACTTTCAACTTAATGGCCCTTGAATATCCTATGACAAGTGGGGCCCTCCATGCACCCCATTCGCCATGTTGTATTCCTCCGCTATTTCGAACTCGACGCGCCACCGTGGTCGTGTAGCGAGCAACGACGCGTCGTAACAGGCAGTACACTGAAACCGGGCCTCACGTATCTTGCAGTCATAGAACAGATAGCGATTCTAAGTATTACAATACTTGAACAGTGTTTACTGCCTGCGTACTTACCTGTCATTTGGAGAACAGACGTGCAAGTGGACGATGAATGTTGCAACCACAGAAGAAACTGTAATGACCCTGATTTACGGAGAATGTAGGAGAAATTTTGAGGCTGCTGTTGCCTTGTATGA